>NC_134355.1:649445251-649782751 GCF_048569485.1 Anomaloglossus baeobatrachus
GCACGCCCCAATTTTCAGTTTATTATTTTTTAAACAGTTTAAAATAAGCAATTGATTCTTCACCATAACATTTAAATTTTTATCTTTTGTTTGAAGCCTGAGATGTGGGAAAAGGTTGAAAAATTCAAGGGAGCCGAATACTTTCGCAAGGCACTGTATATATGTTTTCCTATAAAGTGACGGACTGCTTACATTTTCCAAATATAAATAGATCCTGTTACTATATATCATCGTAATACAACATTTTAGGTGAAATTGGAATATTCCTTACTTGTGATTAGCGAGCACTAAAACGCCCAGGTTACCGGTTCTCGAATCGAGCAGGTACGATGCTCAGACAGGCTCAACTCCAGTAACGAGTATAATGGAACTGTAAAACTCGAGCCTTTTTCCAGCACACCCTCCCAGGAAGGCTGGGTGCAGGAAAATTGCAGAAATGAATGGAAACAGCATGAAGAAGAGGCCTGGATGCATCTCTGACTCCCAGGTCACTGTCAGCTGTATGGTGTCAGCCTGCATCAAGCCCTGGTGTTACTAATGGAGAGGAGTCTATCAGACACCCCCATTGCTAACCTAGTAAATTAGAAAAAAAAAAACCTACACACAGATACTTTTTTTAAAAAAAACACTTCTCCACTTTAGTTCTGGTCCCTGGTTCACCAAGTTATTTAAAAAAAAAACAAAAACCATGCAGATCCGAAGTAGTCCACCGAATCCAACGTAGTCCACAAAGGGAAACCTGAAAACCATAAAAAGAGACAGAGAAAGACAATATACTGTCCTTTGCTCACCAATTTATTATTAAACAAAATAATTCCTGCAGCCCCGATGTAGTCCATGGCGTTCCTACGATGTCCACCAATGCTGTTGTACAATCTATGGAGCCTCGTTCTGAGAACAACACTTCATAGGTCACTCCCGGTCAGGCAGAGCTCTGCGATACCCGGTGACTGTGATGACACCAATATCGTCACCACTTGTTGTCACACAATCCAGGTCTCATGCTGCCCTCTGTGTGACCCGGTGAAAGCGCAGCCCCCTTCCCTTCTTTCCCTTCCTTCCCTCCCTCATCAGGGTTAAAGTTGGGGTTTGCATTTTAAAATACATATATATTTTTTTCTTTGCACTTAATGAGTTAATAATGCTAACTAGAATCCAGATGACACTGACAGCTGACATCAACCCCAAATGTATTACCTCAATTGCCACCACACCAGAGCAATTGGGAAGAGATGAGGTGATGTGCCAGAATAGTCACATTTAATTTGATGTGCCACTTCTAAAGCGGTGGCAGGCTGCTATTTTTAGGCTGGGAAGGGCCAAATAACCTTGAATCTTCCCACCCTGATATCAGCCCCCAGCTGTCTGCTTTACCTTTGCTTAGTATCAAAAATAGAGGAGACCTTCTGCCATTTTTTTATGAAATTAAACAAGGCTAAACACCCTTTAGTGCCACATGAAAAGCACTAAAGGGTGCAAATGTATAATATGTAGGGAGACTGAAAATTACTTTGCTTTTATCAACTTCTAATCTAAGTTTTCCCTTCTAGACCAACTTTCCCTGAACTTCTTTCAGAGGACAGTGTGCCGAGCATCGCGACTCCAGGTTTCATCTAAGACACGATGGCGCGATGCGGCCGGCTAATCGTGTAATGTCAGTAGCCAACATGGCTATGGCATTACCGTGTGAGGCAGGCAATCAATGCATGTTGATTGGGTGTCTAATAGCCACGAAATATGTGGGGCGAGGACTCGAGCATTGTGCTCCAGCACCCACGACACTTGATCGGCAAGCGCACCAAAGCATGAGCAGTATTGAGCGGTGGCGTGCACGCTCGCTCATCACTAGTCCTTACCTTCTTCTTCCCCATACGTCCAAGCTTCCTGCCTATAGGTCCCTTTCTAGTCTTAGAAAACTCATCAGTCATCAAAGAATGCTATTTGCAATGATACAGTAAATAGAAGACAGGGAGGAGGGAGATGCAGCTGCAGTTTCTAAGAAAGAATGGAAGGAGAGTGAAGAGTTAGAAAATGAGTCTGCAGTCTCTTTCCCTAAGTCTGTTTGTGAGGGGCTGGGAGCCATAAGAGAGGCGCAGCTCTAATATCACAAAAATTAGACCCTACACAACCACTGACGCACAATTTCTTGCTGCAATATGTCTAGTTGACATGACTGATATGTGCAGCACTTTTTAGCCACACGTGATTGCAATAGCTATGCATTATACATAACTGCCCAGACAGAAATCAACAACTAATGTCAAAGGAGTTCAGGTGCATCACCATATCTCATGGCTCCCGTCATTCAGGTAATTGGTGGAAGTCCAGGCTCACGAACCTAGCATGTTATAGCAGAAGACAACTATAAGTGGATACCACTGTGGAGACTCGTGAGCCATAATCACCCTACTTTCACCTCCATTTCTGTAAAAGAGATAGCAGTTCCCTTATATAAGGTAATAATCTGATTGCTTCTATTACTACAAGTGCTAGGTCTGTCACAGAATATCAAGTGAATAGTCTACTGGCCCATTATAGGGATGGAGCGATGGTTTCCCATCACATCTCTTCTTGTATAGCATGTCAGAGCAGAGGCAAATCTACGTTTTCCAACACCAGAGGCAGGAATTCAGGTTGGTGTCCCCCACCCAAAACGCGGTGTGACTAGTCTCCATGTGACCGCACATTCATATGTGATTTGCACACTTACAGTCATGTGCCGACGAGCTGCTCTTCATAATTCTCTCAATATTCAGTGGACAACTACAGCTCCTGCTTCATAGAGGGAAGCAGGAAGAAAAGCTGGATGTCATGTAACCGTAAGTATGAATATCACATATGAGTGGAGCGGCCATTTGAAGACTGCTGGATCCAGCAAGCAGATCTGAATCCTGACAGTGTGTATATTGCACACTGTTAGTATTTGGCTTGCTACTGTGCTTAATTTTATAATCAAAGGGCTTGTCCAGTTTTGTGATGAAAGTCTGCAGTGACTCTAGGTGACTGCAGGCTTCAGAATTCTCATAGAATGCACTGCACCCTTTTAGGATTCTCCTATGCCAGCGACAAGAGTGGACAGTCATGGGAATGCAAGAATGCGATTTGCATATTTCTAGCCACATTCCAACTAGACCTGTCCGGCCTCACTCAACTCAATTATATTATGCAAGACCATGCCAGCCTTGTTGGCATGTAACCACGTGTATGTAAGTCGCATATGTGCGGTTTTGTGACCTTCCACTCTCACCGCAAGCACCAGAGTGGAGTGCATCCACTGTGAAAATTAAGAAGTCTGTGGTTCACCCTCCTACATGGTCACAGAGTGACTGCAAACTGTCACGGGTGTGTCACGTTTGACAGACAGTCCTGTGGTGTCTGGCTGTAGAAGGTCGCTGCGCTTGGCTATGCAAACTGCTCCATGACATTCTATTCATTCTTCTGTGGTATAAATAGAATCCTGTGTATCTTCTCTGTTTGGAGTTAATCCTTTTAGGACCCTGCAGATATCCTCACCTCTCAGTTGTTAATCCTCATCATTACCCTTTGTTTCCTTAAATACCTGCATTTACCCTTGGTGTTCGCTGGAGATAGAGTTTAATTTCTATACAGTCTTCAGTGTAAGTGTGGCGCCCCTGAGGCTTTAGTCGCCACAGAGTATTGCACACAAATTTGGGTGTAATGCTAAACCCCGATCCTGAGGAGATCAGTTCCGGTTTCATCACATTACACACTCAAATTCACACCAGGTTGCCCCTGTCCCTACTGTGGACTGGGTTAGGGTAGGGTAATAATGGGGTCGCCTACGGAGTGACATTTACAGGATGCCCTCATACAGGGGCCCCAGTCCCACTAGCTTAGGACCTGGGAGGGGGGGAAGAGTGGCCAGCAGGGGGAGTCTGGAGCCAACACAACAGTTAGAGAGTTCTCCAGCAGGAGAAGAACGGAGCAGTCGCATCTTACAGGTGCTCCAGTAGAAAGGAGAAGTTCACAATGGTTGCTATGGGGAGAGGGAGTGTGCTCCCCTCGGAACCCACACCACACAGGGCGGCAGGACCCTAGGGAAGATCATACGCCACGTTTTTTTTCCAGAATCTGCCTGGATGGGGAAAGTTTCAAGCTTCCCTGGCCACAAAGCACCCTAGAGAACAGTGTCAAATAGGATCCGGGGCCTTGGATAACTTCAGACCCCACAGCAGAACTGCGGCACTTGTATATAGGGACAAGAGTTCTACTCATGAAACTCCTGGTCCCCTCGTAGCTTCAAGCCAGGGGATCTACAGCACAGGCATTACAAGGACACCATAATGTGTCTGCATCCATACCATCTCCTTCACTTTTCAATACTATGTCCTCATACATTTACCACTTTGCTACCCATACTGTGTCTGCACCCATCCCCTTCTCGCTCCCCATACTGTATCTGCACTCATCCCCTCCTCGCTCCCCATACTGTGTCTGCACCCATCCCCCTAACTCACCATACTGAGAACGCACCCATCCTCCCCTCTCTTACCATACTGTAACATCCTGGAGGTGGATTCATGGGACCGTGCACTGGACTCCCCCAGAGAGGCAACCCGGAGCTAACCCCTATACAGGGACTGTCCGATCACCCCACCGGAGGGCCTAGATGCACGGTAGCCGGAACACTAGGGGTACAGAGTCTGAGTCCTTCAGAGGTCTGCACAGAAAAAGTCTATTAATCCACAGGGAACCGTAGACAGGACGGATGTCGGGAACTGGGTTCAGGTGCCGCGTAAGAACAGCAGACAGGATCCGGATCCAGCGAGATGTGCAAGCTGAAGTTACCCGGTGGAATCGGGGACCGGTGACGGAATCAGGCTAACAGGACATGGCGGGATCCTCAGCAGACAGTCACCGGGACACTTCCTGGTGGATCAGCAATCTGGACCAGGTATGAACGGCAGACGGGCTCTGCGGAAGATACAGTGTTAATCAGGGGACAAGGCACAGAGGGACCTGAACACCTAGCTATGGAAACACGTTGAACAGGCATCACCCACCTGGAAAGGGAAGTCTTAAATACCCTGTACCTGTATCAGCCATATCTTGTTCCGGGGACACTGGCCCTTTAAGAAGAGGTGAGTGAGCACGCCCGCACCCTAATGCGCATGCACGAGGCCCGAGTGCCGGAGACTAGTACAGGAAGCGGTGAAGGAGATGCAGGGGAATAAGACAGAGTGTCCTGGGTCGCAGGGAGACGCTGGGACCGGCGAACGAGGGGCACGGAGGACGCAGAGGAGGGGGAGTGAGAGGAGCAGCTGCGGGCAGGAGGACCGGGGATCGGAGCGGTGAGTGAAAGATGGCGAAGGGACTCGGGGAGCCTGACACATACTGTTTCCACACAAATCCCCACTCACTCTGTTGCGGGCGGGGAGGGAGCTGCGCTCACCACGCTCGGGTCCGGCGCTGTTGCTGCTGCTCGGTGGCTCGAGCAGTGGGCCGGATCCCGGGGACTCGAGCGGCGCTCCTCGCCCGTGAGTGAAAGGGGTGGTTTGTTGGGGTTTGGGATGTCGGTTTGTGACGCCACCCACTGTATGTGGTGAGGTTGGGACACCACCGCTGCTCTGTACGGGGATCCCGGGAGCGATGACAGGGAGCAGCTGGGATGGTTCTCTCCCCTCCGTGGATAGGGGGGATTTTGGTGGTCCCGGGGCCCGGTGATGTTGACTAGAAGGTGGATGGCGGGGTTTGGCGAGGTGCAGGGTCGCGGGGGCAGCGCGGTGCCGGGCGGCACGGTGGTACTCACTCAGCCAGTAACGTACACGGAGTCTCTGGTAAAACAGACGGATGGATGGACGGGTCCCACAGGCGGCTGCGGTGATCACTCCCGGTAGGTTGGCGGTGACTGTCTCTCCCTGCACCTTTGTTGTGTTTTCGGCCCCGATGGCTTCCCACCGGTAGCCCGCTCCCCAGTGGTGTGTTTGCCAGAGGAGCCCCCTTTTGCCCACAGGCGCTGGCCCTGGGAACTCTAGCTGTGGCGGTAGCTGTATTTCCCTTCACGGTTGAGCGGTTGCCTTCAGTCGGGTCTTTACTGCTGGGAAACCCCGGAGGTTCCCGTCGCTGACGGATTTGACCGGTTTAACGGCGACTCCAAGCCTGGTCGGGGTCCGTAGGCCCTGCCGGATGGTGCTGGCTTCTCTTCGTTCCCCGATCCGGTACCGGCGGGCCACCGCCTGTCCCCAGTCCTTACGGTTGTGCGTCAATCGGCCTCTCCTGCAGACCGTCACCACTGTCTGCCAACCTTGCTCTCAGGTGCCCGGGCCACGTACCCGGACACGGTCAGTCTGCTCCAGCTCCTCAACTACTACTCTCTTGCTTCACTTTCCCTCACCGAACTCTAACTCTCCCTTTTCCCGCCTCCAGGACTGTGAACTCATCGGTGGGTGGAGCCAACCACCTGGCTCCGCCCCACCTTGTGTGGAAATCAGCCCCTGGAGGGAGGCAACAAGGATTTGTGTCTGACTTTGATGTTCCTAACCGGGGTGTGGGGTGTGTTGTTGCAGTACCTGTGACGTCCTGGCTTGTCCAGGGCGCCACAACTCCCCATACTGTGTCCTCATACATCCCCCCTTACTCTTCATACTGTTTCCTCATACATCCCACTTACTCCCCATACTATGTCCTCATACATCCCCCTAGGTACCCATATTGTCCACACCTTACCGAACTCACTCCCCATACTCTCTGCACCAATCCCCCCTTACTTCCCAAACTGTATCAAATTTCATGTCCTCCCTTTTCCCTTTGCTCCCTATTCTGTATCATAATCCTTCTTCTCCTCACTCCTCATTTAGAGTCAGCACCTATCCTTTCTCCCTTGCTCCTCAAACCAAACTATGTCTTTAAATAACTCCCTCCAATTACAATAAATCTTCAGCGTCTTCAGCTCCACTGGAGCACCTACCACCAATCCTGTGTGCATCTCTGTGGCACCAGCGAGTGACATTAGCAGCATGAAAAGATGACCTGCTGACTCCCACTACGGGGGAGGCAAAATGCAAGGGAGACACCTCAGACCACAGCATCAGGCAGCCCGATGGCGCCTCCTGCCGGCTGCACCCTGGACAAATGCTCTGCCTGCCCCCCTTTAAAACGTCTCCATGTCAGAGGATGCTTATTACAGTTCCATTGACCTCAACAGCAGGAGAACTTCTACTTTAAAGCAAATGGACACAAAGTCAGATTTTTGGGGAACTTGTCCTAGGAAGCTCCCTTGTCTGAGCATCAAACAATTGATCACATATGAAATACCTAACCATGCCTTTCAAATATTACTGGGATTTTGTTCTTGACTTGGCCAAGCTCCATTTGTAATAGGCCCCATAATAACCCATAATAGATTTCTCCTGCAGTATGTCTGAGAACATCTCTATCTAAACTAATGTTTTCCATCCTATGTTTTTCTCAGAATCCTCCAAAAATATTGACCTTGCCCTGAAGCCTGGGAGTCTACCCTTCATTCTATTCTGTGAGCCACTAGTCCCCTTTCTGTCCACATTTCCCTACATGTAAGGCCTGTACAATAAGTATACTCAGTCCATACATCAAAGAGTTGGCCATACACATGACACATGTTGGCCAAACAAATAGTTGTCAATCCCGAATTCCCCGTACGTGTTAGGGTTACTTCTCACATAGTGAGATCGCTGCTGACTCACAGGTTTTGTGACGTACCAGTGACCTTATCAGCGATCTCGCTGTGTGTGACACTAAACAGCAACCTGGCCCCTGCTGTGATATCGCTGCTCGTTACACACTGTTCTGGTTCATTTTTTGCTCTTTGGTCTCCCGCTGTGCAACACAAATCGAGGTGTTTGGCGGCGGGAGACCAACGAGCACCGACTCTGTGTAAGCGGTGTATGCTGGTAACCAGGGTAAATATCGGGTAACTAAGCAAAGTGCTTTGCCTGGTTACCTGATATTTACCCTGGTTACCAGCATACACCGCTTAGCGGTGGCTCCCTGCACAGGTAACCAGGGTACACATCAGGTTACTAAGCAAAGCGCTTTTCTTAGTTACCCGATATTTACCTTGGCTACCAAGCGCAGAGGAGACATCATGGTAGCCAGAAGGCCATATAACATCCATGTATCTGTCATGTTTGTACATCAATGAATGCTAGCTTACTGACTGCTGGGCGCTTAGCAGATCTTCATTATTACATTACACTTTTTATTATTACAGTTTTGCAGTGATCACATGTTCATTTCTCGTAGCAAAATAAATAAATATTTTTTTTACAAAAGTTTAAATCCCCCTCCTATCCTCAGTGTAAATAAAATCTAAAAAGTAAAATTTAAAAATACAGTAATGTATTTTATATCTGTCAAAACTAATAGAATATGAAGATTTTATTCCATACAGTGAATGCCAAAAAAAAAAAAAATCAAGATGGCAGAATCACTGTTTTTTGGTCGCTTCACCTCCAAACAAGATGGAATAAAATAAGAAGAGAAAGTTGCATCGATGACAAAATGGTACCAAAAAGTAAAAGCCCAGTTTTTGGAAGGCAAGGAAGAAAAATAAAAACTGAAGAAGAGCCAGTGGGACTCATAAACCCTGAGCCTCTGCTATGCAGTATATTCAAAGAGTACAAATGTAGACATAAAAAATAAATAAAAGAATAAATTATATATATATATATATATATATATATATATATATATATATATATATTATATTCTACATAAGATAGGTCTTTTATATAACGCATATGGGAATTTGTTTTTTATCGACACCATGTATTCTTCACATTGCCGCCGCTGGTAATACAATGTAAATGTAAGTGAAAAAAAGCATGTTTGCTAGTTGCTTTAATCACTGATTAGAAGGGAGCAGAAGAGAACAAAAGCCAGAGAAAAGTCTATTTATGAGTGGAGAAATTCTTAAGTATTCCTTTGGCTGTATAAACTACAGACTTTATCCTTGACATTTGAACACAGTAGATAATTGCACGGCAGCACCATGCGTCATTATCAGTGATGATGGCACTGCTTGATATTTCATCAAGTATCAGGGTACTCGAGATGCTCAGTACTTGATCGGGTATCGTCTGGGTGCTCGATTTCCCAGCCGGCATATTCTCTCTCTCATTTTTCCGGACGCTAGAGAAAGATCGTCCCTGGCCCTCCTGTTAGGGGCTTCCAGAACAATGCTCAATTTCCACACCTAATGATCTCTTAGTGATGAGCG
The DNA here is from genome assembly GCF_048569485.1 of Anomaloglossus baeobatrachus. NCBI lineage: Eukaryota > Metazoa > Chordata > Amphibia > Anura > Aromobatidae > Anomaloglossus > Anomaloglossus baeobatrachus. The sequence goes on from NC_134355.1 coordinate 649,454,469, forward strand.
AGCACTACCATACTCGAGTGCTCGGTACTAAAATTGAGTCGGATGCTCAGACAGCCTCTACTCTAGTAATGGGCATAATCAATATCAGTGGGAAATTTGAGCATTTTTCTGGAAGCCCCTAACAGGAGGGTTGGGACCAGGACCAATGGTTCTCTCTCTCTCCCACAAAAATAAGAGTGAGAGAGTATGCCAGAAGGCAAAATCAAAATTACTCATGTTTTTTTCCAGAGCCCAAGACAGCGCCACCAGAGGGAGAGGTTCACCCATCTTAGGACAGGAAACCCACTGAAATAAAAGGGCAGTACCCCATGGGCTCTGGGAAAAAACATTACCGGTAAGTCATTTTGATTTTTCCCTTCCCCCGTGACAGCACCACCAGAGAAATTCTGATAGATTTGACCACCTTAGGCAGGATCACTATTTGTAGAACCCTTCTACCAAACAATAAATCCACCGTCAAAGACAAAGCCAATCTATAGTATCTAAAAAAGGTGTAAGGTGGAGACCAAGTTGCAGCCACACAAATTTGATCAATAGGTACCTCCGCCTTCTTAGCCCAGGAAACCAACACCGCCCTGGTGGTATGAGCTGTGATGCCTATGGGAACTGGAATTTTCTGGGCTACACAGGCTACACTAATCGCTTCCTTGACCCATCTAAATAAGTACCCTTAGAGGCCGCCAGGCCTTTCCTAGCCCCCTGAAAACAAATAAACAATGCTTGACTCTTCCTCCACACTCTAGTAGTCTCCAAGTACTGGATCAGGGCATTTTTAATATCCAGGGTATGCAGCCTTTCCTCTTTCTGATTCTTGGGAGAGGCACAGAAAGAAGGCAGAACTATCTCCTGGGACCTATGGAAGTTTGACGCCCTGGCCTATCAGGTCGTCACAAGGGTGCCGTGCAATCTGCCCTTCTGCATGGTACCCGCTCCTCCTTGGTTACGGGTCCTGTCCCTTTGGTGTTGCTAAGAACAGGTGTACACAAATCCTGAGGAACACACTGCACCACACCCACCAGACACCCATTGGGCGGCCTGAGGGGAATAGGGCCACCCCGATGGGGGGATGGTAGAAGGAAGACCAGAAGTGTCAGAGTAGTCAGAGAGTGTCAGTGAGCCGTGACAGGACAAGGTCACGCTGCGGAGCTGGGCTCCTGTACCCGTCTCAGGTGCCAGACGTTGGCCTGGCCTGGAAGGAGCTTGAACCCCGGTCGCAGGGGGTAGTGACATGGGGCACGGTACTGCCACGGAGGGCAGACCGGCGGCCTTGTGCTACAACCGTGCAGGGGCCAGGGCATGGCGGGGTACACGGACCCTAGGCTGGGAAGGAGCTTTATGCAGCCCAGTAATTCACTCGACGAGGACGGAATCTTCATGAACCGTTCTCCACCCACTCCAAAATTGGGGTACTAGCGCAACGAGGGGGATAGGACTTCCCAAATATGTCCAGAAAATCCCAAGCGTGAACCCTGAGAGCAAGCTCACCCTGCTAGCCACTCAGGTGAGCGGGACCCGAGTAGTTACAGGCAAAAGGGATCCACACAGAGGAAACACCGTGCCAAGGGACAAGGCTTCAGACCAACCAGCAATGCCAAAAGGGCACGGACCCAGCATGCTCGCCCAAAGTTTGCAAGGCATTCAGGACTTTGGTTTACCCGGTGTCAGTGTCAGCATCTCTGGACTGTGTGAGTACATTGTGCCCCTCTACTCCTGACGGGTCCCCAGCCATCCATCACCGAGCCCCGGGACACCACTCACCTGCCCACGGTGGGGTTAACATCACAAGCTGCCATTCCATCGCTCCCGGGTGCTCTCCCCCGAACGCAGCAGTGGTTGTATCCCGTCTTACCACGAACCATGGGTGGCGTCACGAACACTATCCAATCCTTTCGTAAATACCTTTTCCCCCTTTTTCATTTTGAGTGGCCTCGCGATCCCGCCTCGGGTCCAGAGACCCCTCAAGCCACTGCAGATCCGGATCTGAGCAGCCTGTCGGCTGTTGCGGGGCGGCACAGAAGGATCTAACTACCTTGGGTAAATACGCAGGGTATGTTGTTAAGGTCAGCCTATCCTCTGAGATATGTGTGTATGGAGGACTAAAAGATAGTGCCTGTAGGTCGCTCACCCTCCTGGCTGAGGTCACCGCTACTAGAAAGATAATTTTCAAACTGAGTATCTTTATAGAGGCCTGAGCTAGGGGCTCGAAGGGAGGCTCTGTAAGGACATCCAGCATTAAGTTTAAATCCCAAGGAGGAATTTTTAGGGAAGAACCTCTCTGACAAGACCTTCATAACCTCCTGACCCAACTATTACCCGCTAAATCATAGTTGTTCAGGGCCCCCAAGGATGAAACCTAAACCTTAAGAATATTAACTGTCAACCCTAACTCCAGCCCTTTCTGTAAAAGCTGGAGGATGGAGCCCAGAGGAACCTTCCCTACAGGCTTTTCCCCCGAGGAAGAGAGGAACTTCTTCCAGATTCTACCATAGATTTTAGTGATAACGCACTTCCTGCTCTGCAAAAGGGTAGACACCAGATTTCTGGGGAATCCTCGGCTTGCTAACAGGACCCTCTCAAATTCCAGGTCGTCAAATGTACTGTAGACCTGGAACCTGAGGGTGAAGAACCGGGCCCTGAGAGAAAAAGTCCGGGATCTCTGGAAAAATCCACGGGTCTGAATGAGACATTTTTCTTAGCCAGAAAAAACAAGGCCTACTGGGCCAGAAGGGGGCGATCAAAATTACCCTCGCTTGATCCTCCCAGATCTTGAGAACCGCTTGTATCAGCACGGGGAAAGGCGTAATGGAGGCCCAAGGCTTCTCGCGGGGATTCAGGGAACAGAACCTATCTATTTTCTTGTTGGCTCTGTTGGTGTGAAGCCCCACAGGTGTTGTGTCGGTGCATTACCTTCAGGGACTCCACGTAGCGGGACGGTCTGGTCACAGGTAGGGAACCTTCTTTTAGGATTTTCGTGACGCCACTCTCGGTATTGCGAATACAAAATGGATACAGCCGCACACTAAATGCCATCAATGTATAAGGGAACTCTGGTACTGCATTACTGCTATATGAAAAAATGAGATTTTTAGTTTATGAATTGGCCAATGCATGTAAGCCCGGACACCAAATGGCAAGGTAAATCTCAATATTCCGGGTCCCTAACTAAAATGCCACTATCTAGGTTAAAAACATCCTTGTCTGGGCAGCTAGACTAAAAATCTAACTTGAAATGCCACTATCTGGACTAACCTCCATGTCTGGGCAGCTAGGACTCCTGGTATAAGGATTGTGAACACAGCCTGGTTTATAGGGCGGAGTGCTCAGTCAGAAAAAAACTCACTGCAAATATTTCAAAAGACTGACCTGCACATCCCACAAGTGTGTATAGGTGCCAGCTGAAAAAACCTAGCAAATACAAAATGGATACAGCCGCACACTAAATGCCATCAATGTATAAGGGAACTCTGGTACTGCATTACTGCTATATGAAAAAATGAGATTTTTAGTTTATGAATTGGCCAATGCATGTAAGCCCGGACACCAAACGGCAAGGTAAATCTCAATATTCCGGGTCCCTAACTAAAATGCCACTATCTAGGTTAAAAACATCCTTGTCTGGGCAGCTAGACTAAAAATCTAACTTGAAATGCCACTATCTGGACTAACCTCCATGTCTGGGCAGCTAGGACTCCTGGTATAAGGATTGTAAACACAGCCTGGTTTATAGGGCGGAGTGCTCAGTGCTTTCAACTGGCACCTATACACACTTGTGGGATGTGCAGGTCAGTCTTTTGAAATATTTGCAGTGAGTTTTTTTCTGACTGAGCAAGGCAGGCTTGACAAAGAACGCAGGCAGCGTTCGAAACGCGTAGCCTTATGCCACATATGGGCTCCCTATTTTTGTCATTGTGTCAATTTTCACGTCCTTAAATAAAATTGCAGCAGTTTTACTATTATTCCGGAAGCTGGACATTTTTTCTTTTCTTTAATTGGACCCTTGCACTGTCAGAGTGTATCCGTGCATGCCGGACTTTGCCCCAGTAGAGCTGGATCACCTGGTTTCCTCCTCCCCTCGTTTCGGCCCGTTTGCTTGTAGCCTGGACCAGGTCACTCCGGCTGCTTGCCTCCTGTGAACTATGGGCCCTCTCTTTGCTACGTGGCTGTGGACTCTGTGGTGTTATGGTGTGGGCTTTAAGGGCCCCACACCGGGAGGTTTGGCAGAAGAAAAGTGAACCTATCTCTGCACTGGGACCTGTTACCCCTACGGGCCTGGTACCTCCCTGGCAGTCCCCTTACTCTGCCACCCCTTTGCTCTCTCTAGCCTTGGGTGGATTTCGGGTGGCACTACCAGGTGACCGATCTCCCCCGTCAGTAATCACAGCGCGTACGCTGTCAGCTTGTGACAGACTCCAGTGTCTGCTGCATACATCTGCTCTCCCTGAGCTCCACTCACTAACTGGCTCAGTGCTCCTCCTCTCCTGTTCTTGCCTACACAACCTAGCAACCAGGCTCTCTACCACACCCCTTGAGTGGACATGGAGGCCACGCCCCCTCCTGGAAGCTCTCAGGAGTCCTCCCAAAGGTAGATGTGTGAAACCTGATTACTATGCGCCTGTGTAGTCACACCTCGGTCAGCCTTCTGGATTACCTGTATTGCACTGCCCCCAGCATGGGTGCAGTACTCAGTGGTGCCTGACTAGGTCAGGGGCGCCACATTGGCAAACAGTTCTATCAGTGGTGACCCACAATGTTCTACTATCTGATTGAAGATACACAGGTTCAGGGACCTTTCCCTGACGCATCGGATTCCGGCTCAAAAAATCTGCGGTTACATTTGCTACCCCTCTTATGTGTAGAGCCGAAAGCGAGATGGAAAGACTCTCTGCTAGGGATAAAATTTCTTGAGCTATGTTCATTAGGGAGAGAGAGTGAGTGTGTGGCGCCCTGGGCAAGCCAGGGGCCACAGAGCACAACACCTACACACCCCACACTCCCGGTTAGGCACACCGAAGTCAGACACAAAACCCTTGTTGCCTTCCTCCAGGGGCTGATGTTCACACCAGGGGGTGGGCCAGGCGGTTGGACCCGCCCACCGAGGAGTTCACAGTCCTGGAGGCGGGAAAAGAGCTCAGTCAAGCTAGAGAGTTGAAAGTGGAAGGAAGGAAAGTGGCAGTTAAGCAGCCTGAAGTTGGTCCGGGTGTGTGGCCCGGACGGATCAGCAAGGTTGGCAGACGGTGGTGACCGTCTGCAGGAGTGGCCTATCGGAGTTACCGTAAGGACTGTGGACGGGCGGTGGTCCGGCGGTACCGGACCGGTACACAAAGAGAAGTCAGCACCATCTGGCAGGGGCTTACGAACCCCGGCAAGGCTAGGAGTCGCCGTGAATTTGCCGAATTCGTTAGTGAAGGGAACCTCCTGGGTTTCCCAACAGCCAAGTCCCGACAGAAGGCAACAGTCCAACCAACAGAGGGAGACACCGCCACCGCCAAGGCAACCGTTTCTCAGGGCCAGAGCCTGCGGGCAAAAAAGGGGCTCCTCCAGCCCACATCCAAGCTGGGGAGCGGGTTACCGGTGGGAACCCATCGGAACCATCTACCGTAAATAGGTGCAGGGAAAGGCAGTCACCATCAACCTGCCGGGAGAAACAACACCGCAGCCGTCTGTGGGACCCGTCCATCCAGCCGAGTGTTTTACCGAGAACTGTGTCCTCATCATTGGGCTGAGTGAGTACCACCGTGCCATGCGGCACAGCGCTGCCCCTGCGACCCTGCACCTCACCAGGCCCCGTAACCCGCCTGCCATCCATCCCTACCCCATCACCGGGCCCCGGGACAACCAACCCCCTACCCACGGAGGGGAGAACTAACAACAAAGCTGCTCCCTGTCACCGCTCCCGGGATCCCCGTCCAGAGCAGCGGTGGTGTCACCATTATCACCACAACCGTGGGTGGCGTCACGGACAATAAATCCCCACAATCAATCCCCATTCCCTTTTCACTCACGGGCGAGGAGCGCCGCTCGAGCCACCACCGAGCAGCGGCAGCCGCAGCAGCAGCAGCGGCCGGACCCGAGCAGTGGGAGAGCGCAGCGTCCCCTCCTCCGCCCACGACAAGTGCCCCCCTGGTGGTTCAGATAAAACACTGACACCCTGTTGTGTGACATAAAGCAGACCAGGTGGCACTGTAAAGTGTGGAAGAAATTTCACTGCCCATAATTCCCTTTGATTGGAGGAAACTCGACTCTCCTGGGAACTCAGTTCCCCTGGGCTATGTGTCCTCTTAGATGGGCCCCCCCAGCCGAATGTGCTCCTGTCCGTAATGATGATGTCTGAGATCTGACCTACCCATGGGACCCCTGCTGACAGGTTGTCTGTGTTTAACCACCACTGCAGGTGTGACGCCCTGGCAAAACCAGGGAGTGACAGATGACTGTGCCCCCACCAAGGGTACAAGAATCGCCTCCTCCTTGGGATTCCACATAACACCTTCCCACAAAGGGTTATATCAAAGTTGACCTGAAACCCTAGTCATTCCCCCATGGCAATGGGGACACACCAGTGGGCGGGACCAGGCGGTTGGAGAACGCCCTCCTAGGGGTCCTGAGGTGCGAGGGGAGGGATCAAGGCAAGAGCTGAGCTGGACAGAGAAAGTGATAGTCGTGTTGTGCTGAGCAGCCACTGAAGTGTGGTCGGGAGTCGGAGCCCCTGGACTACAGCAACACCTCCAAAAGGCTAGGTGGCAGACGGCAGAGCAGGGCCACAGGAGACGGGAAGACGGCTTGGCAGATCCGAGGTGGACCGGGACAGGGTTGGAGCCCGCTGGTACTGACACCGGAGACCTGACCGGAAACCGTGCACAGAGGGGGTACTCGGACCCTGAAGCCAGGACCGAAACCAACGGCCTAGCTAATCAACCGATTGAGGGCAGGATTATAGGTCCTGTCCCACCTAAAGTCCCGAAAGAAGACAACAGCCCACAGAGAGGGATAGGGCATCCGCCAAAAGCCCATAGATCCCACGTGCCAGCATCTGCGGGCACGGCTCCTCAGGTACACAATACACCGGGAGTGGATTTCTCCCGTTCCACACGGGTTAAATCAACATAAGAGAAACACACAGTGCAGGAGGAAGGGCCCCTGCCCTGTCAGTCCGGGTGTGGGACCAGCACACCCCTCCAGAAGGCTCCCGGCATTCGGCTTTGGTTTACAAAAGCACTCTGTGTTTCTTGGCCCACCACATGAGCACAGCCTCATCCAGCACCACGACAACCAACTGTAAGTGTTCTATTTCCTGCCTCCTAAAGACTACTCCCTTCAACCTCTCACATTACCCTGGGCCCCGGGACTACACCTTCCCTACCCGTGGAGGGGATCCCACCTTGCTGCCCTGCTCCATCAGCCCCGGGCACCCCCATATCTAGGCAGCGGCGGTGCCACCATCCATCACCGCAACCCATCACAGACAATCTCCCCTGTAAATATCCCCTTTTCACTTGTGGGCGGTGGACCGCTGCTCGAGCACGGGTCCGGTTCCCACTTGAGCCACAGTAAAGCCCCGGATCCGAGCATCCCCGAGCAGCCCCTTAGCTACGGTCCAGCCCCCGCCCGCAACACAGGGAGTCTAAAACAGGGGAGAGGAGCTCTATCTTCCCTTCTAAAAACCCTCCTAACCTTTTTTGGGCCCTTAGCACCTCCCACTGCAGGGAACGAGTGTGGATCTGTGCCCATAACCCTGCCGGGATGCAGGACGTCAGGGATCCCAGTAGATACATGACTTTCCTGAGGGTCGTCGTAACGTTCTCTATTATCATGGAGGATACCAAGGACTGGATGTTGAGGATCTTTTCCGGAGGCAGTCAGCATAACTGGAACTGAGAATCCAGAATCAGCCTTAAAAAGGACTGTAATTTTAATGGTTGCAGCCTTGATTTTTTTACTGTTCAATAGCCACCCTAGGTCTGCCAGGATCTTGATTACTATCTGGATTTGGGCACTACAATGCTTCTCTGAATTCCTTACTATCAAAAAGTCATCCAGCTAAGGTATAATAAGTACAGTCATATGAAAAAGTTTGGGCACCCCTATTAATGTTAACCTTTTTTCTTTATAACAATTTGGGTTTTTGCAACAGCTATTTCAGTTTCATATATCTAATAACTGATGGACTGAGTAATATTTCTGGATTGAAATGAGGTTTATTGTACTAACAGAAAATGTGCAATCCGTATTTAAACAAATTTTGACCGGTGCAAAAGTATGGGCACCCTCATCAATTTTTTGATTTGAACACTTCTAACTACTTTTTACTGACTTACTAAAGCACTAAATTGGTTTTGTAACCTCATTGAGCTTTGAACTTCATAGGCAGGTGTATCCAATCATAAGAAAAGGTATTTAAGGTGGCCACTTGCAAGTTGTTCTCCTATTTGAATCTCCTATGAAGAGTGGCATCATGGGCTCCTCAAAACAACTCTCAAATGATCTGAAAACAAAGATTATTCAACATAGTTGTTCAGGGGAAGGATACAAAAAATTGTCTCAGAGACTTAAACTGTCAATTTCCACTGTGAGGAACATAGTAAGGAAATGGAAGAACACAGGTACAGTTCTTGTTAAGCCCAGAAGTGGCAGGCCAAGAAAAATATCAGAAAGGCAGAGAAGAAGAATGGTGCGAACAGTCAAGGACAATCCACAGACCACCTCCAAAGACCTGCAGCTTCATCTTGCTGCAGATGGTGTTAATGTGCATCGGTCAACAATACAGCGCACGTTGCACAAGGAGAAGCTGTATGGGAGAGTGATGCGAAAGAAGCTGTTTCAGCAAGCACGCCACAAACAGAGTCACCTGAGGTATGCAAAAGCACATTTGGACAAGCCAGTTACATTTTGGAAGAAGGTCCTATGGACTGATGAAACAAAGATTGAGTTGTTTGGTCATACAAAAAGGTGTTATGCATGGAGGCAAAAAAACACGGCATTCCAAGAAAAGCACTTGCTACCCACAGTAAAATTTGGTGGAGGTTCCATCATGCTTTGGGGCTGTGTGGCCAATGCTGGCACCGGGAATCTTGTTACAGTTGAGGGTCGCATGGATATCAGCAGATTCTTGACAATAATGTGCAAGCATCAGTGACGAAGTTGAAGTTATGCAGGGAATGGATATTTCAGCAAGACAATTATCCAAAACACCGCTCCAAATCTACCCAGGCATTCATGCAGAGGAACAATTACAATGTTCTGGAATGGCCATCCCAGTCACCAGACCTGAATATCATTGAAAATCTGTGGGATGATTTGAAGCGTGCTGTCCATGCTCGGCGACCATCAAACTTAACTGAACTGGAATTGTTTTGTAAACAGGAATGGTCAAATATACCTTCATCCAGGATCCAGGAACTCATTAAAAGCTACAGGAAACGACTAGAGGCTGTGATTTTTGCAAAAGGAGGATCTACAAAATATTAATGTCACTTTTATGTTGAGGTGCCCATACTTTTGCACTGGTCAAATGCGGATTGCACATTTTCTGTTAGTACAATAAACCTCATTTCAATCCAGAAATATTACTCAGTCCATCAGTTATTAGATATATGAAACTGAAATAGCTGTTGCAAAAACCCAAATTGTTATAAAGAAAAAAGGTTAACATTAATAGGGGTGCCCAAACTTTTTCATATGACTGTATGTGTTTCTCACCTAGTAATATAGGCTGGATGTGAGATCTGTGTGTATACAGAGTGTTGCTACCTACATTAGGTCATACCGTATATCCGCCTAGATTCTTTCCAGCACTTATTTCCTGTACATGCACTTTCTTCCCTATCTGTAGCCTCTTTTTTCAGCTCTCCCTGAGTCTTTAGATTCTTCCTCCCCTCTCTATGGTGATCTAAGTCCAGCCACTCCCTTCTGCTATCTCTAACCCTGAGAGAAGTGAGGAGAAAACAAAGAGAACCATCAGGAGCAGGAGCTCTTACACATTTGTAAAACATTTTCCTAAAACTAGATAAAGGACTTAGCCAAATGGCAGAACTATTTTAATGAAGACTATAACGCTACTTAACTTTGCATTTAGGAAGCAAATGAACAATAAAAAAAATCTGAATTTTGTGACAAGGTGAACATAGCGTCAAAAGACATAGTACCTGATAAGAGTGTCAATGTCCTGATGAATGAGCCGCTTTCATAGTGGCAAGTAAATATCTTGAAAATGGTGATGAATTCAAACACAATGGTTAGAGGACTATGAGAACAATGTGTCAGGCAGCCCGATATTTAGTACAATGGTTTGGTAGTAGATTTTATTCAATAAAAAAAATATATGAAAATTCCCTTTGTGGCCTCTTCTTCTATTGTACACCCTTTCCGTAGTGCCTGGAGAGTCTCTCCGTGATAGTGTCGAGTTGAGATACCGTAACTTTATATTACTCAGTATACTGTATATAACATACTACACTGACAGGTGCTTAGTACAGAACTTCAGCGTCAATTAGAGAAGTCTCCATATGACACAACAGAGGAGCAAACCGCAAGTAACCCACACTGCAGAGATGCCATGGCGTCTGTGCCAGGATGTGAGACTGGTACAGTATGTAGGAGGAGAGGAAATACACGTCGCACACGTCTGTGTCAATGAATCTGACAATTATAAACATCTCTATCATGAACTCGGGCACAGCAGGCTCGGATTGAATATATGATTTTATTATTTTAAATTCTTAAAGGCGTATCTCCATCTCTAAGATCTTGTTATGGGTGTGTCACGGGTGTCAGACTGTCATGTGGTTTCTGGCAATAGAAGGTCCCAGCATTTGCTGCGCAAAATGCTCCCTGACATTCTATTGTTCCTCCCACCGAGGAGTTCACATGGCTGGAGGCGGGAAAACAGCTAGTCAAGTTCAGGCTCAGTCGGAGTCAAGTTCAAGGAGGAGTGTAGAGCAGACAAGTTCACAGGCAGACCTGCACTCAGGCCTGCCAAAAACGACTCCGGTGGCTGGGTTGGAGCCCAGTCACCATTGGCAAGGAGGCAGACGGTGGTGGCCACCTGCAGGAGACCGGGAATATGACTGGTGGAACCATAAGGGACCGGGACAGGGTAGTGGCCCGCCGGAACCGAACCGGGGAGCCAACTGGATACCGGAGCACCAGGCAGGGTACTCAGACCCCGTACAAAGCCCTGAACTGACAGGGCTGAGTCGAATCAACTGATTGCAGGCTGGACTCAAGGACCTACCCCACACAAGTCCCTTTAAAAGACAACAGCCCAACCATACCGGGTAATGCCACCGCCAAAGCATAGAGACCCAAAGGGCCAGCGTCTGCGGGCAAACGTGCTCCTCCGGCATATACCAGTCGGGGAGCGAACTACTGGTGTCTAGGCACAGGAGTCAAAACATTTACACAGAGGTGCAGGAGAAAGGTAGAGATCACCAACCTAGTCTGGAAGAAGCTGCAGCCGGCTGCGGGCCCCGTTCATCACTCCATTTGGTTTACCAGCGACTCCAGTGTCTTGTGTACATCAGTGCCATCAGGCACCGCACCGCAACACTTCACCCTGCACCCCAGCCCTCGTCTACCGGGCCCCGGGACCAACACCCCCTACCCACGGAGGGGTCAACACCTAGCTGCGCCATTACACCGCTCCTGGGATCCCCGTACCCTCACCACAGTGGTGGTGTCCACAATCACCACAATTCGTGGGTGGCGTCACGAACTGTCATTCTAAATCAAACACCCAAATCCCCGCGTGTAGCGCCAACTCCCTTGCAGAGCGATGTGACCCCCGGGTCCGTGAGAGGCTCGAGCCACCACCCGCAGTACGAGCACAGATCCGAGCGGCTCGGCTGTCACAGCCAAGGCCGCGGGGCAGCACAACTGCACCTCTGGTGAGGTGCAGTACCCTGCGGCGCCTGAAGCCGCAGGGGCACCACACATGCGTGTGCGGAGATCCTGTGTGCAGAAATCGTGTGTGGAGTTTGTGTATGTGGAGATCGTGTGTGCGGAGATCAAGTGTGCAGCTCAGCTCTATCAGAGCCAGACAACACATGGCAGCCAATTCAGTGATTGGTGTTAGGACAAGATGGGCTTTGGTCTTCTGGTCATGGTGCAGAGTATTGGCAGTAGAGTGATGGGTGATTGATGCAAACAGTGATGAGTACAGCGTAAAGGAACTAAGGAGTAGTCTCATTGAAATGATATATGTGTACATGGAGCAACTAATAGAAAGGGAAGAACAGAAGTACTTTTTTAATTTAATGCATGTATTTTGTGCTAAAAAAAAAAATTATAATTGTGTTTCATTAAAAATTGGACACCGCTTGACTTTTACAGGCTATTTGTTTCCATGCATATTTAACTTTGATGTGCTTTGTGGCACTGGCGGACATACCACCCGTGCAGCTGCACCGGGGACCAGAGGAGAAGGGGGGCCCATGCAGGGCAGTTAGCATTGAGGGCAATATGGCCAGTTATTCAGACCCCTGGTCTATGGTCATGAATCATCTGAGAGCAGGTCAGAAAAGGACAGATAAAACAATTACTAACTCTCTGACAGACCAGACTGACGGATTCTCAGTTAGCCTATTCTACAGCCAGTAATAGATAGTACAACACAGAAGCTATAGAAGGCAAATGGTGCAATTTTATTTCATTAAACCCAATTTGCTAAATAATTTTTTGCCCCAATTAAATGCATTTAAAAGAGAAAAACAAAGAATTGTTCCAAGTTGTCTCCAGATGTTCACAAACTCCATTAACAACCTCAGCCTTTTTTGAACCCATACTTCCCAACTGTTGAAGAACAGAAAGTGGTATAAAAACGTTTTTACATCATTTACTGATTACCATATATAATCTCAATCTGTGTTATGTGGGTCGTTATGATTACAGCGACACCAAAAATGTCCTTTTCATTTGCTTCTTTATTATACTAATTATATTTTTTTAAAAGCGCATTAAAAATTACATTAATGTAAGTTTTTATTTTTTTGTTGTTTTATAGGAAGAAAAAAGTCATTCTTTTATTCTCCCTTTAGAATACAGAGACATAGAAATACACTGCTCTGTACAATGTATCTCTATGTACTAGTATAATCTACCTTCGGAGTCAGAAGCTGCACAGGAGCTTCAAGACTTCAAAACTCTCTCTGTGACATCATCAGAGTTTGTGGCTCCAGTTTTAACTCCTTGCTTTTAATTTTGAAAACTTGTCACCAGATTTGGCGACTATAAGCTGTGGCAACCACCAGTGGGCTCTTATATACAGCATTCTAGAATACTGCCTATAAGAGCTCAGGCCGCTGTGTAGAACAAATCACTTTAGAATACTCACCTAAGGGGCGGAGCGGTGCAGACTGGTCTTCGTTCTCCGGTACCGGTGCCTCCTCTTATGGCCATCTTTGTCCTCCTTCTTCTGAACCCTGGATGCATGACATGTCCTACATCATCTACACTAGCCGCATTGAGGTCCTTTGCAGGCGCACTACAATACTTTGATCTGCCCTGCTGAGACCTCAATGCGACTAGTGTGGATGACGTAGGACACATCATGCACCCAGGCTTCAGAAGCCAAGTGACATAGAGATACACTGCTGTGTACAGATGTATATTGGTAAATCAATTACTAGTGTCAGAGTGCAATCATCAGCACATATACTGTCATCACGTGTGGTATTTTGGGCCCATTTCCCACCACCCTATGTTTAGACTGAAGATCCTGCATCTGTCAACTTTAAACAGCTAATGGAGCTTCAGTGATGGAAACCAGATCTGAAAGCTGAAATTCTTGTCTCTTCATTGTCTGCTACTTGCAGACGTCAGAGCCTTGCAGCCTGATATAGCAGTAGCTTTTTTATCAATTTTATATTCTGGGAAAACTTTTAGAATTTTTTGATACATTACATAAAAGACAATATTTTATGAAAGTTTTACATTTTTTATGAATATATTACATAGGATAAATATTCTGCAGGGTCGGCTCAAAGGTTATGAAGGCCCCTCTTCTCTTTTGATTTTCCCTCCTTGCCTTCCAAGAGTTATTTATAACTATTTGGGGTTTTTTACAACTTTTTTATATCATTTTTTGTGCAGCGAAGTGACCAAAAAATCCCAGTGATTCATATTAAGCCATTTTGATTTTCTTGTTTTTGATTTTGGCATTTACTGTTCAAGAAATATGAGGATATTTTGTTAGTATGGACAGTTACTCACTTATCGATGCCAAATATTTATATTTTTTTCTTATTGAGCTGCATTTTGTAGTTTTGATTGAATCCCTGTTTTCTCTGTTGTAGATATAGCAGTGCTATGAATGCTGAGCTGTGTATAAAGTCTCCCACATCTCTGATTGGCAGCTACCTGTGCACATTGTCAGTAAACTGCCAATCAGTGATGGGGGCGGGGTTACACAGATTAGCTGGACTGCCTGGCACATGAGAACCTGTCTTACAGTGATGATTTCCTTCTGAAAAAAACACTCATTATATTGAAACTTCAGCAAGCTGCTAAGCAAGGGACATATCGCTGGAATCAGGATCTTAGCCCCTACATCATGCTGCTTTTAGATTACATAAATAAAAAAAGCCTGCTGACAGATGATCTTTAAATTATGTGATCCTGACAGATAGTGGCATCTAATAGGTTAAGCTGAACTAGCTCTGCTCACAGCAGTTAGATTATAGTGCCGGCTTTATATCAGCCCACTCCATACAGTGCTGACCAAAAGTATTGGTGTGATGCCCTGGACTAGCCAGGTAGTCACAGACATAACATCACACACACCCCCTCCCCTGGACAGTTCACATCAGTCAAAAAAACCCCTTGTTGCCACCCTCCAGGCATGATGTCCACACCAGGTGGGGCGGAGCCAGGCGGTTGGCCCCACCCACCGAGGAGTTCAAAGGCCTGGAGGCGGGAAAAGTGACAGATTAGTGTATGGAGGGGAAAGAGAGAGGTCGGACACTGTGTGTGTCTGGGTAGGAGCCCAGGCACTGACAGCAAGGTTGGCAGACGGTGGTGGCTGTCTGCAGGAGTTAGCAGATCGCTGCGGAACCGTAGGACCGGGGTTGGGCGGTGGCCCGCCGGTACCGAACCGGGGAGCGGAGTGAAGCTAAGCACAAAGGCAGGGCCATCGGACCCCGACTAGGCTTGGAGCCGCCGACAAAGGTCAAATCCGAGAGTGACCGGAACCCCAGGGGTTTCCTAACACCCAAGACCCGACAGTCCACACCGTGAGGATATACAGCCACCGCCACAGGCTAGAGATCCAAGGGCCAGTGCCTGCGGGCAAAACGGGCTCCTTCGGTACCTATACGCCGGGGAGCGGACTACCGTTGGGAAACCATCGGAGTCAACACACTCTACACAGGTGCAGGGAAAGACAGCCACCATCAACCTGTCCGGGGAGAGCAAAGACACTGCAGCCGGCTGCGGGACCCATCCATCCAGCCGTTTGGTTTACCAGAGACTCTGTGAATTTGTGCCTGAGTGAGTACCACAGTGCCATCCGGCACCGCGCCACGCTGCCCCTGCAAACCTGTACCCCGGCCATCCAGCTTCCCTGTACCACCACCGGGCCCCGGGATCACCAACCCCTACCCATGGAGGGGACAACATCCTAGCTGCTCCCTACCATCGCTCCCGGGATCCCCGTCACCAGCAGCGGTGGTGCCCATTATCACCATGACCCGTGGGTGGCGTCACAAACTATCTCCCCAAACAAACCACCCCCTTTTCACTCGTAGGCGAGGAGCGCTGCTCGAGTCCCCGGGTCCGGCCCACTGCTCGAGCCACCGAGCAGCAGCAGAAGTCCCCGGACCCGAGCGTAGTGAGCGCGTCTCCTCCGCCCACGATATTGGCACCCCTGCAATTCTGTCAGATAATACTCAGTTTCTTCTTGAAAATGATTGCAATCACAAATTCTTTGGTATTATTATCTTCATTTATTTTGCTTGCAATGAAAAAACACAAAAGAGAATGAAACAAAAATCAAATCATTGATCATTTCACACAAAACTCCAAAAATGGGCCAGACAAAAGTATTGGCACCCTTAGGGGTACTTTGCACGCTGCGACATCGCAGGCCGATGCTGCGATGCCGAGCGCGATAGTACCCGCCCCCGTCGCAGCAGCGATTTCCTTGTGATAGCTGCCGTAGCGAACATTATCGCTACGGCAGCTTCACATATTCTCACCTGTCCTGCGACCGTCGCTCTGGCCGGCGACCCACCTCCTTGTTAAGGGGGCATGTCGTGCGGCGTCATAGCGACGTCACACGCCAGGTGGCCAATCGGAGCGGAGGGGCGGAGATGAGTGGGATGTAAACATCCCGCCCATCTCCTTCCTTCCGCATATCCTACGGAAGCCGCAGTGACGCCGGTAGGAGATATTCCTCGCTCCTGCGACTTCACACACAGCGATGTGTGCTGCCGCAGGAGCGAGGAACAACATCGGACTGTCGCGTCAGCGTAATCATGGATTACGCCGACGCTGCACCGATGATACGATTACGACGCTTTTGCGCTCGTTAATCGTATCATCTAGGCTTTACACACTACGATGTCGCATGCGATGCCGGAAGTGCGTCATTTTCAATTTGACCCCACCGACATCGCACCTGTGATGTCGTAGTGTGCAAAGCCCGCCTTAGCCTAATACTTGGTTGCACAACCTTTAGCCAAAATCACTGCGAACAACCGCTTCCGGTAACCATCAATGAGTTTCTTACAATGCTCTGCTGGAATTTTAGACCATTCTTCTTTGGCAAACTGCTCCAGGTCCCTGAGATTTGAAGGGTGCCTTCTCCAAACTGCCATTCTGAGATCTCTCCACAGGTGTTCTATGGGATTCAGGTCTGGACTCATTGCTGGCCACTTTAGTAGTCTCCAGTGCTTTCTATCAAACCATTTTCTAGTGCTTTTTGAAGTGTGTTTTGGGTCATTGTCCTGCTGAAAGACCCATGACCTCTGAGGGAGACCCAGCTTTCTCACACTGGGCCCTACATTATGCTGCAAAATTTGTTGGTAGTCTTCAGACTTCATAATGCCATGCACACGGTCAAGCAGTCCAGTGCCAGAGGCAGCAAAGCAACCCCAAAACATCAGGGAACTTCCGCCATGTTTGACTGTAGGGACCGTGTTCTTTTCTTTAAATGCCTCTTTTTTTTTCCTGTAAACTCTATGTTGATGGCTTTTCCCAAAAAGCTCTACTTTTGTCTCATCTGACCAGAGAACATTCTTCCAAAACGTTTAGGCTTTCTCAGATAAGTTTTGGCAAACTCCAGCCTGGCTTTTTTATGTCTCGGTGTAAGAAATGGGGTCTTCCTGGGTATCCTACCATACAGTCCCTTTTCATTCAGATGCCGACGGGTAGTACTGGTTGACATTGTTGTACCCTCGGACTGCAGGGCAGCTTGAACTTGTTTGGATGTTAGTCGAGGTTCTTTATCCACCATCCGCACAATTTTGCGTTGAAATCTCTCGTCAATTTTCCTTTTCTTTCCACATCTAGGGAGGTTAGCCACAGTGCCATGGGCTTTATACTTCTTGATGACACTGCGCACCGTAGGCACAGGAACTTTCAGGTCTTTGGAGATGGACTTGTAGCCTTGAGATTGCTCAGGCTTCCTCACAATTTGGATTCTCAAGTCCTCAGACAGTTCTTTGGTCTTCTTTCTTTTCTCCATGCTCAATGTGGTGCACACAAGGACACAGGACAGAGGCTGAGTCAACTTTAATCCATGTCAACTGGCTGCAAGTGTGATTTAGTTATTGCCAACACCTGTTAGGTGCCACAGGTAAGTTACAGGTGCTGTTAATTACACAAATTAGAGAAGCATCACATGATTTTTCAAACAGTGCCAATACTTTTGTCCACCCCCTTTTTTATGTTTGGTGTGGAATTATATCCAATTTGGCTTTTTCACATTTTTTTTCATTGAAAACAAATTAAATGAAGATAAAAATACCAAAGAATTTGTGATTGCAATCATTTTCAAGAAGAAACTGAGTAGTCTCTGACAGCATTGCAGGGGTGCCAATACTTTTGGCCAGCACTGTACATGCAGCAGATGCCATACATTGAAATATGGGTAGAGTGGGCACAGCAGGTGCCGTGTGTCCAGATTGTGTGTGTACTGGCGATGACCCTGCCTTATCGCACCCATAATATTTTGAGGTGCTTCCTACCTTATATTTTTTAGGTCCAAAATTCTGCGCTGATTGTTTTCATAAATTATTTTTCAAATCCCCTTTGCAGCTGCTCCCTTCAAAGATAAAGTCATGTTCCCATAATGTATAAAATATGATCTGACCATTTGTTTCAGATAAAATGACAAAGCTGAAATCCATGTGTGCCGCCCCTGCAGCGGTCGAACCACTCAGATCCTGGGTGCTGCTGTGGCTCGAGGGTCTCTTGACTCAGGGGCTTACGGCCTCTCAAATTCGTTAATTGGCTATTTACAGGGGATAAGAGTTTGTGGCGCCACCTGTGGTTCGCGGTAATGGAGTACTGCCGCTGCCGATGGGAGTACCCGGGGTAGATGGAATGGGGCAGCCAGATGACGTTCCCTCCACGGGTAGGGGAGACCCCGGGACTCTGTGAGATGGTGGAGCGGGGGTACACAGGGCCAGCTGGAAGTAGGGGAGGACCATGTACTCACTCAGGCAACTTTGGTGGTGGTGCAGCCGCAAAGAAGACGCTGACAACAAAGTGAACCAAGTATCTGGGTGCCGCTGCCCTCTTGGGCTAGCCCGTCCGGGTATCCATCCCCTGCAGTACTGCGGGGTGGTCCGGAGCCTGCCTCTGTGCACAAATTGTAAAGTGTCCTTGTGGCCCGTAGGTATAAAGTTGTCTGGGCCCCCGCTCCCTGCTTTTTTGGATAAAGGAGCTGTGCTCTCAAGGGCTCATGCTTGGGATTTCTGTGGGCTGCTTGGGTTGGAAAGTCCTATCCCCCTCGTTGCGCTAGAGACCCCAATCTCTGAGCTTCTTGGGGACAGTTCATAAAGTCACTATCCTCCACAGGTTAATTGCCGGTTTGCCTGAAGCTACTCCCCGACCTAGGGTCCTGTACCCTGCCGTCTTTTGGTCCCGGACCGGTTATTAGTCTCAGATGCCTCCTGTCCTCCAAGCCAGGTCTAGGCACCCAGCCTCAATACCCTGCAACCGGGTCTCCGACTCCTCCGGGCTCAAACCACTGTCTGCGACCCAACCTCTAACACCCAGGGAGCCACACACTCCCCAAGCTCCTCACTACTCGAGGGCTAACTCTGTTCTGCCCTACTTCCCTTCCACCAGTCTGCCTGACCCCTAGGTGGGCGGCCCTATTCCAGCTCAGCAGCCCACTGGTGTGCCTGACAGAGTGTGGTGTGAGGTGTGGTTGGGATTTTGGATGCTGATGGAGGCAGTACTACAAGTTGGGAACCCAGAACCATGGGGGTTGAGTCCTGCACTAAGAGGTAAAGACCGTGTGTTGCGGACGGGGGACAGACCACTGCAGCGGGCCGCTCGAATCCGGGCTCGTTACTGTTACTTGAATGGTAGCCGAACTCGGGCTCGTACGGCCGTCCGTCCTCACAAACGTAGGAAGGGTGTATTTACAGGGGAAAAGTTTGTCAGTGACGCCACCCGTGGGTTGCGGTGAGGGTTGGTAGCACCGCCGCTGCCTTGGTATGGGACGCCTGGGGCTGATGGAGCGGGGCAGCAGGATGGTATCCCCTCCATGGGTAGTTGAGGTGTTGTCACGGGGCCCAAGTGTGCGGGGAAGGATGCTGCCATGCAGGGCTGGACCGGGTAATAATGGTGTACCCACAGCTCCAGAGAAATTCACGCAGAGTCCAGTGGTAAACCAAATTGCCAGTGACCGGTAACCTCTGGCGGGTGTATTCGGGTCCCACAACCTGGTATAGCAAACAGGGGTCCCTTCCTCCTGCACTCAGTGTTTTTGTCTTCAACAGGACAACTCCGCTTGAAATGGGGAAGTCCACTCCCGGTAACTTTGTAGGTTGTGAGCTGTGGCCCGTGAAATCTGACCCGTGGGATCTCTGTGGGTTCTGGCGGACACCCTATCCCCCGCGTTGGGCTTCCGTTTCGCTCTCTGGGCTTGCTGTGGGACAAGAAGTGGAATCTTGTCCCCGGCTGGCTAATTGACAAGGGGCATAAAGCAGCCCTTTCCCAAGGGTCCAGGCACCCCGACTGTGCACGGCCTCTGGACTGGATTCCCGCTGTCGGCACTGGCGGGCTACAACCCTGTCCCAGTCCACTTAAGGTCTCCCGCGACCGAATCTCCGTCGCCTGTGGCCCTGTCTGCCGACTGCCACCTAGTCAGTAGTCCTGTAGTCCAGGGGCTCCAACCCCTGACTCCACTGTCACTCCACACTCCTTTCACTTCCTCTCCCTGACACAGACTGTCTTGTTCCCTCCCAGAACACTTCAGGACCCCTAGGTGGGTGCTCCCATCCGCCTGGTCCCGCCCACTGGTGTGTCCCTATTGCCCTGGGTGGTGGATAGGCTTTACTGGCTGGTGTTATGTACCTGGGTGTGGGTTATGTTTGTATGCCAAGGAGGACGGAGTTCTGCACCTGTAAGATTTGTGCAGTCTCTGTGACAACCTGGTTTTGCCAGGGCGTCACACGTGCAGTACCCTGTGACGCCCTGAATAGTCCAGGGGCGTCACACATGTTCCTGTTGTGCAGGAATTCTAGACATTAGGGGGTCAGGTTCGTGGTCTCAGCTTCATTCTGGGACCATATTTCCCCTCCTACTCGTGCACATTGTATACTACCCATTTCTCCCTCTTCCCTGCGTTTTCTGGCCATACTGTATCTCCAAAATTCCAACTTTCTAGTGCTTATCTTCTTAGAATTCTTTGTAGGGGGAGAGCCAGGAAGCCGCCATATGTATTAGATGGTTGGTCTATCCCATTGAAAGCAGTGGATTTGGCTGACTTTTATTAAATGTGTATGGAAGGGGACTATAAAGAGGTCAACAGGTGAAAATAGGTTATATCATCCATCCACAGAATAGGTGAGAACTAGCTATGAGCGGGCATGCTCGGCACTCAATCAAACATTACTGTGCTAGGATTGCCTGCCAATCACGGTAATGTCGTAGCCATGTTGGCTACTGGCATTACTGTGATTGGTCGGCTGCATAAGTGTCTTCGGGTCTATATAAGATCCAGAGCTTGCCACAATCTACCTGGAAATGGTGAGGGTCACTAGGGAGAGATTCTGCTGGAGAAGGGACAGTGTCTTACAGGGTCACAGTGCCTGCTGGAGCAACATTAAACCAACAGTCCTTTTCAAGGATAAATCAAATAGATTCTATTCTATACTAATGTGTCGCCCAGGTATAGGGGGTACTCAGATCCGGGCCAAGGGGTCGCTTCTGAAGGTAACACGGGTGCGTGACCCGGTCTGTGATCCCAGGCACCACAACAAAAGGGGCATTATATACAAGGGAGATTTGTTAGTCTATGTTCCGTGACGCCACCCATGGTGTGCGGTGAGGTAATGGAGCACCGCCGCTGCCGGTCACAGGATCCCGGGGATGGTAATGGGCAACAAGGTGGTGATTTTCCTCCACTGGTAGGGTGTTGATGTCCCGAGACCCCGGTATGATGGATTGGGGAGTAACGGGTGCAGTCCACGGCTTGAACCGGGTGGTGCAGGAGTACTCACAGTATAAGGCGATAACTGACACGAGTCCAAGAATTAACCAAGTTGCTGGTAACTGGTGCCCACGGCTGCTGTGAAGACGGGTCCCACACCCGTGTGTGTAGTTTGGGCGTTTTTCTCCTGCCTGATGTCTGTGTCTGTGTCTGCCGACAGTCGGCACCGGGGGGCCACTGCCCTCTCCCCGATCCACTTCGGGCCCCACAAGCGGCTGGCCTATTCCTGAGGCCCTCACTACCACTTCTCCTAGCTCCCCACAGGAGCTGCTTCCAGACTTCTCCCCTCCAGCAGACTGACCGAAACTAAACTCTGCTCTCTCCAAGCTCCTCTCTCCCCCTCCCATTTTCCTGAGGAGGGGGCAAGTGGGGCCTGATTGGCTGGTGTGGTTCTGTGTCGGAAACTCCCCAAGGGAGAGTGAGATCTGCACCAAAAAGATGGATGCAGACCTCTGTGACGCCCTGGTTTTGCCAGGGAGGCACACTAATACCACTCTTAGTTTGCAACTAGTGTAGGGCAAGCTTCTGGAGTAGGGATAGTGTATTAGAGGCATGTAGGCACAGAGTATAGCCTTACAGACCTAGTTGCACAGTAAAAAAATATATTCTATTCTCCAGTGGCGTAACTAGAGTTTGATGGGCCTCGGTGCAAAGTTTGGACCTGGAGCCCCACCCAACTGTAAACTGACACTTGGGGTGCAGGATAATGACTCTGACACTCGCAGTACGGTATAGTGTGGCTGACACTTGGCTCTTTCCCTCAGCACCAATGTTTCCATGATCTGAAATCCCTCTTCCTATCAGCACCGAGCTTTCCTATGTTCTGATATCCATCTTGTCCTCAGCACCCAGCTTCTCCATGCTCTGCTATACATCTTTCCCCCTGCACCCACCTTCCCCATGCTCTGCTATACATCTTTCCCTCTGCACCCAGCTTTCCCATGATATCAGAGCATGGGAAAGCTGAGTGCTGAGAGAAAGATGTATAGCAGAGCATGGGAAAGCTAAGTGCTGAGGGAAAGAGCCTCTTTACCTTAGCACAAAACTTTGCCATGCTTATATCTATGTCCCTACTCATATATAGCTCTCAAAATACTATACTCGCCCCCACATAACATTCCATATAGTATAATGGGTACCACATAACCCTTCATAAATTTGAATGCACTCCCATAGTCTTCTATGTATAATTCACCCCATAGTCCCCCATATATTATACTGCACCCATAGTCCTCCATGTATAATAATTCACCCCACAGTTCTCCATATATTATAATGCAGCCCCCATAGTCAGCATTGAGGTCCCACGCAGGAGCACTACAATACTTTGATCTGCCCTACTCAGGGTAGATCAAAGTGCGCCTGCGTGGGACCTCAATGCCGGCGAGTGTGGATGACATTGGATGCGTCATGCACACAGGCTGCAGAAGAAGGAGGACAAAGATGGCCGAAAGAAGAGATGCTGCTACCGGAGAATGGAGCCAACCATTCAACCAGTGATTTTTATGTTCTACACAGTGGCCTGGGCTCTTATATACAGTATGTTAGAATGCTGTATACAGTGTGACAATGTGGGCCCCAAGTGTATGTGGGCCACACATCAGGTAGCGGGATTAAAGCACGCCAGAGTAATTGGTCTCTTTAACAGACCATCTGGTTTATTAACAGGTCCATAAACCATATCAGGTCACATAACATAAAGATGCCGTTCGTTGGCTTTCTCCTCAAAGACCAACACATAATATAAAGTCCACACACTTTTGGACTGCCACCCATGTGTCACTGACCCTTGTCAGTATCCAGACCCCAGGTCCAATCCCAGTTACCTTCCTCTTAAGGTGGCTAGTGTCCTTTCCAGGTTCCCCCTGGCTCCAGCCACATGGCTTTACACATGGACCTAAAAGCCCCTTCCTTCAGAAGAAGGTCTCCGGAGGAGTGCAAAACACCCTGCTTCTGCTCTCTCCATCTCCAGCACACACACTGGAAGTCTAGAGCCAGTCTCTCCCTAGACTGCCCTCGACACTCTCCACCCAGGTTCAGAGACAGGATTGCTTTAACCCCTGGAGCCACACCCACAGGTGGTAAGGAGTGTGTAATCAGCATCACACACCCTTCCATGGCTCTGCATGAATGCAATCCTGTGGAACCACAGGTCCCAGCCAGTTTCACATTGCAGAGCACCCACGCTTCTGCAAAACATACCGGCCTTTTGTAATACAGCCGGTTGATACCTCACATACCCTCCCCCTCTGTTCAAACCCGTAGGGGAGAACACTTGCCAATGACCTGGGGCCGCGAGACAGGGCATCCCCGCTGCCATGCCCCACCAGTCGAGAGGGCCGTCCAAGAGCAGTAGTCCCTGAGGCATCGCCCGACACTGTCACCAAACCCTGTCTGGTCAACCTAGGGTTAAAGGACGTCCCATTTCCAGACCGTTCTCTCCCTGACCCCCTCCCAGGGTCACCGTAGTAGAGAGACATGTCCCCAGTCAAACCTACAGTCTTGTCCGAACCTAGGCTTTCTCGAGTACCCCCAAGGCTACTGTCGGGAACTCTAAGCTCATAGCGGCCACTATCTACCGTACATCGTAGGTTACCACTCTGTCGGCGATTCCTTTTATCGCGCGTCTGAACTACTGGACCGACACGCCATCTTCCACTTCTTTCCCCTGAACAACGGGTGGAAGACGGCTGCTGTCCCCCACACAGTTGGCGAAGCTGCTCCTTAATTTTCAGGTTTTCTTGCCACAACCGCTCCATGTCACGTACATGGTGTACCCGATATTCAATAAGGCTTCGAATGGTTCCAAGACTCTCTACAGTCCCGACACAGACAAACGGAACCATACCAGCTTCCCTGGGTATCTTGCTCTCATTAGCAGCAGGGATTCTTAATCTCACCAATCCCGACTTATTCACCATGTCTTGCATGACTCGTCCGGTTTTTCCAATGACTCTCCCCACCAGAGCCCGGGGTACTTGGACAATATCTTCCGCCAGACTCTGCGCTTTCCTTTTATACTCTAGCTGTCTAGTGGCTTCTTCCTTTTGCAGTTGGGCCTGCCACTTCATACGAACACATCTGAAGTGCATGTCCTTTAGAATAGCCACCCGCTGCCCAGTAATTTTACTGGTAGACAATATCACTAACTGTTCAGCCCCTGGGGTACAGTAGACCTCACACGCTTCCACAGCTCTCTTAAATTCGTCATGCGTGCACCCGGTGGCACACGCTTCTCTTAAGTCCTCAGGTATATCCACCATGCACTTGACTACAGAAGTCTCATTCATCCCTGCCACATGCTTGTCAAGTTTAGCTTCCAGAGTTAGCTCTCTTTGGGCCTCCCCTGCTTCAACAAGTTTGGTCAGGAGTGACACTCGCTGCTCCATCTGCTCCAAGTCTCCCTGGGACTTGGACTGGTACTCTGCCAAGCGACTTCGGAGCTCAGCCACTTCTTTCTCCAGCTCCCTTACTCGACTCTCAGTAGCCTGCCTAAGAAGTATCTCTTGTTGCAGATGGTCTTTGCTCATCCTCTTGAATGAGTCTTCACTTGCGGACCTCTCTGGTCTATGACACACTATTTCTGAGGCTTCTTCCACCTCAGCTTCAGAACATTTGGGTTTCTTACTCTTCTTACCCACGACCTTCTCTATATCCTCCATCATGGTTTTACCAAGCAGGTCAGGCAGGCTCCCAGTCCTGGATGAGACCTCTGGTCCAGGCTTCACCTCCTCAGAGGCTCTCTTCACTTCAGCGCCAGCTGTTTCTTGGTTCTTCACTGCATTATCTTCCACTTCCTCTGGGGTCTCTGCAGTGTCACCCTCAGCCTGGGTGTCACACCCTTCAACATGGCACTCTGTTCCTTTTAGAGATTTGGGGCTAAATTCGCTGTCATCCACCCCAGCACTTGGTAGTTCACCAGTCTGCTCACCACGACTGTTGGGGATTATTCCTTCCCCCACACTCTCTAGGATTCCATTTCCTATACCATTCTCGCCTGACAGACTATCAACTTCACACTTTGAAATCATAGGGACCACCACCATTACGTCCTTGGTTGGCTCCTTCTCTGCACTTGCAGCGCGCTGATTTCTGTCGTCACAATGTGTCAGTTCAATCTCTGATTCCTCAGTCTTTTGTAGGATATCACCGTCTGACTCCACCGTAGCAGGTGTTATTAGCACCATGTCTTTATTAATCAGGCATGTCACTTTCTCTGCACCCTCAGACGGCCTACACTGTGCCCCCTCTCGGCGCTTATTACGTCTTCGGCGTCGGGAGGAAGTTTTGCCCTTCTCGCCCATCTGTACCACACTGTACTCGTTTGTCACCTTACTAGAGTCAGTGTCTTTACTGGAGTCATCATCGCTCCCCCTGGTATCCTGGACTATCATGTCCCCACTTAACCAGATATCTGCCTCCCTTTCTGGAGCTACCCCGTTTTTAACGGTCACACTATCGGTTATTCCCTTAGTCCTTATGTCACTAAGTTGGGTCCGTCCATCATTTTCTTTGGTCACCCCTAACTTAGGACAGTCAATTTTAGGAGGTGCTATCTCCTCCTTACCACACATAACTGCACAACAAGGACCCCTTTTCACCTCCCAATGTGGTGGGGTTTCCTTTGGGCTGTTCCGGCTCTTACACAAGCAACCGTATACGTCCCCCTGTTTCCACAAGTGCACAAATAATTTAGAGTCCCAACCTATAATAATTGGGTGCAGTAAATCTGAGACTACACCAACATCATGAGAACCACTGTCCCAGGCTGTCTTAATGACCACGCTGGAGACCGGGTATTCTGTCTCATTACTGTGGGTGCAGCCGACGTGGATCTTCCTTCCAGGAATCAAGTGGACATCAGAGGTGGCCCTCACCAGGGTCACCAAGCTCCTTGAGTCTACGACTCCTGTTACAGATTCCCCATCCACTTCCACGGAACACAGACGTGGCTTCTCGTCGGATGGGTGGTCTATATTGCAAACAGGACACTTAAGGCATGAACACTGTTGTCCCTGGCTACAGTCCATCTGCACCACTTCACCCTTGGATTTGGGATGCTCCGCTCTCTTTTGGGGGACCACCGCTTTCTGGGACTCCACCCCCTTATGGGCAACCACCCCTTTATGGGACTCCACCCCCTTATGGGCAACCACCCCTTTATGGGACTCCACCCCCTTATGGGCAACCACCCCTTTATGGGACTCCACCCCCTTTTGGGCAACCACCCCTTTTTGGGACTCCGCCCCCTTTTGGGCAACCACCTCGTTCTGGGACTCCGCCCCCTTTTGGGCAACCACCCCTTTTTGGGACTCCGCCCCCTTTTGGGCAACCACCCCTTTTTGGGACTCCGCCCCCTTTTGGGCAACCACCCCTTTTTGGGACTCCGCCCCCTTTTGGGGTTTCCATGCAACGTCCTTAGCCCCCAGTTCACACCGTTCGCCCTTATCTCCCTGGGCACCCAGTGTCCATACCGGCCCCCGAAGGGAACGCTCAAACTGGTCCATGGCTGCCACATCGCTGCACACTGACAGCTCCTGCTGTCCCTGCACCAGGAACTGGTACAGCTCCTCCACAACGTCTGCAGGGACCATTCCCTCTTTTTGGCTTTTAGCCCCCACTGCTGTCACTGGACCTCCAGGCACATGCTGTTGGTGCTGCTGGCTCTGCAGCAGCTGGTTCAGGAGCTCCTCCATGCTGCAATGAAAAGAGGAACAGGAGGGGCGCTCCAATGGGTAATACCCGGTGGTCAAAGACAGGGGGGGGGTTAGAGAACCACTAACCTTTCCGGGTTGTACTGCCCGTACAACCAGGATCTCCAGCCTGTGGTGTATCACTGCTCACCAAGCAGGGCCTTGCAATTCCGGCTGGCCTGGAACCTCCAGTCGCTGGACTCTCGCCACTGCAGCACAGGTCCCCAACGACCTGCTGATTCACCACCAGGTGCTTGAGAGCGCTGTCCCTGTTCGTGGACCCGCCGATCCACCGCCAGCTGCTTGAGTGCGCAGACAATTTTCGTGGACCCGCCGATCCACCGCAAACCGCTTCAAAAAAATTTTCGTGGACCCGCCGATCCACCGCAAGCAGTCCGTATCCACAGGAATATGTCCTAGGCCGTTGCCCTTAGCAACCAGGCTGCATTGCCCTTAGCAACCAGGCTGCGTTGCCCCTAGCAACCAGGCCATATGCCCGCATTCTCCACCATAATGTGACAATGTGGGCCCCAAGTGTATGTGGGCCACACATCAGGTAGCGGGATTAAAGCACGCCAGAGTAATTGGTCTCTTTAACAGACCATCTGGTTTATTAACAGGTCCATAAACCATATCAGGTCACATAACATAAAGATGCCGTTCGTTGGCTTTCTCCTCAAAGACCAACACATAATATAAAGTCCACACACTTTTGGACTGCCACCCATGTGTCACTGACCCTTGTCAGTATCCAGACCCCAGGTCCAATCCCAGTTACCTTCCTCTTAAGGTGGCTAGTGTCCTTTCCAGGTTCCCCCTGGCTCCAGCCACATGGCTTTACACATGGACCTAAAAGCCCCTTCCTTCAGAAGAAGGTCTCCGGAGGAGTGCAAAACACCCTGCTTCTGCTCTCTCCATCTCCAGCACACACACTGGAAGTCTAGAGCCAGTCTCTCCCTAGACTGCCCTCGACACTCTCCACCCAGGTTCAGAGACAGGATTGCTTTAACCCCTGGAGCCACACCCACAGGTGGTAAGGAGTGTGTAATCAGCATCACACACCCTTCCATGGCTCTGCATGAATGCAATCCTGTGGAACCACAGGTCCCAGCCAGTTTCACATTGCAGAGCACCCACGCTTCTGCAAAACATACCGGCCTTTTGTAATACAGCCGGTTGATACCTCACAACAGTCATATGAAAAAGTTTGGGCACCCCTATTAATGTTAACCTTTTTTCTTTATAACAATTTGGGTTTTTGCAACAGTTATTTCAGTTTCATATATCTAATAACTGATGGACTGAGTAATATTTCTGGATTGAAATGAGGTTTATTGTACTAACAGAAAATGTGCAATCCGCATTTAAACAAAATTTGACCGGTGCAAAAGTATGGCCACCCTTATCAATTTCTTGATTTGAGCACTAACTACTTTTTACTGACTTACTAATGCACTAAATTGGTTTTGTAACCTCATTGAGCTTTGAACTTCATAGGCAGGTGTATCCAATCATGAGAAAAGGTATTTAAGGTGGCCACTTGCAAGTTGTTCTCCTATTTGAATCTCCTATGAAGAGTGGCATCATGGGCTCCTCAAAACAACTCTCAAATGATCTGAAAACAAAGATTATTCAACATAGTTGTTCAGGGGAAGGATACAAAAAGTTGTCTCAGAGATTTAAACTGTCAATTTCCACTGTGAGGAACATAGTAAGGAAATGGAAGAACACAGGTACAGTTCTGGTTAAGCCCAGAAGTGGCAGGCCAAGAAAAATATCAAAAAGGCAGAGAAGAAGAATGGT
Organism: Anomaloglossus baeobatrachus; assembly: GCF_048569485.1. NCBI lineage: Eukaryota > Metazoa > Chordata > Amphibia > Anura > Aromobatidae > Anomaloglossus > Anomaloglossus baeobatrachus. The sequence goes on from NC_134355.1 coordinate 649,483,623, forward strand.
GAGAACAATCAAGGACAATCCACAGACCACCTCCAAAGTCCTGCAGCATCATCTTGCTGCAGATGGTGTCAATGTGCATCGGTCAACAATACAGCGCATGTTGCACAAGGAGAAGCTGTATGTGAGAGTGATGCGAAAGAAGCCGTTTCTGCAAGCACGCCACAAACAGTCGCCTGAGGTATGAAAAAGCACATTTGGACAAGCCAGTTACATTTTGGAAGAAGGTCCTGTGGACTGATGAAACAAAGATTGAGTTGTTTGGTCATACAAACAGGCGTTATGCATGGAGGCAAAAAAACACGGCATTGCAAGAAAAGCACTTGCTACCCACAGTAAAATTTGGTGGAGGTTTCATCATGCTTTGGGGCTGTGTGGCCAATGCCGGTACCGGGAATCTTGTTAAAGTTGAGGGTCGCATGTATTCAACTCAGTATCAGCAGATTCTTGACAATAATGTGCAACAATTAGTGACGAAGTTGAAGTTATGCAGGGGGATGGATATTTCAGCAAGACAATGATCCAAAACACTGCTCCAAATCTACTCAGGCATTCATGCAGAGGAACAATTACAATGTTCTGGAATGGCCATCTCAGTCCCCAGACCTGAATATCATTGAATATCTGTGGGATGATTTGAAGCGTGCTGTCCATGCTCGGCGACCATCAAACTTAACTGAACTGGAATTGTTTTGTAAACATGAATGGTCAAAAATACCTTCATCCAGGATCCAGGAACTCATTAAAAGCTACAGGAAGCGACTAGAGGCTGTGATTTTTACAAAAGGAGGATCTACAAAATATTAATGTCACTTTTATGTTGAGGTGCCCATACTTTTTCACTGGTCAAATTTTGTTTAAATGCGGATTGCACATTTTCTGTTGGTACAATAAACCTCATTTCAATCCAGAAATATTACGCAGTCCATCAGTTATTAGATATATGAAACTGAAATAGCTGCTGCAAAAACCCAAATTGTTATAATGAAAAAAGGTTAACATTAATAGGGGTGCCCCAACTTTTTCATATGACTGTATAAGAGCCCACTGGTTATTGCTACAGCTTATAGTCACCAAATCTGGTGACAGGTTCCCTTTAAAAAGACTAGATTTATAGACGTCTAAAACAAAATTTCAGGGTAACAGATGGGGTAGATATAGATTTTGTCTTTCGTTTAATATTTATAGACGTCTGTGGATATCTCAGAAATGGAGAGGCACAGAAACAAATGAAAAATGGTACCGGATTTGTGAGAACAGCAGAATTTACATGGGGGAAAATAATGATATATTTATGAGAAATATTGGTATTTATGGCCGCTTTGCTGCTCCCCAAGTCTTGGCTTTCTGCCCCTGCCCATATCTGCTCTGCTTACTCTTCCATACTTAATAAGAAGAACTCTTGAAATTGGAAAAGCAGGTTTAGCAAAACGGTTAATCAGCAATAACGAGTCCTGCCCCGGGGGAAAAATCATCTTTCCTTTGCCTTCTACATATGAAATGAGCGGAATAAATGATATTTCCCCCTTTATGGAGCCGTTTCATACCTGACTGTGATGAATATGTTGAAATGAACAATAAAACATGACAGCGTGAGACACAATTACTGGGGGACGTGCGGCTGAATGTGTACATTCCATTACTGCGGATCAGCGTGGGGCGGGGGGGCGGCTGCGGGAAGAAATAAATAAGGCCATGAATTGAGACATATGTTGATGAATGCAGCGCCCGCCACGCTCCGATGGATTTTCTATTGATTAAAGAACAGTGGGGAAGCAGAATCCCATTCCTCATATTACAACGTACTTGTTTCGCTGGTTTGTAACATGCAGAGCATTAGTTACCCATTATAAGCAACAGTTAGTGCATATGTTCTGGTGTGTTAGGTTAGGCCAGCCTTAGGGGTGTACTACCTGCTGAAAGGAGTGACTCCGACAACATGGCACCCAAGGCATGTTATATGAATACTGTTGTGTTTGGTTAGGCCAGCCTTAGGGGTGTACTACCTGCTGAAAGGAGTGACTCCGACAACATGGCACCCAAGCCATATCATATGATTACTGTTGTGTTAGGTTAGGCCAGCCTTAGGGGTGTACTACCTGCTGAAAGGAGTGCCTCCGACAACATGGCACCCAAGGCATGTCATATGATAATTGTATGTTTGGATTATCTCAGCACTATATGGCGGTATTTATAATTTGTGGTACTACTACTTGGATGATATTTTAGCACTCTGTAGATTAGTGGTGTAGCACTGTTGATAGACTGCTTGATGTATGGAGCTCTTAATTTGAACATTGTATGTGAGTGTTATATGTGTACTTTATGGCGGCACTTACTATATGTGGGACTGCCACATAAGCACTGTACAGTTTGGTATTTTTGTAATGTACTGTGTTATTTCTAGTGTAGTACTGTTAATTGACAGCTATGGAGCAAATATTTGGTCATTGTATGTAGGTAATATCTGAGCACTGTATGGCGGTATATAATGTGTGGTACTACTACTTAGTGGGTGTACATTGTAGCATTACTGCAATCTACTATATTAGTAGTGTAAAACTGCTAATTGAATGCTTAATGTATGGAGGTATTATTAGATAATGAGCACTGTATAGCGGTTTTTAATGTGTGGTACTATTACCTAGTGAGTGTACAATGTAGCATTACTGTAATCTACTGTATTAGTAGTGTAGCACAGCTAATTGACTACTTTATGTATCTAAGTATTATTAGATCATGAGCACTGTATGGCGGTATTACAACATATAGCACTACAACTTAGGCACTGTACAGACTATTGTTTTTGCAATGTACTATTTTATTAATAGTGTAACACTGTCAATACATTTTTTTATAGAGCCATTACTTGAACATTATAAGTCGGTGTTATGTGAGCACTATATGGCGTTATTTACAAATTGTCATCATGTTATGTAGGCATTGTACAGGGTATTATTTTTGCAATGTACTGTATTGTTAGTAGTATAGCACTGTTACTAGATTTCTATATGTATGGAGCTATTATTTGACCATTGTATGTTGGTATTAAATGAATTAAACTGTTTGGCGGTATTCCAAATATGTAGCACTATTATTGTTATATTTCTTTTGCAATGTAATATATTATTTGTAGAGGAGTACTATTATTACATTGTTTTATTTATGGACCCATTTCTTGGGCATTGTATGTTGGCATTATGCAAGTACTATATAGCGGTATTAATAGTATAATCTTTTGTACTGCCATACAAATGTATTACCATATTTTTTAAAAGTACTGCATTATTATAATTTTATATATATATATATATATATATACATATATATATATATATATATATATATATATATATATATATATATATAATTATAATTATAGTATTGTAGCATAGTTATTTGATTGCTTTATTTGTGGAGATATTATTTGGTAATTATATGTTGGTATTATTTGAGCTCTTTATGGCAGTATTTACAATGTGTTGTACTACTTAGGCACTGCAAAGTATATTTTTGCAATGTATTGTATAAGACATATAGGCACTATTATTTTATTGCTTCATGTATGAAGCTACTGTATAATTCGGCCTGTATATTTTGGAAATAGTTGAGCACGTTATGGCGGTTTTTAGTACATTCAGTACGACTAGTTATATATAATTTTTATTATGTAATGTATTATTAATACTGTAGCACTGTTATTAGATTACTTTATGTATGTTCCTTTTATTTGATTATTGTATGTTAGTGCTATGTGAGCACTGTATAGCGGTATTAACTTGTGTTTTACAGTTACTTAAGCACTGTATAGTATGTTAATTTTGCAATGTACAGTTTTCATATTATTATGGGAAAAATGAGCAGATTGCTTTATTTTTGGAGCCATTATTTGCCCACTATATATTGATGTTATGTGAGCAGTGTATGGCGGTATTTACAATTTGTGGTATTGCTACTAGTATGTTGTTTTTCCAATATAATTTATAATTAGAAGTAGTTTAGGAGGGATATTTGATTGCTTTATGTGTAGAGCTATCAATTAGTCATTGTATGTTGGTTTTATTTAAACACTGTATGGCGATATATAAAATATGTTGCACCTCTACTTAGGCACCATACAGTGCATTATTATTACTATATCCTGCATCATTAGTAGCGTAGCCTTGTTATTAGATGACTATGTACAGAGCTATTATTTGGTAATTGTATTGTATGTTGGCATAATTTAAGCACTGTATGGCGGTATTTACTTGCATCCTACTGCTGCTTAAGTAATGCGTATTATTTTTACATTGTGTTTTAATAGAGACATTGTAAATCACTGTTAGATTATTTTATGTACGCTGATGCTATTTGATCACTGTATGTCAGTACTATTTAATCACTATATAGTGGTATTTACTTGTGTGGCAATGGAACTCAGACAGCTGTGTTTGCTAATGGCACCACTGAATGATATTGTTATTTAGGCAACTGAAAGAAAGTATTTTGCGGCAATCGATTGGACCCCGAGTGATCAAAAAGTTATTGCTTAGTTTGTGGATGTGACAACTTGATAACATAGGTCATCATCTTAATGCCTGACTAACCGTTCAAGAGGAACCCCACCAAGAAGACATCAAATTAACTTCTAAGTACCTTTCACGCCAGAGCGTACAGATGCTCAGTGCTCAGTGCAACACAAAGGTGACAATGGGGAGGGTGTAGAAGGAAGGCCCTGGCGACAGGGAGAGGGGACACCTCCTGCAACTCACCGGAGTCTGTACCCCAAGCTCCCTAATGTCTCTATATGGGTTTTTCCCCCATTCGCCATCACGTGCCTAGGCCCTCACTTGCCCTGAATGCACCCTGACCAGTGAGAAGGCCGACAAGAACACTAGTCTCACCACTGCAATAATGCTACACAATGTAAGGCCACTTTTATACTATGCTATAACCTACGTTCACTGATCTTGTCGGAGTTTCCATCCGAACCCTCCCCCCCCCAAAACGTGTTTCGGACGCATGTGCCAACAGGGCCATTGCCTGTAATGGTGCAGACGGAGTCACCGTGTGTTCTGTTTTGCACCATTTTCAGGTGTAAACCCTTTCTGCAGGCGGACACCCAGACGTAGTAGAATATGTCTAGGTGTACACCTGCAGAAAGCGTATACGCCCGAACATGGTGCAAGACAGAGCACACGGTGACATTGTCTGCTCCATTACAGGCAATGGCCTTGTCAGCACATGTGTCCGAAACTCGTTTTGTGGGGGGGTTCGAACAGAAGCTCCAACTTAACCAGTGAGCGTATATAATAACGCAATGTGAAAGGGCCCAAAGGGAGACACAGGAAAGAAGACACAAAAAGGAAAATACTACAAGTTTCTTCAATGCAGCAAAACACAGCAGCTGCAGCAGTCATGACTCCTCAGCTTCTTCCAGAGACAAGCTCCTTCCAAAGTGGTCAGCAATAGAATGAGAGTCTATAACCGGCATCAGATGGTAAGACACGTGACTTTTTTTATAGCGAAGGGAACTGGTCACCAGAAAGCTGTAGGTGAAGGCTACAAAGAACAGCCAGATAGGTAAAAGTACTTAACCCTGCAGCACTAAAATAAAATAGATAGATTCAAATACAAGTTAGAACTGCGAACTGTCACTGTTCCGATGTGTGGAGCATCTTGTGCTCTATTATTTTCTGCAATGCTCTCCTGCAGAGCCGGCACTTGCCTTTTCCATCATGCAGAGCATTTTGCAGGTTTAGATGCTCTGCTGTTTGTCTTGAGCTCCTGTGGATGGGTTGTTTCTCAGCACTGGGTCCTATGCTGGTGCTGTGAGGGGCTTTCCCAGATGCTCCTCGTTGCTTTGCTTCATTAGGGAGCATACTTGCCCGGAATGTCGCCAGTCGTATTTCCTGGTTACACAGTAAGTGCTCTTGAATCCCGTTTGTGTACAGTTATCTGATTTTGGCTTCTCGACCCTGGACTGTAGTTGACTCTTCTCTGCTCGCTCCCCAGACTTTGTGGTACCACCTGGCTTTTGACCTCGGACATTCTCCTGACCACGTCTCCTCCTGCTCCCTGTATCTTATACATACTCTCCTGGTATCCTGACCCTCGGCCTGCATCTTGATCTCGTCTCTGCCTGCTCCCTGTGTCCTGTTGTGTCAGCCTGGTTCCTGATCCCGGCTTGTTGACTACCTCTCCTTTCACACTATACGCAAATAGTATCTAGCGCCACCTAGTGACTAGTATCACACTATGCCACATAGTGTCGAGCATTACACAAACAATAACACTTGTGACCTTCTGGTCCGAGACTCTCCAGTGGTCTCCCCAGAGCGGGACACACTCATGACAATACCTACTAATTGCAAATAATAAAAAATAATTAAACACTTACAACCCCAATCTATATAGTTAGGCTGATACACTAATGAATTAACAACAACCCCAATAAGAGAAAATGCAAACTGAATTATAATAAAGGATCAATTTTATTTAATGTATAAAACAAGCAAAACAAAAATGACACAAAAAATAATGGAATCATCACAAGCAAGTTTAAAAAGAAGCGGGGACACCTGGTAGAGACACTTCTTTGTAAACTTGCTTGTGATGTGTCTTCATTACTATGTGTCGTTTTTGTTTTGCTTGTTTTATACATTAAATAAAAATGATCTTATTTTATTCCAATTCTATTTGCATTTTCTATTATTACTATTACCTTGATTTTATTGCTGGAGACCGGCAGCCACTTTGCTTTTTATTCAGCACATTACACTACAGTTAATTGGGCTGACACATTAAGAGCCATATCATGGAGATCTGCACATGTCACTCAGGATTGCTAAGCAACTGCTGAAATATAGTCACGGCTCTGCGAACAGCACAGACAGAGCATTATTCATTGGAAAACCTGAAGGACTCACTCTCATAAATGGAAAGAATCCACTGTGACAATCCAATGCTGCTGCACCGGGTTTTCCCCTTTTAAAGGGATCAGGTTAGTCTTAGCAGCTCCACTCCTGGCTCTGTGATTGTTTCCTGTGTAAGCTCATCATCAGTGCAAATGTGACGCCCCTGGACTAGTCAGGTCGTCACAGGGTACTAAACGCTTTTTATCTCTTAGTGCAGGACTCAACCACCCCTGGTTCTGGGTTCCCAACCTGTGGTACTGCCTCCATCAGCATCCAAAATCCCAACCACACCTCACACCATACCCTGTCAGACACACCAGTGGGCTGCTGTGCTGGAATAGGGCCGCCCACCTAGGGGTCAGGCAGACTGGTGGGAGGGAGTAGAGCAGAAGAGTGTCAGCTTTCAGAGAGAGAGGAGCTAAAGTGGTCAGCTCCAGGGGAGTAAAGTGAGAGGAAAAGGAGAAGTAGCTCCCAAAAGGGAGAGGAAACTGGGGGTTGGAGCTCCCAGAGAAGCTGAGTAAAAGGTTGGGTTGCAGACGGTGGTCTGGACTCGGAGGAGTCAGAGACCCGGGAGCGGGATATTGGGACTGGGTGCCTGGACCTAGTCTTGGAGGACGGTCAGCAGCTTGAGTTCAATAGCCAGTCCGGGACCGAAAGCACGGCAGGGTAGTGGACCCTAGGTCGGGGAGTTGCTTCAGGCAACCCGGCAATTAACCTGTGGAGGATAGTGACTCCATGGACTGTCCCCAAGAAGCTCAGAGATCAGGGGCACTAGCGCAACGAGGGGGATAGGGCTTTCCAACCCAAGCAGCCCACAGAAATCCCACGCGTGAGTCCTTGAGAGCACAGCTCCTTTATCCTAAAGGAGGGAGCGGGGCCCGGACAGCTTTATGCCTACGGGCCTCAAGGGCACTTTATAATTTGTGCACGGAGGCAGGCTCCGGACCACCCGGCAGTACTGCAGGGGACGGATACCCGGATGGGCTCCCCCAAGAGGGCAGCAGCACCCAGAGACTTGGTTCACCTTGTTTTCAGCGTCTTCTTTGCGGCTGCACCACCACCAAAGTTGCCTGAGTGAGTACATAGTCCTCCCCTGCTTCCAGTTGGCCCAGCGCACCCCCGCTCCACCATCTCACAAAGTCCCGGTGTCTCCTCTACCCGTGGAGGGAATGTCATCTGGCTGCCCCACTCCATCTCCCCCGGGTACTGCCATCGGCAGCTCCCTTACCGCGACCCATGGGTGGTGTCACGAACTCTTATCCCCTGTAAATAGCCCCCCCTTTTTTACGATTTGGTCCGGAGACCCTCGAGCCACAGCGGTGACCCCGGATCCGAGCGGTTCGACCGCTGCGGGGGTGGCACACAAGGTTTAAAGGAAGATGGCTGACGTGCTCATTCAATAGCTAAGCCAGCCCCCTTCTCTGTCACAACCAATGCATGATAAAAGGAGAAGCACAATAAGGTCTTATCTAAGTATTACCATATAGGTATAAAGGTAATATGCTCACCTGATATGGTTCTGTCAGCCACAACCACTATAATCACATAAAACAGCTGCTACAGTTTCCATCAGAATTAGGAATGATAAGCACAGGAGAAGGACGGTCCTGCACTGCTGATTCCAAATAAAGTTCAGGACGTCAGGATAATTGAGAGTGGTTTATTGTCAGTGCGTTTCAGGTTCAAAAATAGCTCCTTCCTCAGGACAACCAGGATAATTGTGAGTGCAATTTCCAGATACCGTTTATCTGTACAAACAAGATGAGAATATTCAGCCATCATACTGCTCAGGAAGGAGACGGGTTCTGTGTACCAGAGATGAACGTGCTTTGGTCAGACAAGTGCATATCAACCCAAGAACAAAAGCAAACACCTTGTGAAGACACTGGCGGAAGCTGGTAAGATTTTGCCAAGTACTGTATCAACATGGGCTAAGGGGCCACTCTGCTAGGGAGAAGCCATTACGCCAAAAAAAACCATAAAAAAGCCAGATTAATGTTTGCAAATGCACACAAGAACAAAGACATTAATTTTTGGAGATATGTCCTGTGGTCTGATGAAACTAAAATTGAACTGTTTGGCAATAATGCCATTGTTACATTTGGAGGAAAAAGGGAGATGCTTTGAAGCCTAAGAACCCAATCCAACTGTGAAACACGGGGGATAGCAGCATCATGTTGTGGAGCTCTTTTGCTGTAGGAGTGACTGGTGCACTTCACAGAGTAGATGGTATCATGAGGAAAGAAGATTATGTGGCAATACTGAGGCAACATCTCACGACATCAGCCAGGAACTTAAAGCTTGGGTGGAAATGGGTCTTCCAAATGGACAATGACCTGAAGCATACTGCCAAACTGGTTGCAAAGTGGCTTAAGGATAACAAAGTCAATGTTCTGTAGTGGTCATCACAAAGCCCTGATCTCAATCATAGTGAAAATCTATGGGTAAAGCTGAAAAGGCCGGTGCAAGCAAGGCGACCTACAAACATGATTCAGATACACCAGTTCTGTGAGGAGTAATGGACCAATTATTACTTGCACACCCTTTACAATAAATAACTGCAATCAATGGCTTCCTATAACCATCAGCAAGCTTCTTACGCCTCTACACTGTAATTTTGGACTCTACTTTGGCAACTGCTCCAGATCTCTCTTATTTGGACAAAGGAACATCAAGATCTCTGGAGATGGACATGTAATCTTGATATTGTTATTTTTCAATAATTTTTGTTCTCAAGTCGTCAGACCGTTGCCTTCTCTTTGTGTTCCCCATGCTTACTGAGGCACACACCGACATATCATAGAAAGATTGAGTCAACTTCTCCCCTTTTTACCTGGTTTCAGGTGGGATTTCCATATTGCCCACACCTGTTACTTGCCACAGGTGAGTTTCAACAAGCATCACATGCTTGAAACAAAGTTGTTTACCCACAATTTTGGAAAGGTGCCACTAATTTTGTTCTGCCCAATTTTTGGGTCTTGTGTGCAATTATGTTCAATTTTCCTTTTTTTCTTTGTTTTTTTTTTCTGTTGTTCTAATAGATAAATGTAGAACTGGTGGAGGAAGGTTGAACTAGATGGACCTAGGTCTTTTTTCAACCTAAGTAACTATGTAACTATGTAATACACACAAAGGAAATAAACATGTGTATGGCAAAAACATGTGCGATTGCAATAATTTGTTAGAAAAGGGTTTTTCAACACTGCGCCAATGACCCAATCAGATTCAGAAGGAGATTAATGCTTCTTTATTTTACATGCACAGGTCAACGCGTTTCAGGAGTCTTGGCTCCCTTCATCAGGACAACAGGCAAAAGAACATCAAATCTGCTGCAAACGTGAGCTGGTCAGCATTATATTCCAATGCATTGACGTCATAGAACCACCCACATCAAAAAAACTGTCGGGATCTTACACATTCAAAAATAAACATGACGTATAACATGTAATTCATTCATTATTAACCAAAGTTTACATCGAATCCTTAGTTGCGTATCAGTTAAACGGTCTGAAACAATGTAAATTATACTCAACGGAAAAAACCATAAAAATCAAAAATATATCTATATATAAATGTGTATAAAAAAAACAAAAAGGCAATCGATTGCCTACAACTTAAGGCCGCTTTGCACGCTGCGACATCGCTCAAGCGATCTCGTTGGGGTCACGGAATTTGTGACGCACATCCGTTCGCTTTAGCGATGTCGTTGCGTGTGACACCTATGAGCGATTTTGAATCGTCGCAAAAACTGTCAAAATCGCTCATCGGTGACATGCCCCCCTGTTCTTGAATATCGCTGCTGCTCAGTGTACGAAGTTGTTCGTCGCTCCGGCGGCAGCACACATCGCTATGTGTGACGCCGCAGGAACGAGGAACCTCACCTTACCTGCGGCCGCCCACAATGCGGAAGGAAGGAGGTGGTTGGGATGTTACGTCCCGCTCATCTCCGCCCCTCCGCTTCTATTGGGCGGCGGTTCAGTGACGTCGCTGTGACGCTGAATGAACTGCCCCCTTAGAAAGGAGGCGGTTCGCCGGTCACAGCGACGACGCAGAGCAGGTATGTGCGTGTGACGATAATGTTCGCTACGCAGCGATCACACAATATCGCATGTAAGATGGGGGCGGGTGCTTTAGCGCTCGACATCGCTAGCAATTGCTAGCGATGTCGTAGCATGTAAAGCGGCCTTTAGTTTAAGTGTCAGAGAAATGTGCGATGAGCGTGAAAGAAGTATTAACCACTGGACCATTCACCCGTATAGGAATTCTTTAATAAACCATAAAGCCTTATAATCTAAGTGTGTGTGAGTTCTTCTTTTACAAAAACTTGTCAGTTGGAGAAATTACCCGACGATAAATGTACTGGAAACACCCGTATAAACTGAAAATCAGTAAAATAGAAGAAGGAAGTGGGTGACAGAGTACAAAGCACCGCGCATGTCTCAAAGAAGTTCACAGACGTTCAGTACAGAGCCGGTGATAGAAAGGCGAAAAAAGTTCAGAAGCGTGGGAAAAAAAACATACTACGCATGCGCGGCCCCCAATGTCAAGAAATCGCTTAGTGTTTACATTCAGTAATCATGTAGACAGAACTACAGATAAAACGATAGAAGCGGAAAGAAAGTTTACGTGAAACAAGTTCCATCTCGACATAAATTAAATTATATTGTGGAGTTCTGACCTACAAGACCAGTTGTAAAAAATGGAAAAAATATAAAAATATAAATGCAATGAGGAGTATAATTGACCTTAAGCCAAAAGGGAAAGAAACTATGGCCCGACATGGTAAAAAACGGGGGGGATGGGGGGATGAAATATAAATATGGTCATTTTTATTAGATATATTTTTTTATATCTAATAAAAATTACCATATTTATATTTCATCCCCCCGTTTTTTACCATGCCGGGCCATAGTTTCTTTCCCTTCTGGCTTAAGGTCAATTATACTCCTCATTGCATTTATATTTTTCCATTTTTTACAACTGGTCTTGTAGGTCAGAACTCCACAATATAATTTAATTTATGTTGGGATGGAACTTGTTTCACGTAAACTGTCTTTCTGCTTCTATCATTTTATCTGTAGTTCTGTCTACATGATTACTGAATGTGAACACTAAGCGATGTCTTGACATCGGGGGCCGCGCATGCGTAGTATGTTTTTTTCCCACGCTTCTGAACTTTTTTCGCCTTTCGAGCACCGGCTCTGTACTGAACTCCTGTGAACGTCTTGGAGACATGCGCGGTGCTTTGTACTCTGTCACCCACTTCCTTCTTCTATTTTACTGTTTTTCAGTTTATACGCGTGTTTCCAGTACATTTATCGTCGGGTAATTTCTCCAACTGACAAGTTTTTGTAAAGGAAGAACTCACACACACTTAGATTATAAGGATTTATGGTTTATTAAAGAATTCCTATACGGGTGAATTGTCCAGTGGTTAATACTTCTTTCACGCTCATCGCATATTTCTCTGACACTTAAGTTCTAGGCAATCGATTGCCTTTTTGTTTTTTTCTACACATTTATATATAGATATATTTTTGATTTTTGTTTTTTTCCGTTGAATATAATTTACATTGTTTCAGACCGTTTAACTGATACGCAACTAAGGATTCGATGTAAACTTTGGTTAATAATAAATGAATTACATGTTATACGTCATGTTTATTTTTGAATGTGTAAGATCCCGCCAGTGTTTTAGATGTGGGTGGTTCTATGACGTCAATGCATTGGGATATAATGCTGACCAGCTCACGTTTGCAGCAGATTTGATGTTCTTTTGCCTGTTGTCCTGATGAAGGGAGCTAAGACTCCTGAAACGTGTTGACCTCTGCATGTAAAATAAAGAAGCATTAATCTCCTTCTGAATCCGATTGGGTCATTGGCGCGGTGTTGAAAAACCCTTTTCTACTACTCTCTGTTATCAGTCTAACCTGGGACTGCAGCGTTTGACCTGGATTTCAAATGCGTTTATAGGGGTTGTGACTGGCACAACCACTATAGGTGAGTTGGATTTTACATTTCTACCTTTTCCATATTGGGGTAAGACCCTATTGCGCTTTCGTTCCACAGCTCTTTATTACAATAATTTGTTAGAGAAATACTTAAGACAAGCAAGCAGCCACCTAACTACTGTCATGGTTCGCCTCCCTGTCCACATGGCTAGGGGGCGGAGCCTTCTCTCGAGCCTCACTTCCAGACCCTGGATGCCTTAAAAGCTGGCATTTCCAGTGAACCAGTGCCGGCTATAAGCTTAGCACTGCTTTGCCTGTGATTGCTGGTCCTGTGAGTGATATCCTGATCTGTCTGTTCCTGTGCCCCCGTGCCCTTATCTGTGTTCCATCCCCTGGTCGTCCCTCCTGTCCTCTGTCCCCTCTCCTATTTCCCCACTCGGTTGCTTCCTTTGGTACTGACCTTGGCCTGACTTTGACTTCGCTTTTGCTCGTCCCTCTGTCGCGGGCGGAGGAGGGGACGAAGCGCTCTCCCACTGCTCGGGTCCGGCTGCCGCGGCCTGCTGCTGCTCGGTTGCTCGAGCGATGGGCCGGATCCCGGGGACTCGAGCGGCGCTCCTCGCCCGTGAGTGAAAGGGGGTTTGGGTGTGGGGATTGTTTATTGTCCGTGACGCCACCCACGGTTGTGGTGATGGAGTGTACACCACCGCTGCTCTGGCTGGGGATCCCGGGAGTGATGGTATGGAGCAGCCAGTTGTTGTGTTGCCCCTCCGTGGGTAGGGATTGGTGATCCCGGGGCCCAGTGATGGAGTTGGGATGGTGGACAGGCGGGCTAGGGGGCCTGTGGAGGTGCAGGGGCACAGGGGCGGCGCTGTGCCGCACGGCACGGAGGTACTCACTCAGCCAGTAAACACGACACAGTTCTCGGTAAACAAAAGGCTGGTTGGACGGGTCCCTCAGACGGTTACGTTGCCGATGTCCCCTGCAGTTGACGGTAACGGTCTCTTCCCTGCACCTATGTGTTGTTGTTTGGTAGCGATGGGTTCCCACCGGTAACCCGCTCCCCAGCTTGGATATGAACTGGAGTAGCTCCACTCTTGCCCGCAGGCGCTGGCCCTGGGAAACTGGTGCCTTGGCGGTGGCGATGTCTCCCCTTAACGGTTGGACTGTTGCCTTCAAACGGGACTTGGTTGTTGGGAGACAGTCGTCCCCTTCACTGACGGATTTGGCAAATTATGGCGACTCCTAGCCTTGCCGGGATCCGAAAGGCCCCTGCCCTGGTGCTGGCTAATCTTCGCATACCGCTCCGGTACCGCCGGGTCACCACCCGTCCACGGTCCTTTCGGCAACCTCCAATCAGTCTCGCCTGCAGACGGTCACCGCCGTCTGCCAACCTTGCTGTCTCAGTCCGGGGCACACACCCGGACCAACTTCAGGCTTCTTGCTGTCACTACTCCTACTTTCCTCCTTTACCACTTCACCAGCTTCACTTCACTTCCTTTCACTTTCACTGCCCTAGCTGGACTGCCTGGTTTTCCCGCCTCCAGAGCTGTGAACTCCTCGGTGGGTGGAGCCAACCGCCTGGCCCACCCCCTGGTGTGGACACCAGCTCCTGGAGGAAGGCAACAAGGATTTTAGTTTTGACCTTGTGTGTACCTGCAGGGAATGTGGGGTGCGTGTTGTGTTGTGACCTGTGACCCCTGGCTTGCCCAGGGCGTCACACCCCCGTCCTGCTTCTGCCCATACGGTGTTTGACCCAGCCTATGTGATTATTCCTTGCATGCTCTGCTTCTCAGCTGTGCTTTGAGGTAATGCATGAGAACGCTGTGAATTCACTTCCTGTTTCTCATTGCTCTGTGTAGTGTATTATGCTACAGAGCTCTGGCTCCCCCTGGTGGCAGCATTACAACTACCATGTGATTTATAAGATTGGTCTCCTCATATTGGGGTCCTTTGGGCCTCTTAGGTGGGCTTTGCATGTTGCGACATCACAAGCCGATGCTGCGATGTCGCACGCGATAGTCCCCGCCCCCGTCGCAGCAGCGATATCTTGTGATTCCTGGCGTAGCGAACATTATCGCTATGCCAGCTTCACATGCACTGCGACGTCGCTCTGGCCGGCGTCCCGCCTCCTTCCTAAGGGGGCAGGTCGTACATTGTCAGAGCGACATCACGCGGCAGGCGGCCAATCAAAGCGGAGGGGCGGAGATGAGCAGGATGTAAACATCCCGCCCACCTTCTTCCTTCCGTATAGCCGCCGGTGGCAGGTAAGGAGATGTTCCTTGCTCCTGCGGCTTCATACACAGCGATGTGTGCTGCCGCAGGAACGAGGAACAACATCGTACCTGTCGCAGCAGCGTAATTTTGAAAAAGTCGGAGCCTACACCGATGATATGATAACGACGCTTTTGCGCTCGTTAATCGTATCATCTAGGATTTACACACTACGATGTCGAAAATGACGCCGGATGTGCGTCACTTTCGATTTGACCCCACCAACATCGCACGTGCGATGTTGCAACGTGCAAAGCCGCCCTTAGACTATATGGGCCAGGTATAACTCCTGATTTTTAATTTTTTCTCATTTTCACATTGTAGTAGGGCTTATTGCTAGAATTATAAAAGAAACCTAGCCAAATAAAACAATATTACAAAAATTGAAAGTAAGCCCTGGGGATTTACATCTTCTGGATGCCGGTTAATCGCCTCAAGACTGCCAAGTTTAGGTCTTCATTTAGATAATGGGATTATGTGCTTCTATTAGAAATGGGCATCTGCCTGACCCGCGATTACATTACTCAGGCCTGAGCTTCTAAATTATAAATGATATGAAATCACTTTCCTCTGAGGACTTTTTGCAGTGAATGCAGTAAAATGGGATCCAGGTCACAATATGGAACAAAACGTAGATTGTGAATTGACATTAAAGAGGATTTGTCACCGGCTCAAAGGTGTCCAGTGTTGCTCTTATTTAATTCCCGCTGCTTCTGAGTTTTCTGTTTACTTTTTTGTTTTGTTTCTTTTAAATCCACCATATGTTTCCAGAGATATGGGTCTTTTTTTATTTAGGGATAATTTTTAGGCTTTTTAACAAGGGTGTGTGGCTCTCAGGGTAACTATGCAGAATAGTATAAAGACATGCCCCCAGAGGATTACTTGAGCCATGCCCCTGTCACGCTACTACCAGAGGGAGTAGGTACACAGGAGAGATGTGGAGCTCCTAGGTGTAATGCGGCATCTGCCCACTAGATGTCACCAGTATCTAGGTGGCAGAATGGGCGAGCATGCCGAGTCAGAGCCGGGAGGTAATGTCAGTGCAAAGGAGAAAGAGAAGCTAAAGTCACATGGAAGCCTAAGGTCCGTAGCCAGGAGGTAACATCAGGTACAGATGGGAAGCAAAACTGTAATCGGAGAGCAAGCCGGGGTCAGAAGCCGAAGGGGAAAGTCAGTACAGAGGGGGGGAAGCGGGACTGAAGGAACAAGACAAGAGGAGGGTCAGGGAGCACAGACAAGGCAGACAGAGTGCTGGAAGGGGGGAGGAGTTGGGCTAGCGTGACAATGACCAGAAAGAACTCACTAGAACCAGAAGCGCACACTGCAGAGATGGAACTATCACTGGCGATACTTCGGAAGAAACAGTCTAAACATAAGGCAGGGAGATTACCGAAACGCGGCACAAAACCAACCCAGCCTGTCAGCAAGGACCCAGGAAATACAAACAATAGCACAATAGACAAAACCCGATGCTCTGCAGGAAGCAGAGTCAAAGCTGAATTGTGACTGTCCCCTTCTAAAGACCATAAAAATTTGCACTAAGAAAAAAAGCCGTATGGGGGGAATAAACTCCCCCCCCAACATACTCAAGGGAGAAGTGGGAATAACATAAGAGCAAAATCTTAGATTTGAATTTGTGACATATTCTCTTTAAAGATGTTTGCCAGTTCTTTTTTATATTGTTCTTTTTTTTATACAAGGGCTATATCTTGGATCAAAATCGGATTGGTGGGGGTGACACCTGACACCCCCACCAATACACTGTTATGTTTACCAGTTGGATGTTCTCAGATGCTGCATGAACACAGCAGCTCTCTCATTTTAATTTTGTCCCCCGCTGTGCACTCCAGTTCCATCCGCTATTCAAATGAATATGGGGAATCTGCAGTACCGACCGCGACCACTATAGTTTGATGGAGCTGCTGTGTTTCAACAGGATCCAAAAATCCCTATCCGCTGCTGGAAACAGCTGATTTACACTGGTGATGGGTGTCACCCCTCCACGGATTAAATACTGATAACCTATCCTTAAGACAGACCATCAATAAAAGAGTAGTGGCCAACCTTTTAACTTTAAACTACAACTTCATTCTTTCTGCATTGTATTTTCAATAGTTAAAAGGAACCTTTCGGCACCTTTTTACATATGGAAGTATAGGTACGGCTGCATAGGCACTGGTGCCTCAATAAGGTTAATACATTTTTTAGACTTCTGATGTGCCAAGTCTCAGAAATCTAGAAAAGAAGCCATATGCAAATCAGGCAGGAAGTGCACTATGGGCGTGTCCAATGCTTCTGGACTACTTTTTCCTAGTGCATTAGCATGACCACTTCCAGCCTGATTTGCATAGGGCTTTTTTTTTTACTAGATTTCTATTTCTATTTTAGATTTCTCATGACCGGAAAATTGGATCTCATTTCTTTCAAATGTAAACAGCTGCTTTAGAGGCTACATTTAATACCAAAGTTCATGTGTTTGTATTACTAGCCATAAAGCTATTGAATAGGGCAAAAGTGCAACTAACCAAAGGCTTTCACAATTTCGGATCTTCAACAAATTAATCCTTCTTTTTACTACTTGTGGCTAGTTACAAACTGATCTCTTAGAATCAACATTGTTATCATTACTCTTAGGGGTACTTTACACGCTGCGACATCGCTAGCGATTGCTTGCGATGTCGAGCGCGATAGCACCCGCCCCCGTCGTACATGCGATATCTTGTGCTTGCTGCCGTAGCGAACATTATCGCTACGGCAGCGTCACTCGCACATACCTGGTCGGCGACGTCGCTGTGACCGCCGAACAATCCCTCCTTCAAGGGGGAGGTGCGTTCGGTGTCACAGCGACGTCACCGCGACGTCACGAAGCGGCAAGCCAATAGAAGCGGAGGGGCGGAGATGAGCGGGACATAACATCCCGCCCACCTCCTTCCCTCCGCATAGCCGGTGGAGGCAGGTAAGGAGATGTTCGTTGTTCCTGCAGTTTCACACACAGCGATGTGTGGTGCTGCAGGAACGACAAACAACATCGTATCAGCAGCAGTAACGACATTATGGAAATGAACGACGTGACAGAGATCAGCGATTTTTGTCACTTTTGCGCTCGTTCATCGTCGCAGGTAGGATTTACACGCTGCGATGTCGCTACCAGTGCCGGATGTGCGTCACTAACGACGTGACCGCGACGATATATTGGCCGCGATGTTGCAACGTGTAAAGCCCGCCTTACTTCTTAAATTTGTAGAATGGTTGTTATTCTGACTCACAGATACATAGGACATGATGGCGCCTGAACTAGACGTTTTTTTCCTGGACTATTCGTATTTGCAGGAACTCACATTCATATCGGTTCCTCAGATAGTTTAACTCAGCCACGATCTCATTGCAAGAAGACTCCAGGAAAAGATGAATGCTTAACTGAAATCTTGTATTGATGATAAAGTAACAGGTAAAAAGAGTAATTTTCT
The DNA here is from genome assembly GCF_048569485.1 of Anomaloglossus baeobatrachus. Classification (NCBI taxonomy): domain Eukaryota; kingdom Metazoa; phylum Chordata; class Amphibia; order Anura; family Aromobatidae; genus Anomaloglossus; species Anomaloglossus baeobatrachus. Next base: position 649,502,208 of record NC_134355.1, read on the forward strand.
CCAGAGAGCATACAACGTGTTACATAATATGGCTGGTACTAAACACTACGTGAAGAAGAAGGGCGGAGAACGCTGACATCACAGAGCTATGGGGAGGAGGAAGGGACAAAATACAAGAAAAGTCAAACCTTCTACTTAGGAAAAGAATACAATACACAGCAATTGAAACATTGAATAATTCCCAAGTTGTGGGACATGAGAGTTGTGATACGCAATTTTTTTTCTTATCCTTCTCCATGCCTCTTCTACTGAATGTGTGTTTTGTGTGTTCTGTAATGGTTTTTGGTCACAACTTTTTGGTCACAACTTTTCTTAGAATTCCTGTCAACGCGACATGCTGCAATATAGTTCCTGTCTAAAGGGAAATTCAGAGTTGCATGGGAAATTTACCAATTCAACCAGGATCCAACAGGTTTCTACTTTTTCTGGAAGCCACTTGGATGTTCCATGAGAGTTGACAAGGATGATATTACCAGAGATGTAGCAAATGGGGGTGCAGAAGCAACAAACACAAGGCCCAAGGTGCTTAATATGCCAACATGTATAGAGGTACCTATTTACATATTTTGCATTGAGACTTAGGCTACTTTCACACTTGCGTTGGACGGGATCCGTAGCATTGCATTGTGTGACGCATGCAACGGATGCGTTGCATATAGTGGCACAACGGATGCTACAGATCGTACAAAATAACGCAATCCGCTATAGGTTTTTTTTCCTTGACTTTACACATCTGAGCATGCGCAGTTGTATAAAGACGGTTGTGTTAACGGAATCCGTCAAATGACGGATTTTAACGGAATCCGCCACCATAGGCATCCATTATAAAAACAACGGACGCCAACGGATTCCTGCAGGTTGCGTTTTTTTGACACTCCGCCAAGCACAGAAAAACGCTACATACAGCGTTCCATCCGCCCGACGGTCACTCGCGGTCAGCGTCAAAACAACTGATGCGCCGCGGGACGGATGCAATGCAAGACCATCCTTTGCTATCCATAGCTAATAGAAGTCTATGAGGAATATAACGGATTCCTGCAACGGTTACCGTAATTCCTCAAGGCTGCGGGTAGCAACGGAAGCCGTCCAACACAAGTGTGAAAGTAGCCTTAGCGATTTCAAGTTACACCTCTGAACATTACTCTTGATTCTTCTTCTTGGGAGTGGAGCCTCCACAGACTTAGATCATGGTTTTATAATGGCAGGATCTAAGGTTCATATGATGCCTAATGTGGGGGAGAGGTTCAGTTAAAAAATCTTTTATTTGGCACTGTGAGCTTGTGCAGGGCTTCTCGTCATGGTGCTGCTGCTTTGTAGTGTTTTATTTCACGCTAGAGCTGAGTGCACAGCTACACTGCTCAGTACTGAGGTATAATGTCCTCCATGATGCAGGTTCTGAACATCTGCTACATAAAAATAGGAGCGCAGCCTGTGTGTGTTGCGCATGGAGGACACCAAAGCAGCCAGTCTCCTCCCACCAGCTCAGAGAGAACAGAAAATTAGAAATGGGGCCTGCAGAGAGGAAAACTGGGGAAAAATGCAGGATACGGCCATATAATGACCTGAAATATCTTAATCTGCATATACACACAACTGCAAAAGTCACCTGAAATGATAGGTACGGTATATATACCCAAAATTCCAACCCAGCCCATTAATGAATACAGACAGGCTAGATTGTTGTGTGGTATGAATATTTTGGGGGCGGCATGCCTCGTTCTTTCACCGACCATACCCATTCCTGCTTACTGAATGTCTAAAGGTCAGTAAAAGAAACCATGGGCAGTAGGCAATTGAATCTCTGCACTATTTGCAAACTATTACACTCATCTTCTTCAGTCTTGCAGTTGTATAACACATCACTGTCTGGAGTATTTGTCCAATGCTTTTTTGTTTTTTCTTACCATCTCTATTGCTGAGCTGTGAGCTTTAACCTAAATTAACCTTAAATGCCCAAATCACCCTATTATGGCTGCTGAATTCCCTGCCTTGGCTTTTATACTGACTTTGATAGTCTCTCTTAATTGATGTGATATGAAAGCTGCAAGGTATTATGGGAAAGCCCACACGGCTATGCCTGAAGTCCTGTGGGCCTTCTGTCGCTGATGTAATCTTTTATAAGGCGTAAAATGGTGGTAGCCATTTTTTGGAGGATTTGCGCAAATTGTTATAATTTGCTGAGACCTGCGAATTTCATGGAATTCAGATTCGCTCATCTCTAGTTCTTTAACAGTTGCAAACTGGAATTATTATACCCACAATGAGAATTGCTGCCTTTCTAGGAACATTTCCGTATATAAATGCCAGAAATCAATGAATGCACTTGGCCTCCAAGATCTATGTCACCATATAACAACATTAAAATATATCTATTTAGTTTATGCATCATTTACAATAGATGTAAAGCCAAGTGAAGTATGAAATATTACACATGGAGCGTAATTTCACTCCATTACATAGAGAATCACACAAAGCCGAGCAGAAGTGGTGCTTCTAAATGCATCTACATACAATGCCCCTCAGAGCTCTTATGACATTAGAGCCTTATAGGTGAAGCAGCCGCTCAGTGCTGCCGAGGAGAGGTTTATACACTACTCATAAAAAGTTAGGGATATTTGACTTTCAGTTGAAATTTATTGAAAACATAAAAAGTTCATGCAACAGTGATATTTCATCCTGAAAGTAGGACATTTCGGTAGAAGCATGCAATAGTGATATCCTCAAACAATTTATTGAAACAAAGGCCAACAACAGTGGCTGTTCACAAGTGGAGTTATGTCTGCGGAGGCATACAGTTAGGTCCAGAAATATTTGGACAGTGTCACAATTTTCGCGAGTTGGGCTCTGCATGCCACCACATTGGATTTGAAATGAAACCTCTACAACAGAATTCAAGTGCAGATTGTAATGTTTAATTTGAAGGTTTGAACAAAAATATCTGATAGAAATTGTAGGAATTGTACACATTTCTTTACAAACGCTCCACATTTTAGGAGGTCAAAAGTAATTGGACAAATAAACCAAACCCAAACAAAACATTTTTATTTTCAATATTTTGTTGCGAATCCTTTGGAGGTAATCACTGCCTTAAGTCTGGAACCCATGGACATCACCAAACGCTGGGTTTCCTCCTTCTTAATGCTTTGCCAGGCCTTTACAGCCGCAGCCTTCAGGTCTTGCTTGTTTGTGGGTCTTTCCGTCTTAAGTCTGGATTTGAGCAAGTGAAATGCATGCTCAATTGGGTTAAGATCTGGTGATTGACTTGGCCATTGCAGAATGTTCCACTTTTTTGCACTCATGAACTCCTGGGTAGCTTTGGCTGTATGCTTGGGGTCATTGTCCATCTGTACTATGAAGCGCCGTCCGATCAACTTTGCGGCATTTGGCTGAATCTGGGCTGAAAGTATATCCCGGTACACTTCAGAATTCATCCGGCTACTCTTGTCTGCTGTTATGTCATCAATAAACACAAGTGACCCAGTGCCATTGAAAGCCATGCATGCCCATGCCATCACGTTGCCTCCACCATGTTTTACAGAGGATGTGGTGTGCCTTGGATCATGTGCCGTTCCCTTTCTTCTCCAAACTTTTTTCTTCCCATCATTCTGGTACAGGTTGATCTTTGTCTCATCTGTCCATAGAATACTTTTCCAGAACTGAGCTGGCTTCATGAGGTGTTTTTCAGCAAATTTAACTCTGGCCTGTCTATTTTTGGAATTGATGAATGGTTTGCATCTAGATGTGAACCCTTTGTATATACTTTCATGAAGTCTTCTCTTTACTGTTGACTTAGAGACAGATACACCTACTTCACTGAGAGTGTTCTGGACTTCAGTTGATGTTGTGAACGGGTTCTTCTTCACCAAAGAAAGTATGCGGCGATCATCCACCACTGTTGTCATCCGTGGACGCCCAGGCCTTTTTGAGTTCCCAAGCTCACCAGTCAATTCCTTTTTTCTCAGAATGTACCCGACTGTTGATTTTGCTACTCCCAGCATGTCTGCTATCTCTCTGATGGATTTTTTCTTTTTTTTCAGCCTCAGGATGTTCTGCTTCACCTCAATTGAGAGTTCCTTAGACCGCATGTTGTCTGGTCACAGCAACAGCTTCCAAATGCAAAACCACACACCTGTAATCAACCCCAGACCTTTTAACTACTTCATTGATTACAGGTTAACGAGGGAGACGCCTTCAGAGTTAATTGCAGCCCTTAGAGTCCCTTGTCCAATTACTTTTGATCCCTTGAAAAAGAGGAGGCTATGCATTACAGTGCTATGATTCCTAAACCTTTTCTCCGATTTGGATGTGAAAACTCTCATATTGCAGCTGGGAGTGTGCACTTTCAGCCCATATTATATATATAATTGTATTTCTGAACATGTTTTTGTAAACCGCTAAAATAACAAAACTTGTGTCACTGTCCAAATATTTCTGGACCTCACTGTATGTTAGGTCCAGGTAGTAGTGGATCCTCTGGGCCGTGTACGGGACTCCTCCAGTGAGGTAACCCGGAGCTAACCCCTATACAGGGCCTAGTCCAGTCACCCAACCAGAGGACCTAGGTACACGGTAGCCGGAGTACTAACGGGGCAAAGTCATTGTCCTTCAGGAGACGAGTAGGACGGGGTCCCAGGAGCCTCGGGGTTTCAAACGGCGATGACTTGAGGGTGGTACTGGAGCCGGGAATGGATCAAGAGCGGGGATCCAGGTTAAGCTGGTGTGACGGTATCGATAACCGGATGGAACCGGGAACAGAGACGGAGACCGGGAGGTGTAACGATAGGTGTCTTCTCCGCCGGTAGTCACAGGAGGACCTTTTGGCAATCCCGGATACAGGACCCGATCACGGAGGTAGGATGGATACTAGAAAGAAGACAGGGTTAATGTCTGAACAGCACAAGGGGACCTGGACTTCTAGCTACTGAAACTTGCCGAAGAGGCAACGCCCCCACGGCAGGAAGACCCCTATATACCCTACACCTGATTTAAGCGATATCCTATTTCCGGACGCTGGCCCTTTATGAGGAGGTCAATGACCGCGCGCCCCCTAATGCGCATGCGCGATGCCCGAGTGCTGGAGACCAGCGCAGGAAGCGGTGCAGAGGATGCAGGGGAGCCCGTGTGTGTGTCCGGGGTCACAGATTAACGCCGGGAGCAGGGAGCAGGGAGCCTGGGGGACGCAGAGGAGGCAGAGCGGGCTGAGCAGCCGTGGGCTGAAGGAACGGGGATCAGAACGGTGAGTGGAGGACGGGGTCTGGGCCTGGGAAGCGTGACAGTACCCCCCCTCATGCCCACCTCCCCGCAACCGGGACAAGAAGTCACGTACCAGAGGAGTGCCAACATTCTCCCGGGGTTCCCAGGACCTGTCCTCGGGTCCTTATCCTGCCCAGTCAACCAGGAAGAATTGCTTACCCCTCACGGTCTTCATGGCTATAATATCACTTACCGCATAGACGTCATCGTCAGCAATAGGAGAAGGAGGATGATCGCCAGCGGAGAAGGAACCGAGAACCACAGGCTTGAGCAGGGAGACATGAAAGGAATTGGGTATCTGCATCGTGGCCGGAAGCTGTAGCTTGTAAGAGACGTCGTTGATCCTCCTGATGATCTTGAACGGGCCGATGTACCGTGGACCCAACTTGGACGATGGCATCTTCAGGCGGACATATTTGGAGGCAAGCCAGACTGAGTCCCCTGGGGAAAAACAGGGCGGATCAAGGCGTTTCTTGTCCACGCGTTTCTTCATCCGTGTGGAGGCTCGTTCAAGGGAGTCTTTGACGGAGGCCCATATGGCGGAGAAGTCTCTGACTAGGGCGTCTGCAGCGGGAATATCGGAAGCCGAGGACCCCGGTAGCGGAACAGAAGGTTGGAGCCCGTAGACAACATGGAAGGGAGAGCTGAAGGTGGACTCACTGACATTGTGGTTATGAGAGAACTCTGCCCAAGGAAGCAATGTAGACCAATCGTCGTGATGAACATTGACGTAGTGGCGTAGGAAGGAGGTTAGGATCTGATTGACCCGTTCCACTTGGCCATTTGACTGGGGGTGGTAGGCTGAGGAAAAATCCAGAGACACTCCCAGATGTTCACAGAGAGCCTTGCAGAAGCGTGAGGTGAACTGAGAACTTCAGTCGGACACAATGTGTGCGGGAAAGCCGTGTAACCGGAAGATATGCTGTATGAAGGCGTCAGCGAGCTCCAAGGCTGATGGGAGGCCGACCATGGGAACGAAATGTGCCATCTTCGAGAACCGGTCCACCACAACCCAGATGACTGTATGACCGGAGGACAAGGGTAAGTCCGTGACAAAGTCCATGGCGATGTGTTGCCACGGGACTGAAGGGATTGGCAGCGGTAGAAGACGACCATAGGGCAGATGCTTGGGCGTCTTGTTCCGGGCACAGGAGGAACGAGCGGAAACGAAGGACGTGACGTCCTTATGGAGGGACGGCCACCAGTAGTGACGGGCGATGGTGCCCCAAGTCTTTTTCTGACAGGCCACTTTCGAGGAATGTCCCCACAGAAGGACCTTCGGTCTGTCGGTCTCTGGAACGAAGGTTTTCCCAGGGGGTATCTATGCCAGGGAGACGGGAGCAACCGGAACGAGTTTACTTGGACAGATGATGGGCTGAGTTAGTCCTCCTCTTGCTCCACCGGGACAAAAGATCGGGACAGGGCATCAGCCCACACGTTCTTGTCCGCGGGCCGGAAGTGCAGTTGGAAGTCAAACCGGGCAAAGAAAAGAGACCAGCGGGCTTGGCGCGGATTCAGTCTTTGAGCGGACCGCAGATACTCCAGGTTCTTGTGGTCGGTGTAAATGATTACCGGATAAACCGCCCCCTCCAGGAGGTAACGCCATTCCTCTAATGCCATCTTGACGGCCAGAAGCTCTCGATCGCCAATGGTGTAGTTGCGTTCTGGTGCAGAGAAGGTTTTGCAAAAGAATCCGCAGGTAACTATCCTCCCGGTAGAGGATTTTTGCATAAGAACGGCCCCAGCCCCTGAGGAGGAGGCATCCTCCTCCAAGGTGAATTGGCGATTCATCTCGGGTCGGTGGAGAACGGGAGCGGAAGCAAAGGCCTGCTTCAGGGAACAGAACGCGGCTTCGGTCTCGGGTGACCAGTCCTTCGGGTTGGCCCCTTTCTTGGTCAAGGCGGAGAGAGGCGTAGTCAGAGCAGAAAAGTGGGGGATGAACTGGCGGTAGTAGTTGGAAAAGCCGAGGAAGCGCTGAATGGCCTTCAGACCGGAAGGAGGGGGCCAGTTGAGGATAGCAGAGACCTTCTCGGGATCCATCTGCAGGCTGGTATCGGGGATTACATAGCCCAGGAAGGGAAGAGACGATTGTTCGAAAACACATTTCTCGTACTTGGCGTATAACCGGTTGTCCCTCAACCTTTGCAGCACGAGCTGCACGTTTTCTCTGTGGGTCTGTAGGTCCGGGGAATAGATCAGGATGTCGTCCAAGTATACGATCACACAGACGTAGAGGAGGTCCCGGAACACGTCGTTTACCAGCTCCTGGAAGACGGCCGGGGCATTGCAAAGACCAAAGGGCATCACGCAATACTCGTAATGCCCATCCTGGGTGTTGAAAGCGGTCTTCCATTCGTCCCCGGAGCGGATACGAACCAGGTTGTAAGCTCCACGGAGATCCATCTTGGTGAACACACGGGCTCCTCTGAGCCGATCGAATAGTTCCAGGATGAGAGGCAGAGGATATTTATTCTTCACAGTGATCTGGTTCAGACCCCGATAATCGATACAGGGGCGTAAGTCGCCTTCCTTCTTCTTGACGAAGAAGAAACCGGCTCCAGCCGGAGAAGAGGACCTCCGAATGAACCCCCTTGCCAGGTTCTCGGTGATGTATTCAGACATGGCCCGGGTTTCAGCAGAGGACAATGGGTATATCCGTCCCCGAGGAGGAGTGGTTCCGGGCAGTAGGTCGATAGCACAGTCATAGCGTCAATGTGGCGGCAATACCTCTGACTCCTTTTTATCGAACACGTCCACGAAGGGCCAGTAGGCGGGCGGTAGCCCTGGTAGGGAGTCCGGGGCCGGAGGTAGATGGACGGGCTGGATGAACTGCAGACACTTCTCGTGGCAGGATGGACCCCACCGGGTAATCTCCCCTGTGCACCAGCTGACCGTCGGCTCATGTACCCGTAACCAGGGTAAGCCCAGCAGGAGAGGATGGGACATGTGTGATAGTACATAGAGAGTGATTTCCTCAGTGTGCAGCGCACCGATACGAAGTCCCAATGGTATGGTGACAAACCGGATGGTGTTAGACAGGGGTTTTCCATCCACAGAAGCAATCACAAAGGGATTCTTAAGCGGAACAGTAGGCACCTGGTACTTGTCCACCGTAGCCTGCTGGATGAAGTTACCTGCTGCCCCGGAATCGAGGTACGCCTCTGCCGTAAAACGGGTATTCTCCGTCGTCACCTGGACTGTCCATGTAACAGAGTCTGAGAGCTTACCGGTACCTAGGGTGGCCTCTCCTACCAAGCCTAGGCTTTGGGGTTTCCTGGTTTCTCGGGACAGGAACGCAACAGGTGTGTACCGTCTCCGCAGTAGAAGCAGAGGCCCTTAGCGAGCCGTTCCGCTCGACGTTGTTCGGACTGCCTTAGTCGGTCTACTTCCATGGGCTCATGGGTGGAGGTACCAAAGGGCGCAGGCGGAGGGACAGTAGGCTTCAACGGTGGAGAAGAGTGCCTTATCGGGTGTCGTTCATGGGACAGCTCCTTGGACCGTTCCTGAAAGCGGAGGTCCACTCGGGTAGCCAGAGCGATCAGGGCATCCAGGGTAGAGGGGACATCGCGTCCTGCCAACTCATCCTTGATGCGAGCGGAAAGCCCCACCGAGAAGGCGGCAGTCATGGCCTCATTATTCCACCCTAGCTCGGATGCCAGTGTACGGAACCGGATGGTATACTGGCCAACCGTCAAAGTCCCTTGGCGAAGCCTGAGGAGGGATGAGGCGGCCGAGGAGGCGCGTCCAGGTTCATTAAACGTGGTACGGAAGGTTTGCAGGAAGTCCCGGATGTTGGTGGTTACCGGATCCTCCTTCTCCCACAAAGGGTTCATCCATGCCAGCGCTTCACCCTCCAAATGGGACATTACAAAGGCTACCTTAGCTTGGTCGGAAGCGAAGAGGTGTGGGAGTAGTTTGAAGTGCAGCGAGCACTGGTTCAAGAACCCCCGGCAGTTCTTGGGGTATCCGGCATACCGAGGCAAGAGGCTAGTCGGAGTTGCGAGGTTGCAGAAGAGGCCCCTACGGGAGCCGTTTATGTGGCGGAAGTGGATAAAGACGTGGCTGTGGATTACAGTGTATTCAGGCGAGTGTCCACTGACGTCATGAAGGCCAGCATAGGGATTGGGTTTCTCGCTGGCGTACCAGCTCCTGCTGCAATCCGGCCAGTTGGGACGCTAGTGCTTCAGCGGGATCCATGGCCTGTTCGTTCTGTTAGGTCCAGGTGGTAGTGGATCCTCTGGGCCGTGTACGGGACTCCTCCAGTGAGGTAACCCGGAGCTAACCCCTATACAGGGCCTAGTCCAGTCACCCAACCAGAGGGCCTAGGTACACGGTAGCCGGAGTACTAACAGGGCAAAGTCAATGTCCTTCAGGAGACAAGTAGAACAGGGTCCCAGGAGCCACGGGGTTTCAAACGGAGATGACTTGAGGGTGGTACCGGTGCCGGGAATGGATCAAGAGCGGGGATCCAGGTGAAGCTGGTGTGACGGTATCGATAACCGGATGGAACCGGGAACAGAGACGGAGACTGGGAGGTGTAACGATACGGGTCTTCTCCGCCGGTAGTCACAGGAGGACCATTTGGCAATCCCGGATACAGGACCCGATCACGGAGGCAGGACGGGTACTAGAAAGAAGACAGGGTTAATGTCTGAACAGCACAAGGGGACCTGGACTTCTAGCTAATGAAACTCGATGAACAGGCAATGCCCCCACGGCAGGAAGACCCCTATATACCCTACACCTGATTTAAGCGATTTCCTGTTTCCGGACGCTGGCCCTTTAAGAGGAGGTCAATGACCGCACGCGCGCCCTAATGCGCATGCGCAATGCCCGAGTGCCGGAGACCAGCGCAGGAAGCGGTGCAGAGGATGCAGGGGAGACCGTGTTTGTGTCCGGGGTCGCATATGAACGCCGGGAGCGGGGAGCAGGGAGCCTGGGGGACGCAGAGGAGGCAGAGCGGGCTGAGCAGCCGCGGGCTGAAGGAACGGGGACCGGAATGGTGAGTGGAGGACGGGGTCTGGGCCTGGGAAGCGTGACAGCATAGCATCCCACTCTTCTTGAAGGACGGACCTCAGGTCATGTAGAGGTTCTGGGGTACAGTGTCAGGAGCCTCTACACAGAAACTCAGCTGATTCCATAGGTTTTCTATGGGATTCAGGTTGGATAAAGTACAGGCTGCTCCAATTTAGGTCCTTCAGTCTCCATCAGCTGTTACCTAGAGATGAGCTTGATGAGCTTGATGAGCTGGAGCATTGTCTTCCATAGAAATGAAATTTGGCCTGTCATGACTGGATTACTGATGTCATTCCCGTAGTAGGGGCTGTCACTGTACCATTCATAAAGTGTAGGGCTGTTCTATACTGACTAGACACACCTGCCCACACTGTAACACCACCACAACCAAAGACTCATCTGGTGACAACAGTGGTTGATGCATAGCGCTCTCCTTAATATCTCCAACATCGTTGAAGGCCATAATTTCTGTTCATCATGAAACGATCTTCATCAGTGAACAGCACTGAGTCCCACTTGTCCCTTGTTCAGCATAAATGACACATGTGCCTGTTGATGTGGTCAGATACCCTTCCAGGTGATCTTGCACGCAGACCACGCTGATGTAAATGATTTTGAATGCTCTGACATGACACTTGGGAGCCTCTCACCTCCCTTAAATGTAGTTGTGTGGCATTCATCATCTGAATTCCTTATGGCATTGTTCAGATTGTCATCAGTGTGGGATGTGGCCAAAGGACATTCCCTTCTCTAACTTTCCATGACTCTTCCAGTCTCTCTGTATCTCTGTACAACCTGCTGATGACACTCTATGTCACTCTAACATCAGTGGCTACTTCCGTCTGAGAACAACCTGTTTGAAGCTTTGCAATGGCGAGGTCCTGTTGATCGATTTAGGTGTCTTCTTGGTCTCATGATCTCAAAATGTGATCAGCATTATGAGGAGGACGGTTTAAATACTAAGTCTAATTGAACCCTGAAATTGATTGGGGAATTCATGGATCAAACACCTGTTGTGAATTTTGCCATTAAGAGCCTTATTACAGAACAGAGAGTTATGGAAGAAATGAAGAAATACTGAAACACTGACCATTTGGACATCAGCATTCAAAAGATTAGAGAATGTCACATTAAGTTCACATGAAAAGGTTAGTCCCCTACAAGGACTAGTAAAATAAATATGAAAAAAGTTTTAAAAAATATGAAAAAATAAAAAAACTTAAAGTTCAAATCACCCCCTATTCGCCCTATTGAAAAAAACAGTTAAAACATTTTCACATATTTGGTATCGCCTGATCTATCAAAATAAAAAATCATTTAATATGATTGGTACACAGAGTCGTGAGAAAAAAAATTCCAAATGCCAAAATTAAGTTTTTTGGTGACTGCAACATTTCTTTAAAATGCAATGACAGGCAATCAAAACATCACATCTCCAGAAAAATGGTATCATTAAAAACATCAGCTCAAGAAGCAAAAACAATAAGCCGTCACTGAGCCCCAGATTAGGAAAAATGAGAACGCCAAAGTCTCGGAAACTGGCGACAAAAGCACTATTTTTTTGGACAAACTTCTTAATTTTTTTACCCTCTTAGATAAAAGTAAAAGCATACGTTTGGTATCTACGAAGTCATATCGATGTGAGAAATCACACTGACACATCGGTTTTACCATATAGGGAACATAGTGAATTAAAAAAAAAAAAAAACAATTGTGCAATTGTACTTTTTTCACTATTTCTCCACATTTTTATTTTTATTACCACTTCCCAGTAAACCATATGGTAAAACTAATGGTTTCATTCAAAAGTACAACTCATCCCACAAAAAAATAAGCTCTCATATGGCAATACTGATTGAAAAATAAAAAAGTTATGGCTCTCAGAAGAAAGGGAGGAAAAAACAAAAATGTAAAACAGAAAATCAACCGGGCTTAAAGAGGTTAAGAACACCTAACCTTAAATTAGTACTTTGAGAATGAGATAAAACGGAGTGCCAGATATCATTCAAACTGAAGCCCATCCTAGTCACGTGTTGGGACAGGCTGCAGACTTACAGCTCCCAAGTTCTGAGTTTCAACTGCCAAGAGCTGTATCACAAATACCTCATCCTGTGGGCAGGAGCAGGGCTGTGATATGTGAAGAAATATGTTCTAACCCACGTTGTGCTGGATGAGAACTTTTCCAGCTTCATTTTCCTCCTTAGTCAGTCTGGTAGCTTTATAGCGGTGCACAGAGACTGATTGTACCCAACTGGAAAATGATTGAAGGGAACCAGTCAGGTTTCTTATGCCCTCCAAGTCAGCAGCATTTATAGTTGCACATCAAAATTCCCTTCCGAACCAGCCCTGTATAACATAATTCTCTAAAATCAAACTTCAAAAAAAGCATTTACTACCTCATTTCTTTGTATGCTAATTAGTCATTTGACTAGTCGAAGGGACGTTAGTTTCCCAGACTAATCGGCCTTCTTTCCATATTATTACATCCCTGTGGACATAACATGATTTACAGGAGCCAGCGTCAATGCACCTCTTGGAAATTTTGCACATGCGTGTGGCTCACGACAGCAGCACGACAGTGTGCCTCAAAAGCAGGGTGTACACGTCCCAGCTTCAGAGATGTGCACTGTGCATGATCGGACGTGCAGAAGCTGTTCATCCGATAATGCATAGTGCACCTTTCATACCCACAGGGGTTTGATAACATGGAAAGAGGGCCAACTAGTCTTGGGAACTAATGCCCCTCAACAAAGTCAAAGGCCTTTGACTTTGCATACAAAAAGTGAGGTAATAAATGCTTTATTTAAAGTTTCATTTTAGAGAATGATGTCATATAGAGCTGGTAAGGAAGGGAATTTTGACATGTAAATGTAAATGCTGCTGACTTCAAAGGGCATAAGGGACCTGACTGGTTCCCTTTAAACATTGAGGGAGATGAACCTGGAGATAACTCCCTTTGTGTTCAACAAGCAAGAGATATATTTCTTCTCAAGTCCCAGCACTTATCCTGGCTTCTGACTGAGGTATGTGTGATTAGGCTCTTCTCAACTGAAACACAGGTCTTGGGATCTGAGAGTCTTCAGTCTGCAGCCTGTCCTGACACATAACTCGAACAAACTGTAGTTTGAATTGTATCAGGGATGACATCTAAAGGTGGCTTTACACACTGCAACATCGCAAACGACATCGCTGTAACGTCACTGGTTTTGTGACGTAATAGCAACCTCCCCAGCGACATTGCAGTGTGTGAAACACATCAGCGACCTGGCCCCTGCTGTGAAGTTGCTGATCGCTACAAATCGTTCAGGACCATTCTTTGGTCCTTTGTTTCCCGCTGTGCAGCATGATCGCTAGAAAGTCTCAGTGTGTAAAGGGGACTTTACAGCGACTTTGTTAGCGACTTCCCTTTCAAAAAGCTGCTTTACAACGTCCCCAATGACTAGCTAGGACGTTCTGCAGGTCTGTATCGCTGTTGCGTCGTTGGCCAGGTTTGCCTGTTTGACAGCTTACCAGAGACTTTGTAGCGATCCCGGCCAGGTTGGGATCGCTGGTGGGATCGCTGAAAGTCTCAATGTGTAAAGGGGCCTTAATTCTCATAGAACATATTTAACTACCTTCACAATCAATTGATTGGGGCAACATACATAAAAGACTGTCAGAAAACCTTTGATATTGGTGGGTTTAGATGACATTAGTCTAATGTGTATGGGGGGTTTTAAGGTCCTGCACAGCATTTCAATTGAAGTCTGGACTTTATCTGAGTTATTTTAACACCACAATTTCTTTTTCAGCCATTCTTATGTAGATTTGCTTCTGTGATTGGAATCACTGTCCTTTCAAATGACCCAGTTTTGGCCAAGTTTTAGCTTATGGATAAATGTTACAGCAAGTTGGGCTGCAGTGTGTACATTGCCCAGGCCAAAAACTAGTGCTCTACCAGGATACAGCTAATCCCCCACTAATGTGGAAGCATCACAGGTGCAGGAGGAGCAAATCACACACACATGGAATGGAGGGGAGCGAATGCTAGATGATAAAACTGCACACTAGTGGCTTGCATAGAGCGCTGTTCACACATGCAGATAACACAGTCACAAACCCGCAGCCTATTAGGTGACGCCCATACTATTAGATCAGGCGGGCTGCCAAGCCATACCCCAACTGTGTATCACGCACGGATAGACACTCTACAATGCAAGGCCCAACAGAAAGGGGCATGGCTGTATCATGTACAAACAAAAAAATTAGGTTTTTGTTGGTATTTATGGCCATAAAACGTAAGCCTACAACCCTAGTCACGGGACCTCATGCTTGTAGGTCCCTACACTAAATATAAAAATCACCTAATAGGCTGTGGGTTTGTGACTGTGTTATCTGCATGTGTGAACAGCGCTCTATGCAAGCCACTAGTGTGTAGTTTTGTAGTGGGTGGGTCTACCCCCTACTAGGTTAACAGAGTACCCGGCATTGTGATTATTAAAAATGTTGAATTTTATGTTTTTATGTGATGTGTTAGGGCACTCCCTAGTGGCCGGGTGGGACGGCTGTTGCCACCGGGGAGGAGGAGTCGGCCGGATATCTAGGCTAGGTCTGAGTGTGTGTGGGGTAGAGAGATCCTGGTCAGCGGAGTGCGAGCATCTGCAGCGGCAAGTGCGATTGTGTGAGCGTAACATCAAGGGACACCAGAGGAGGAGGAGGTGGACGTAACCTCAGAGCCTATTCTGCCGGTGTGGGTCCGGTGTATGCTTGGCTGAATAGTGGGTGTCCCGAAGGAAGTAGAGTACGGAGGGCATATCCCCACCCGAGGTGACGTTTGGTCAGAGTGTCCCCAGCTCCACTAATATTGCCGTGATCCGCTGACCGGAGTGGCTTTTACCGGAGTGTCTGTCAAGCTGTGAGATCCGGGACAGCAGTGTGTGCACTTGGGCAGAGTGTGAGCGAAACAGCACGGGACACCGGAGATAAGGAGGTGGACGCAACCTCAGAGCCTATTCTGCCGGTGTGGGTCCGGTGTATGCTTGGCTGAATAGTGGGTGTCCCGAAGGAAGAAGAGTACGGAGGGCATATCCCCACCCGAGGTGGCGTTTGGTCAGGGTGTCCCCAGCTCCACTGAAAGTCTGCAACTGCCTGCTTCTTTACTGTCTGCTGTCCGGATTATTGGACTGTGTTGAATAAATGTTCTCTTTTATTGCATTCAACTCTTGCCTGAAGTCTATTTGTGTAATGGAGAACGAAGACACTGACACACACTGTTTTATTCCTAAAGAAGTGATGAAGACAGGGATGTGCCTGCACCATAGTGCTGCCACGACTACACAGCCAGAGGCCTCCCTGCCTGTTCACTACATGTGGCGTAGTCGGCAGGATCCAAGTCCCTTGCCGGAGAACCAGGAGTCTGAAGACCAAGTAGTGCCTGAAGCACGGAATTCGGACGATGAAAGAAGAGTTCCAGTCCCACGGTGGGAGGAAGAAGTGCCCAAGGCGTTGGACCGGGCACAAGATGGCGGCAAGGAGGCCGTTATCTGTGAGGAAGAAAGGGCGCGAAAAGTTGGCGCCGAAAGAAGAGCCTGGGGCTGGCCGGCGCCGAAGAAAAAGGACAGAGTACTCCGCCCAAAGAGGGGAGGCGCCAGCTCCAGGGCATTGAAGACTAAGAAAAGGAAAAAGAAGTACCTCGGCGGAGGAGTCAAGATGATGCGTGAGGCTGGGGGTGGAGTCTGTTCAAAAGCGGGAAACGAAGACCCGCCTCCACTTCCTCCAGTCTCAGTGTCGACATCACCGCCATTACCCGTGATTGTTGAGATGGAGAACTTTGGGCAGCCTGCGGAGTTGGCGACGACCATGGCCCTCATCAGCCTTGGCCGAGGCCGACCCCGGTTTGCCCCTGCTAACGAGGCCGCGATAGCGGATCTCCCTATTGGGCCGGGAGGCTCTACAAGACCGGACAAGGTCTCTTGGAAGACCTCGTGGGACGCTCAAACCGGGAGCACCATTACGGAAGTGAAGGCGATCTATGCTACCCCGCCCATGCCAAGCCGTCCGGGAGTTGCTGTTTTCCCTTGGGACACCCCGCAGCTTAACGCCGCTGCCACACCATTTGTTCCGGTGCCGGAGTCGGCCGAAGAGTTAGCCGAGCGTCTAGAGGAGGACCACCTGGGCTTCTTCTGGGACCCAGTCATCGCCCCGCCGGAGAGGGCGCGTCCCAGTGTTCCGCCCCCGAAGCCTGATCCCGTCCGGGAACGGCTCATGGCTGAGACCATAGTCCGGGAAATGCTGTCCGGCCCCGGTGGAGAAGATCTGGCTCAGCAGTTCGTGACCGGGGTGGTTGTCAAATTCAACCAGCAGGAGGGGTATGGATTCATCCGTGAAGTAGAGACCGGGGATGACTACTTTTACAACCGAGTTCACCTGGATGTAGAAGGACTCCCCAAGCGACTCCATACCCTGTGGCCGGGCGAGAAAGTCAGCTTCTTGCCGGACAAAGGCAGCCGCGGTCTGTTTGCGGTGTGTGTTTCCCGCATGCCCACCACCCGGGAAGCGGAGCAGTGGCAGGAGGAGATTGCGTGGGAGGAGCAGCAAGAGCGACGACAGAGCCGTACCAGACCGGTCGCGCCTCCTCCATCCCGGCGTGTACCGACGGCTGCCCCGGAAGCAGAGGCAGAGCCAGCCCTCGATCCGGAGAGGCTTCCACCCGTGGTGGCGGTGACGCAAAATGTCAACAACAGGCCAGTTTTTATGCTGGACGCGTCGCCCGCCGCACCACCACCGTCCCGTGCGGAGACGCCATCACCACCAAGAGGTGCTGCAGCAGCTGTGCCGGAGGAGCCGTGCTACGCTCCGGTGACTTTCAGGCGGATCCGCCGCCAGCCAGGACAAACTCTGGGGGCCTATATCCAGGCTCAAGCGGAAGAATGGAAGAGAGCCTGGCCCCCAGAGTAAGCTGGTCGCTCCAGCACCTGTTAAGACCGGGATGGTTGTAAACCGGCAGAAAGTTGTTTTTTGGTTGGAAAGTTTCACGGGCCTGTTGCCCTTCAGCAAAGACCGGGAGCGCTATTGAAGCCTCCGGGCATCTCCAGCAAAGACCGGGAGCGCTATTGAAGCCTCCGGGCATCTCCAGCAAAGACCGGGAGCGCTCTTGAAGCCTCCGGGCACCTTCAGCAAAGACCGGGAGCGCTATTGAAGCCTCCGGGCGCACATCTAAGACCGGGAGCGCTGCTGAGCCTCCGGGCGCTATCCAGAGACCGGGAGCGCTGTTGCGCCATAAGGCGTCCCTAAAGATCGGGAGCGCCGCTGAACTGGTGCCGCTGTTGAGGACTGAACCGAAAGGTTTTTATGTGTTTATGTTTTTATGTGTTTAAGAGCCTTGCCGGGAGGCTCGGATTTTAAGAGGGGAGGCATGTAGTGGGTGGGTCTACCCCCTACTAGGTTAACAGAGTACCCGGCATTGTGATTATTAAAAATGTTGAATTTTATGTTTTTATGTGATGTGTTAGGGCACTCCCTAGTGGCCGGGTGGGACGGCTGTTGCCACCGGGGAGGAGGAGTCGGCCGGATATCTAGGCTAGGTCTGAGTGTGTGTGGGGTAGAGAGATCCTGGTCAGCGGAGTGCGAGCATCTGCAGCGGCAAGTGCGATTGTGTGAGCGTAACATCAAGGGACACCAGAGGAGGAGGAGGTGGACGTAACCTCAGAGCCTATTCTGCCGGTGTGGGTCCGGTGTATGCTTGGCTGAATAGTGGGTGTCCCGAAGGAAGTAGAGTACGGAGGGCATATCCCCACCCGAGGTGACGTTTGGTCAGAGTGTCCCCAGCTCCACTAATATTGCCGTGATCCGCTGACCGGAGTGGCTTTTACCGGAGTGTCTGTCAAGCTGTGAGATCCGGGACAGCAGTGTGTGCACTTGGGCAGAGTGTGAGCGAAACAGCACGGGACACCGGAGATAAGGAGGTGGACGCAACCTCAGAGCCTATTCTGCCGGTGTGGGTCCGGTGTATGCTTGGCTGAATAGTGGGTGTCCCGAAGGAAGAAGAGTACGGAGGGCATATCCCCACCCGAGGTGGCGTTTGGTCAGGGTGTCCCCAGCTCCACTGAAAGTCTGCAACTGCCTGCTTCTTTACTGTCTGCTGTCCGGATTATTGGACTGTGTTGAATAAATGTTCTCTTTTATTGCATTCAACTCTTGCCTGAAGTCTATTTGTGTAATGGAGAACGAAGACACTGACACACACTGTTTTATTCCTAAAGAAGTGATGAAGACAGGGATGTGCCTGCACCATAGTGCTGCCACGACTACACAGCCAGAGGCCTCCCTGCCTGTTCACTACAGTTTTATCATCTAGCAATCGCCCTCCTCCATTCCATGGAGCTGTGTGTGTGATTTGCATCTCCTGCATCTGTGATGCTTCCACTTTAGTGGGGGTTTAGCTGTATCCTGGTAGAGCACTAGTTTTTGCCTGGGCGATGTACAAACTGCAGCCCAACTTGCAGTGAGTAATACTTAATTTTTGTAGGATATTATCCTCTTTTTGTTGCTATTTTTATACTTATAGATAAATGGCCTCACCTTTGACTCTAGAATACTTTGATATACAGGTAAAAATTTTTAAAAGAACTGAAGTCCTCAGTGGTTGATACCTTTTAATGGTTAACTGAAAAGATGGTAATAATGTGATGCCCTGGACTATCCAGGTCGTCCCAGGTAGACACACACAACACCACACCCCTTCCAGTTAGGTAACACCAGCCAAACCCAAAACCCTTGTCACCACCCTCCAGGTTTGATGTCCACACCAGGGGGCAGAGCCAAGCGGTTGGCTCCGCCCACCGAGGAGTTCACAGGCCTGGAGGTGGGAAAACGAGTAGTCAAGTTCAAGTTGAGGTAGTGAGCAGTCAAGTTCAGGCTCTGGTGGAGACAAAGTCACAGGCAGTTCTGTGTCCGTGCCCTGTAAAGAGACTACCTGGTGGCTGGGTCGAAGCCCAGTCACCATTGGCAAGGAGGCAGACGGTGGTGGCCGCCTGCAGGAGACCGGGAATACGACCGGCGGAACCGTAAGGGACCGGGATAGGGTAGTGGCCCGCCGGAACCGAACCAGGGAGCCAACTGGATACCGGAGCACCAGGCAGGGTACTCAGACCCAGCACAAAGTCCTGAACAGACAGGGCTGAGTCAAATCAACTGATTGCGGGCTGGACTTAAGGACCTACCCCACACAAGTCCCTTTAGAAGACAACAGCCCAACCATACCGGGTAAAGCCACCGCCAAGACATAGAGACCCAAAGGGGAGCAGACTACCCGTGTCTAGGCACAGGAGTCAAAATATTTACACACAGAGGTGCAGGAGAAAGGCGGAAATCACCAACCTAGCCTGGAAGAATCTGCAGTCGGCTGCAGGCCCCGTTCATCACTCCGTTTGGTTTACCAACGACTCCAGTGTCTTGTGTCAGAGTGAGTACACCAGTGCCATCAGGCACCGCACCGCACTGCACTGCAACACTTCACCCTGCACCCCGGCCCTCGCCTACCGGGCCCCGGGACCAACACCCCCTACCCACGGAGGAGTCAACAACTAGCTGCGCCATTACACCGCTCCCGGGAGCCCCCATACCTTCACCGCAGTGGTGGTGTCTACAATCACCACAACCCATGGGTGGCGTCACGAACTATCATCCCAAACCAAACACCCAAATCCCCGCATGTAGCGCCAACTCCCTTAAAGAGCGACGTGACCCCCGGGTCCGTGAGAGGCTCAAGCCACCACCCGCAGTACGAGCACGGATCCGAGCGGCTTGGCGGTCGCAGCCGTGCCCGCGGGGAGGTACAATAATAGCAAGCATTTGAGACTCTCAGGTCTCTTCTTCAGGCTCAATATAACACAAAATCTGAAGAGTCACATATTTATACACAACAGGACCTAGAATGGGGCAGTAAATAAAACAAAATGGAGGATACCAGAATGTACCACATCTTTTCAAAATGGTTGATATACAGAGGAGTTTATGGTCAACTCAATGATTGTGAGTTGTTTCGGTCCTGTGGCTGAAAAACAAGATTGAGATTTTCTATTTGTCATAGTGTAAGAGGCTACAAGGCTTTGCCAACCCCCCAGAGGTGACAGACTATGTATGGATATACGGTATATTTGTGTGTAATAAAGTCATTGCAGGATGTTGTGTGGCCACCGAGTGGCAGCGTGGCCCAAGTGACTGCTTCCCTGGTTAGGAAGAGGTTATTTACAGGGAGGTCTGTAGGTATATAAAAGAAGCAAGAAAGAGGAAGAGGGGAGCAAAGTCCCCAGGAAGGAGCAAGTGTGAAGAAGCCCAAGCCTTTGATTACATCTGATCCTCAGGGTCAAACTCACAAGTCGGGCGCGCGGGGTCCTGAAGCTGAAGGACTGAAGATAACCACGTCTCCTGTGGAGGGGTAGAAGTCTGGACGGTGTGAGTTGCGGCTGTACCCTGGGAACAATTCCCAAGGATTTCCTGCAGTGTAATGAGGGTTAGTGTGGCCCTACGAATAGGGTGGGAGCCAACGTGGGAGCAGAGGATGAGCCTGCCATGGATGGCGAAAACAGAGCAGGGGTTGAAGGGCCTAGCGGTACTTTCTGAGACCCAGGTGCCAGGGGAGCAGTTGGCCGGAAAATTGCAAGATGTAGTGAAATCTGACGGGAACCCCACTTGGGTCAGAAGCGGCACCCTCAAAGTGTGCGATAATGATGATGAAGTTGTAAAGAAGTTACCAAGTAAAGTCGCAGAGTTTGGAAAGAATCCCCCTGTGTCCAAGTTATTGTCTCAGAGGAAAAATTAACTTGTGAATGAACAGTTTTGCACTGGAGTAGTGACCAGGGCTTGAGTGGTTGATGTCCGGCTGCACTACGGCCTAGTAGCCCCTGTGATGACGACTACTACAGCCCCCTCTAGCGACCCCAACAATCACAAGGGAGGAAACATAACAGGTCCCAAGTTTTCCGATGCAAATGTAACATGGTCAGGTTGATTGATATCATCCTACGACATCAGATGAACAACCCGACATATCATTAAGAAAAGGATTATGTTTAGTGGACTATATAAGTGAGACCCAAATCCAGTCTTTTTGGGTATATGGTACCTCAGATATCTAATATGGTCAACTATTCCTACGATGATATGGATGGATGTGCAATCTTCGTGAAGATGACTCCAGTTTATGATGGTCACTCCAAATCTTGAGGATCTCACTCTAAGCTGGTCTACCATCATAACCACCTGGCTTCATCCAGCTGGACATTATATACAGTGAAATGAGGCTTACCACAAAATGATTTTTCTTTTCGAGCAGTGTTAGTTTTTAAACACAGAGATGAATGGATGGCCTACAGTAATACACACATATGATGTATGGTAGAAACAAAGTAATATCTATAGGTTTCGCATTCTTTATTTCCATTGATTTTCTGCCATGACTTGATGTAAACATCAATGAAATTATAAAGATCCTTCTCATATTTCTGAGTGTTTGTTGTACATTGGATGTAACACAACATTAGTATTTATGAAGACGTATTGGGACCCGCCTGACATTAATCTCCTAGGGGACAGTGACAAATGCCCAAGCGCTTCCTTTTTGACACTTTGGAAAGATTTACATGCATGACATCTATCATGTGCGAGAGTGTATGGAAACAGGTCAAAGTCAGTAATATAATACTCTCCGCATATTCGAAGATACGTAGCCATGGAGCTCATTACCGAGTCACTTAACAGATGAAACTATTTACATTGGAATCTACATTAATGTAACAATGGAAGACCAGTAAAAAAAACACCCCAATGTTACGCTGTCCAGTGATACATGGATCAGGGTTAGGCCATTTGTAAGGACCGGATGCCATTTCTTTCATCTATTCAAGTTAACATCAAAGCCAACCACCATAACAAGGCTCAAGAATGCGAAACTAGATGGATAGAAAAACTACTCTAAAGAATGCGTGTGTGTCTACGCTTTACAGGAGCTTTTCTTCATGTTATCAATAGAGTTGAGCGGATCGGCTATAATCCGGGTCTGACGGATCCGGATCGGGTTGCCGACGAAGTCCGAATCTATGGAGGGAGGAGGGAGGGAGGGAGGAGAAAGGAGGAAGGAGGAAGCAGGAAGGAGGAAAAAAAAAACGGATCCGGATTTTCCCGGGTAGTGGTCGGACTCGGATCTGAACCTTGAACCGTGTGGATCCGGATTTTTCAGATCCGGGTCTGCTCAACACTAGTTATCAACTCTTTCTTCAATTGCAACCTGTTACTGTCACAGGTGTGTCACAGGTGACAGACAGTCATGTAGTTTCTGGCAATAGAAGGTCACAGCGTTTGGCTGGCCAAAATACTCCCTGACATTCTATTGTTCCTGCTGTTAGTATTAATTTCCATCACTTCCCCTTTAGGACCCAGGGGAGCTCTTCTTCCGTTCAGTTGCTGATTATCATTATTACCCTTGTGGTCTATTACTCCCATCTTCCCTGGACTGGTGATTGTGATATTATTCAGTTCATTCAAGCTCTGGTTGCAAGCAGGAGGCTTGTACTCCTCTGTAGTATCATGGCTAAAATTTTGCTGAACTTGAGTCATCTGTGGATAAGTAGTTCATGCACTTTCCTCCGAGTGTCTCCCTTGTTTTCTATAATGTTTGTGGGGTTGACGAAGAGCTCATCCCACTTGTTCCTTATTTAGGGCCCAGCACTAGGGATACCTTGGGTCAGGTATCCGGCTCGAAGTAAAGGTGTAAACCTTTTCTAGGGTGGTGAGGGACCCCAGGGACCATCGGTACATTTGGTCATGGAGTCACCATCTCCCCCTTCCCTAGATACAGGGTTTACCTTCCCTTACCTTTCGCCGTTCGCTTGGTACTTCCCCGTACTTAGTGTGACAGTTACTATACCTCCCCTTTGTACAATATTCAGAGACTTAAGGTGAATATAGTAACTTTTCTTTAAGTTATCAGAACTTCTTATCAATTTCAGTTGGGTATTTTTATCCCCCTCAAACGCACACTCTTATACCTTTGAATAGCTAGGGACTTTTCTTTATGTTATCATGCTTCCTAACAATTAGCCTGCCCTGATGCACAAGTGGACAGTGCAGGCTCCTTTTTAGCGTCTATGAAAGTAAGCCATAAGTGAACTCCAGCATGCAAATTGATGAAGGTCCGAGGTATTAGGACCGAAACTTCTGTGCTCTGTTCACTTTGTAAGGATTTCAAAATAAAAAAATCACAGCTTTTGTTCAGCAATCTGAGTGCCAAGTCTCTCATACCATACCAAGGGATTGGATCCTACTTGGGCACCCCAAACAGAAGTGCCGTGGTCATTCTTCATATTTGTATATGATCCACATTCTGGTATATATGTCTCCCATCCTGGCATATATGTAAACCATGCTGGTATATATGTCCCCCATCCTAGTATATTTGGTCCACATCCTGGCATATGTGTCCCATCTTTGTGTATATGGTTCTCATCCTGGTATATATGGTCCTAATCATGGTATATATGTTCCCATCCTGGTATACATGGTCACAATCCTGGTATATATGGTCCTCCTCCTGTTATATATGATCCCCATCCTGGCATATATGTCCCCATCCTGGTATATATGGTCCCCATCCTGTTATATATGTCCTCATCATGGTATATATGGACCTCATCTTGGTATATAGGGCCCTCATCCAGGTATATATGCCTCCATCCTGGTATATATTGACCTCATCCTGGTATATATGGTCCCCAACCTGGTATGCGTGATCCCAATCCTGGAATGCATGGTATATATGGCCCCATCCTGGTATACATGGTATATGTGGTCCTCCTTCTGGTATATATGATTCACATCCTGGTATATATGGCTCCCATCCTAATATATATGTCCCCGCTCTGTCTCTAACGCATAATTAAAAAAAAAATGTACTCACCTTTAGGGATGTGCGAACCTGAACTGTAAAGCTTGAGGTTCAGTCCGAACACCAGGTGTCCAGGTCCCAGACCCGAACACAGACGTTTAACTATATATTCAGTTTCTGTTTCAGAAACAGCAAAATGGTTAAAGCAGGACATACTTACCAGTCTCTATGCACGCGATTGTAACACTGCTTCTGGGTCAGATCATTAGCTCTCATACATATTATTTGCTTCCCCCGCCTACTGCCAGTGCCGGCATCTGTGATTGGTTGCAGTCAGACCGTGCTCCACCCTCTATGACAGCGTCTGTGATTGGTTGGATTCACACACACACACACACACACACACACACACACACACACACACACACACTGTCTGCATACCTATAGTAGTGTAAAAAGAAATAAATAAATGTAAAAAATGACATAGTGTCCCCTGTATATTGATACCTAGTGCGGATAAACCAAAGGGATACAGGCTGCAGCCCCCAGCTATGCGCGTTATCTTGCCTGTGTATCAAAATACAAGGTACCCCATGTGGCTTTTTAAAAATTATTTAAATATATAATTTTAAAAAACAACCTGCAATAAGCCACCAAATTTGATACTCAGCCAAGATAAAGCCATCAGCTGTGGGATGGTGTTCTCAGGCTGGGGAGCCCCATGGTTATTGTGCCCACTCCAGGCTAAAAATAACAGCCCGCAGCCTCCCAGAATTGTCGCATCCATTAGATGTGACAGTTGTGTCACTTTACCTGTCTCATCCTGACAGCCCTGGTGCATAATATAAGAGGTTAATGGCAGCTGTAATTTGTCAAAAATCACAGCTGTCACTAAACTCTGAATTAGTAATGATATAATGATTATATAATGATATACAGTAATGAAATTATGATAATACAGTAATGATATAATTATATGAATAATAAAAAATGAAAAAACAAACACCATCTTTGTCGAATTTATTAACTTCTAAAACACCCAGGTTTAACATAATCCACACCACAATGTCCCATGACAATACTGAAGTTGCTGCACTCGGGCACATTAGAAAACATGACATCCCGCTGCGGTTACAAGCAGACATTGACTAAGCCGCAGCTGTGAGCCGTGATGTCACTGAAACTACCTGCGATCAGAGCTGGAGGTTTCCACCATGACCCACCTGTGACTGCAGATAAACTCACCTCAGGGCAATAACCTTGGGCTTCCACAGGCTGAGAATACCAGCCCCCAGCTGACGACTTTATCTTGGCTGAGTATCAAAATTGAAGGGGGAGTCAGCATGTCATTTTTAAAAATAATTTATTTAAATAATTTAAAAAAATCCACATGGGGTCCCTCGTATTTTGATACAAAGTCAAGATAACACGCATGGCTGGGTGCTGCCGCCTGTAGCCGTCTGCTTTATATGCATTGGGTATCAATATACTGTGAACCCCACGTAATTTTTTTAATTTATTTCTTTTTAAACCACTATACGGACGCAGATGTGGCGCCCAAGGACCTGGTCGCCACAACAGCATTGCCCCTCCAAAGGGTTAATGCTGAGCCTGGAGGTATTTTGGGAAATCATTGGCCAGTAGGTACCAACATCCAACGCAGTTTCTCCCTCAGGCCAGCAGAGGGAGCTCTGAACCTGGAGTTCCAGGGAGCTTTCCTCAAGCCTGACCTGAGGGAGGAGTTAGTGTTCAGTCTGTGAAGAAAGTTTGGAGTGTGAAGACGCAGAGTAGTGCTGTCCTTTGGACTGGGGCCTGGAGCTGGAATAGCTTGGCACAGTGAAGCAGGATTGGCAGAGAGGCGCAGAGGAGAACTAGACATCGGAGTCTGTGGCCGCCAGGGCCTAAAATCCTACCTGGTAACCGAATCCGAAGGGCAGGAGGACTGCAAGTCTCCTGGCCCCAAAACGAACCTAAGGTGCAGCTGCATCACCAGGGCCCGGTGCGGACCCCAGAGGGGAAGCAGCAGAGAGGGTCTTCGCAGTCTATCCTAAGAAAAAGGGACGAACCACCGGTCCCAGCAGGAAGAGGGACGTTGCTACATCCAGAGTGCAGGGTCCTGTAAAAACAAAGGAAGAACAGGGAGTAGGCCTCAATACTGAACTGGCCAAGGGATCACCCCCCAGCTACTTCCAGGCCGGCCGGATCACCTTACCACCTGTAACGGTCTCCCAGGACGACTGGCTGCCAGTAAAAGAAAAGAAGGTAAAAAGACTGTTGTTTGTGTCCGGTCCTTTCACCGCCCTGTCGGCCCTGCACTAAACTGCAACTACATCGACACTTACAAACACCAACTGTTGCCCGGGGCACCGCTCCACCTGTGGGGAGCAGTAACAGCATTGCTGCCGTTCCATCACCCCGGAGGCCTCATACAGCATCGGCGGCTTAATAGCCGCAAACCACAGGTGGCGTCACGAATACAAACTTTAATCACCCCCAAGTCACCAGCCATATTAATTGACCCCACCAGGGTACGGAGTCGGGCCCAGCCACCATTGACGACCCTCCGGACTAGTCCGGCCCGGCACCGGGTGTCCCATAGCCCTGGGGTGGGCGAGTCAACTTTGGCGTCATGAACAGGATAACGTGCCCGGCCCTCACCGGGTACTGTGTGCCTTGCAAAACGGTGTAAAAACTGCCGCCATTGAAGCTACTAAGCGCGGGAAGAAGGGGGGCGTGCCTGGAGAAAGGGCACGAAAGTAAGCCCCGTCCCCTTGGTCTTGCAAAAGGAGCGCGAAGTGGAGCCCGCTATGCAGAGCAGAGAATGAAAAATGGCGCGCTAGAAAAAGACAATCCCTGGCAGTGCATGCTGCTGTCTGGAGGAAGAAAG
The DNA here is from genome assembly GCF_048569485.1 of Anomaloglossus baeobatrachus. Lineage (NCBI taxonomy): Eukaryota > Metazoa > Chordata > Amphibia > Anura > Aromobatidae > Anomaloglossus > Anomaloglossus baeobatrachus. Next base: position 649,529,225 of record NC_134355.1, read on the forward strand.
AAGATGGCTCCTGCAAGCGGAGGCCAGGAGGAGCTCACCTGGATCAGGCCTGTGACCGCTGCTGAGCTGAAGGCTGAGGTCGGGAGGATGGCTGACAGGATGAAGGAGCAGAGCAGAGGGAGATAGCCGTGTGGGGGAAGGAGATGGTGCTGGCCATGAGGAGTCTGCAGATGTCTGTGCAGCGAGGCCTGTGTGGAGGTGCCGCCCACGCCCATCCAGAGCGCACACCTGCGATGGCGATCCTGCTGCAGAGCATCTCCGGCCTAGCCCTGGGTGAGTCCCATACTGCCCCTGCCCGATCAGGTATGCTGACCCCGCCGGCGTTACTACCAGAGGCCACTGCGATGCCCGCCACGATCCCTGCTGCGATCCCGACTGAAGTCTCTGCTGCGATGCCCATTGATGTCCATGCTGCGATGCCCATTGAGATCCATGCTGCGATGCCCGCTGAGACCCAAGCTGTGATCCATGCTGCGATCCCGACTGAAGTCCCTGCCGCGACGTCCTGGGCAGCAGCATCCCGTCCGGCCAGGCCAGACAAGGACGCAGCTCCGATACCATCACCCCGCAGCAGCCCCACAACAGCTGGAGAACAGGACCAAGGGACTCAGGCCAGTCTGAGCACGGCCTACCTGCAGCCCAGGGCCCTGCCGCAGCGGGACTCCCGCAACAGTCCCAGCATGAGCTCCCAGGGGACCCAGACCAACCTGGCTGCAGCTTCCATGTCACCGGGAGCTGAGCCAGAAGAGGACCTCTGCAATTACAAGAAAGAAGATGCCGAACTGTAAATAGACCCTGTCTGCCCCTCGTCATTTCTGAAGATTTTCCCTTTTGTGCTGCCCTTGTTCTTTTTGATGACGTCACCCATCCTGAATGTTCTGCCCCTTTGTCCTTTGCGAATATGTCACCCCCCCTTGTTTATGTTGTCACTGGGCCACTAGACTGGAATGTGGTCCCCTGTCATATGTGTTTATTTAAATGTCATGTTCTAACCAGGCCACTGGACTTAGTGGCTGGTCCATTTTCAACCCCCCCCCTAAGTTTAAAAGTTAAACAGACTACCAGGCTACTGGACTTGTTGTAGCCAACATGTATAAAGTTGCACCTGTTGTGCCCCCTTCCAGAATTCTGGTGGGAAGGTACCAAAGACTTTAAAGTTTTATTATTCTATGTTATGTTACGTTCAAGAATATGCGCCTCCCATAAAGGGAAGAAAAGTTCGAAAGTTTTAATGTTTTATATGCATATACAAAAATGTCTTTTGCAATTTCTTTCCACATTTCTTGTCTTTTCAGCCCGAGGACGTGCTGGGATTCGCTGGACGAGTCACAGACAGCGTGTGTGATTCCAACCAATCACAGATTGTCATAGAGGGTTTGGCTCAGTCTAACTGCAACAAATCAAAGACGCAGAGACTGATGGTGGCAACAATGAATATGTATGAGAACTAAGGATCAGACCCAGAAGCAGTGTTACAGCCGCAGGGAAGGTTGGTAAGTATAACTATCCTGGTTTAGTTCTTATGTTCTTTTTTATGTAGCCTCCCTAGCCCTTACTAAGATCATTTTATAATATCTAAGTTCGAGTCCCTTACACATGGGGTTTGGCATCTAGGGTCAGGTTCGGCTGCCGAAACCGATTTTTTTTAGTACGTGCTGATTTGGCAATCCTTAATATCCATGGGTTCGCTCATTGCTACTCACCTTCCATTTTCTCTCATGTTTCCCTATGCTTCTGTAGCCAGCGCGCAGTGGCCGATAGCTGACAACAGAGTGCACGCCATGGCACATGACGCCACTGTCATGCACCGGCCCCAGTCACGGACGTCAGCTGCCAATCACTGTTTGGCCAGCAGCATGTATAGCAGTGCAGGGTCCCGGCGGGTCTCTGTGTCGCAATATATTTCTGAGGTTGCACATCCACATCCAGCTGAAGCAGGCGCTCAGGGCTGCTGTAAATCTGGGTCCCATTGCGACCTCTACGACTGCAATTGTCACACTCCTGGATATTACACATCTTAATAATTTCAGCCAATTATTGTTATGATCCCTTTTCCACACCCTTGTAAAACTTTCTATGACTCTAGGGAGGATACAGAAACTTTTTTTTCATGTTGTCATGTTTATTGGCAATCACAACCTGTTACTGTCTTCTTTCTGTGCAGATTTCATTTATTTTGGGGGTGGTTGGGGTATGCCGGTACGGTGATGCAGGAACGTTTTATCATGTTATCATAGCTTTGTTTCATGTTGTCACTATTATTGGCAATCACAGCCTGTTAGAGTTTTCTCTATCTCTATACGACGTTTAATTACCTTGGGGGTGGTTGGATGATGCTGGCAAAGGGGATGCAGGAACTATTCTTCTTGTGACCATGCTTTTCACCTTCTACAGTCTGGTACTGTCATCTTGTCCTTGTACAGTACTCAAGCACCCAAAAGGAATACAGGAACTTTCCTTCATTATCACGCTTCTTACCAATCAAAGCCTGTTAGATTCATCTCCCTCTGTATAGCCTTTAATTACCCCTTGGGAAAAACAGGAACTTTTCTTCATGTTATTGTCGCGGGCGGAGGAGGGGACGCTGCGCTCTCCCACTGCTCGGGTCCGGCCGCTGCTGCTGAGGCTGCTGCTGCTCGGTGGTGGCTCGAGAGGTGGGCCGGATCCCGGGGACTCGAGCGGCGTTCCTCGCCCGTGAGTGAAAAGGGGATCGATTGTGGGGGGTTTACTGTTATTGTCCGTGACGCCACCCACGGTTGTGGTGATAATGGTGACACCACCGCTGCTCTGGACGGGGATCCCGGGAGCGGTGACAGGGAGCAGCTTTGTTGTTAGTTCTCCCCTCCGTGGGTAGGGGGTTGGTTGTCCCGGGGCCCGGTGATGGGGTAGGGATGAATGGCAGGCGGGTTACGGGGCCTGGTGAGGTGCAGGGTTGCAGGGGCAGCGCTGTGCCGCACGGCACAGTGGTACTCACTCAGCCCAATGATGAGGACACAGTTCTCGGTAAAACACTCGGCTGGATGGACGTGTGGTGTTGTTTCTCCCGGCAGGTTGATGGTGACTGCCCTTCCCTGCACCTATGTACGGTAGATGGTTCCGATGGGTTCCCACCGGTAACCCGCTCCCCAGCTTGGATGTGGGCTGGAGGAGCCCCTTTTTGCCCGCAAGCTCTGGCCCTGAGAAACGGTTGCCTTGGCGGTGGAGGTGTCTCCCTCTGTTGGTTGGACTGTTGCCTTCTGTCGGGACTTGGCTGTTGGGAAACCCAGGAGGTTCCCTTCACTAACGAATTCGGCAAATTCACGGTGACTCCTAGCCTTGCCAGGGTCCCTGGCCCCTAGGGCCCTAGCCCCCTGCCAGGTGGTGCTGGCTTCTCTTTGCGTACCGGTCCGGTACCGCCGGGCCACCGCCCGTCCACGGTCTTCACGGTAAGCTCTGATAGGCCACTCCTGCAGACGGTCACCACCGTCTGCCAACCTTGCTGATCCGTCCGGGCCACACACCCGGACCAACTTCAGGCTGCTCCTTTACTACTTCCCTCCTTCCACTTTCACTCTCCAAACTCATCTGAGCTCTTTTCCCGCCTCCAGGACTGTGAACTCCTCGGTGGGCGGGACCAACCGCCTGGCCCACCCCCCTGGTGTGATCATCAGCCCCTGGAGGAAGGCAACAAGGGTTTTGTGTCTGACTTCGGTGTGCCTGACCGGGAGTGTGGGGTGTGTAGGTGTTGTTCTCTGTGGCCCCTGGCTTGTCCAGGGCGCCACATTATTGTGATGCCCTGGACTAGCCAGGTAGTCACAGGTAGACCCCCTGCACAAACACCAGCCCCTAAAAAGGTGTAACCAGCCAACCTAAAAATCCTGAGTCACCCCTCTCCGATCTTGACGTTCACACCAGGGGGAGGAGCCAGGCGGTTGGCCACGCCCACTGAGGAGTTCGGATAGCCTGAGGCAGGAAAAACAAGAGCAGATCAGTTAGGGAGTAGAGGACAGTAGTAGCAGTGTGTCAACGTCTGTCAGGGATCTGGATAGGAGCCCAGATACCCTGTAACCAGGAGGCAGACGGTGGTTGCCACCTGCAGGAGCCGGGAAGACGGCTGGTGGAACCGTAAGGGACCGAAACAGGGTAGTGGCCCACCAGTACCGAACAGGGGAGCCAACTGGAAAACGGAGCACTAGGAGGGGTACTCAGACCCAGAATGAGGTCCAGAAGCCACTGGACCACGTCGAATTCACTGATTGAGGTCTGGACCTTAAGTCCTTTCCCATCCCAAGACCCGAAAGACGGCAACAGCCCACCGAGGGGGATAGAAAGCCCCCGCACAGGAAGAAAGATCCCACGGGCCAGCGCCTGCGGGCAAACGGGTTCCCCGACACGCATAAAGCTGGGGAGTGGACTATCGTTGCTGAAGCATAGGCAGTCAAGTTCTACCACACAGGTGCAGGAGAAAGGCAGGAGCCACCAACCTGAGAAAGGGGCAAAGCGCAGCCGGCTGCGGGCACTAACTACCATCCTTTTTGGTTTACCAGAGACTCCGGTGTATCTGTCATAGTGAGTACAACAGTGCCCTCGGGCCGCGCACCGCACCGCACCATCCCGCCCGCGCCTCGCGACCGCCGGGCCCCGGGACTGTCACCCCCTGCCCACGCAGGGGTCAACACCAGGCTGCATAACACCATCCCCGGGAGCCTAGTTAATGGCGGCGGTGGTGCCCACATTCACCACAACCCGTGGGTGGCGTCACGAACTTACATTCCTAAACTCCACAGCCTCGGCCGTGAACCTTCCCCACCGAAATCCTTACACGTAGCGCCAGCTTCCCTTCAGAGCGACGTGACCCCCGGGTCTGGGAGGAGCCCGAGCCACCCACCGATGAGCATGGATCCGAGCGGCTCGGCAGCTGGCCGAGCCCCGGGTCGGTACATTATAATGCCTTTTACAAATCAGTTTGTATAGTGTGTAAGGATTCACTCGTTATTAGGCGGTAGCATTCAAACAAGCATGAAGTTTCTTGGTACAACAGGACAGTTTATTAAACATTCAGCATTAAGTGAAACAAATCAAGAGTCCATACCACATTACCCTTAGCTGCACCTGCTGGATTGTAGGGTGGGAACAACTAATCTTGCCCTTCTCTTCTAGTCATTCCTAAAAACCTGGACCTATTAAACCTCTCCGCACCTAGTTTCATTTCACCAGAGGCTTGTTATGTCCCATCCAGAATTCTGACAGTTGCTTGCCTACATACCCTCTCCTACTGCCAAAGCCAGGGGCTGGGTACCTTGTGCCATCATTTCATAGGGTCCCTGCTACTTGGCAAGGAACTTACACTCCACTGTGGAAATTATCATGATCCCCAGACTTCAATTGTCTTATTTGAGCCTTGAGGAGGCACTCTTTTACCGGGCCTCAAACTTTGGTCCATTGACATAACAGAACACTATGACTACACAGTTTTCCCAGAAATCCCAAAACAGAGGAAAATCAATTATACGACGCCAAACGTTTTTGACTTCTCCTCCTTTGTTGGTCACAGAACCTCAGTCTGTGCCAATGTCGACGTGGGCCACATGAAAAAGTTTAGCATCTCCAGGAACACACTTGATGTCCATTTCCTTTCCAGGGACTAGTACATGTGGAACTGTGGCCCTTACCACCTAACTCCCTGAATCCAAAAGTCCTGTCAATAGGACACCATTCACAGTAAACTAGCACACCTGAGGTCTCTCGCCAAGATGAAGAAACAGCACTGTAGGCAAGGGTAGGTAAAGGGTAGCACAGGTCTACGGAGCAGTCCATTGGCTCCAAGGTCAAGGGAGAATTGGCTGATATATGACACCTCCAACAGGCAATGTTACAAGATGTATACCACTTGAACCTGGCTCTGACCACTCCCGGGTCCTTGAGCAACCCCTCAAAGCTGATCTTGGGCCCAATTTTTTCTGTATTACTTGAAGGTGAACTCAGGCTCCCTATCAATCCTTAGATTTGATCCAGCAGCCTCTTGTACTGTGATCTGTTTCCTCCTCTGAGCTACATCAGGTTTGGTCGCTGTCCTAGTTCTGAACACTTAGTGACTAGTTGTGTTTGTTGCCTTTCTGCCAACAAGTGTTTGCAATTCAGTAATTTAGTCTGCCCTATCACCCAGCGGGTGTAACTATTTAAAGCCTCCCCAGGTTTCTATTTCCCGCTGTTGATATTTCTAAAGAGATACCTGTCTGGAACTGCAGCCTGTTTTTCTTGTGTTTCTCCTGGCTCATATATACTATTAGCGTACCTTATTTTTCACCGCACCATCCCATGAATTCTTTAGACGGTACATAGAACCCTCGATGGCCACTTAGGAAGCGAAGGTCCACGTGGTCATCTGAATGATACAGATAGGGTTGTTTCAGTCTGCGAAGGGCCTTTAGGGACTGTACAGCTGGGACCTCTAGTCTGTACAAGAACTGGGTGAGTCAGGTGCAGAGTTTTTATGTAAAACCTTATTTTTATTTATTTACGACGTGTGTGTGGCGCTCCTGAGGCTCAGTCGCTACAGGGTATTGCATCTCACTTAAGGTCCAGTACTCATCCTGGGTAAGGAAAGGTTAACCACTGGTTTTCACTTACACAACACACAAAGCTCAGGTGCTTTCCCAGTGGAACTGGGCTAGGGGTGGTCACCATAGCAACAGGACTTCCCCAGCAACAGTGAATTATCAGGAAGGTGGGGGCAGCATGAGGGAAGTGAGGAACACGCAGACTTTTACCTCAGAATAGTCTGAGACTCAGAACATCACGGTCGCTGTGGAGAGTGCTTCAGAGCTTCTACAGTTAGGATCGGGCAGACTGGAAGGAGCAGGAGACAACCAGTGGAGCTGTGGGACACAGGAGCAACAGGGTAGCTGGAGGTAGAGCTCAATAGCTCCCTCAGCACCGGCGCAGTTCAGGGTGCAGAGCCCTAGGGTGGCGTACACTTCATGTTGCGCCACCAGATTCTGCAGGACAAGGGGATTCATGTCTCTCTGGCCACAGCAGCACAAAGAGTCAGGAGTCAGGACCACGGTCGGGCCCATGTTTGATTCACGCCTAAAGCGGGCTTTACACGCTACGACATCGCTAATGCGGAGTCGTTGGGGTCACGGATTTTGTGACGCACATCCGGCCGCATTAGCGATGCCGTTGCGTGTGACACCGGTAAGCGATTTTGCATCGTCGCAAAACCGTGCAAAATCGCTAATCGGCGACACGGGGGTCCATTCCCAATTATCGTTACTGCAGCAGTAACGAGGTTGTTCGTCGCTCCTGCGGCAGCACACATCGCTGCGTGTGACGCCGCAGGAGCGAGGAAGCTCTCCCTACCAGCCTCCCGGCCGCTATGAGGAAGGAAGGAGGTGGGCAGGATGTTACGTCCCGCTCATCTCCGCCCCTCCGCTGCTATTGGGCGGCGGTTCAGTGACGTTTCAGTGACGTCGCTGTGTGCTGCCGCAGGAGCGACGAACTACATAGTTACTGCTGCAGTAACGATAATCAAGAATGGACCCCCATGTCACCGATGAGCGATTTTGCACGTTTTTGCAACGATGCAAAATCGCTCATCGGTGTCACACGCAGCAACATCGCTAATGCGGCCGGATGTGCGTCACAAATTCCGTGACCCCAACGACTCCGCATTAGCGATGTCGCAGCGTGTAAAGCCCCCTTTACACAAAATCCTTGTTGCCTCCCTCCAGGGTCTGATGTCCACACCAGGTAGGGCGGAGCCAAGTGGTTGGCCCCACCCACCGAGGAGTTCACAGGCCTGGAGGCGGGAAAAAGAGACAGTTTAGTCCAGCAGGTTGGAGTGAGAGGAGTAAAGTGGAGAGTGTCTGGGTTTGTGGCCCAGGCACTGACAACAAGGTTGGCAGACGGTGGTGGCCGTCTGCAGGAGTGATGAATCAATGCGGAACCGTAGGACCGGGGTCGGGCGGTGGCCTGCCGGTACCGACCGGGGAGTGAAGTGAAGCCAGCACACACAGGCAGGGCCATCGGACCCCGACTAGGCTTGGAGTCGCCGTCAACAGTCAAATCCGAGTATGACAGGAACACCAGGGGTTTCCTAACAGCCAAAGACCCGTTAGAAGGCAACTGTCCGCACTGTGAGGGTATACAGCTACCGCCTAAGGCTAGAGACCCAAGGGCCAGCGCCTGCGGGCAAACGGGCTCCTCCGGCATCCATACACCGGGAGCGGACTACCATTGGGGACCCATCGTAGTCAAACAGTACACAAAGGTGCAGCGAAAGACAGCCGCCATCACCTGTCCGGGGAGAGACACTGCAGCCGCCTGCGGGACCCGTCCATCCAACCATTTGGTTTACCGAGGACTTTGTGCATCTCTTACTGAGTGAGTACACCCGTGCCATCTGGCACCACGCCGCGCTGTTCCTGCAACCCTGCACCTCACCAACCCTGCCTCCCCGTCACACCACCGGGCCCCGGGACCACCGACCCCCTACCCATGGAGGGGGAAAACAACATCCCAGCTGCTCCCTACCATCGCCCCGGGATCCCCGTCACCAGCAGCGGTGGTGCCCATCTTCACCACAACCCGTGGGTAGCGTCACGGACTAAATCCCCCAAACCAACCACCCTTTTCACTCATGGGCGAGGAGCGCCGCTCGAGTCCCCGGATCCGGCCCACCGCTCGAGCCACCGAGCAGCAGCCGAAGCAGCGCCGGGCCCGAGCGTTAGCGAGGGCAGCAGCGGCGTCCTCCCCGCCCGCGACAACTTGGCGTCATGAACAGGATTGGACCCATCTACTTACCGGTAGAAGTGCGCCTTGTGATCCCCGTCGGCGGCGTCCGGCTGAAAAATTTGAAGCGCCGCCATGTTTGGCACGAAAATCTCCCGCTTGAGCGTCTTCCCCGAGCAGGGAAGGCGCGAAAGCGAAGCGCCGCCCCCAACAAGCGGAAGTGATGAAGAGAACCAAGGGGGGGCGGGTGTGTCTGCCTAATGTAGCCGAGGGCATAGGAAGCGGGGACGCCAGGACTCTGCAACATATCTCGTTCCTGGAAGTCTGCCAGCAAGCATGTCTGTCCCGTCCGGTGATGCCGAAATTCCCGAGCCCATGCCAGGAACGGCGGCGTGGGTGGAAGCCCGGACCGCACAAATGTGCTGCTGCCTTCAAACCCAGGTCCGGTTCTTGATGGAGCGCTGGGTGGCCGAGATGGAGGAAGTGGCGACGGCCATGCGGAGACGCGAGGTGGAGGCAGTGTTGGAGGAGCGGGTAAGCGACCTATACCCCTGTGTCCGAGAAGGACCGGCCGCTGCGGCTGAGGGGCCCAGCCTGCACCCGCTCACCCTCCTGTCTCCCCCGCCATCCGTACCGGTTGCTGTTGCCCCTCCGCTCAGACCACTACCCCAAACACCGGTAGCGGAATCAAACCCGTCCGCCCTAGAGGACCGACCTGGGGGCGTTGTCTGTGAACAGCCCGCATCCCTCCCGCTGCCATGGAAGATACCGCGGGAGGTGTCCGCCCGCGACAAGAAGCCGTTGGCCCCGGAAGTGGCTGCACCGAGACCATCCCGGCCCCGGTAGTCCGCCCGGCCGTGGAGGAACCGACCGCTGCGGGCCCAAAGGCCCAACCAGTGAGGCCAGCTATCCCTGAGTCCCACACCTCGGCTGAGGCTGCGCCGGGCCGCCACTGCAAAGCCGCAGTTCAAGCCACGTCACTGCAGGACCCCCACGAGAAAGTGCCGGTTGTGGCCGGTGTGGGCGCGGTCCAGCGGGGCCCGACCCGGGCGCAGGGGTCTGCCAATGCCCCTTATTGGGACAGGGAACCAAACCAGTTAGGCCAAGAGATTGCCGCCAGGGAGCAGCAGAGGGCCGAAGTGATGGCGCGAGTGATTAAGGAGAAGGATGCACTCCGCCATGCTACCTTTCGGGTGCGGGGCCCGGTGTACGAAGGCCAAGTCCGGCAGTTTGACATGCGGAGGGGGTTCGGTTTCATCTACGAGCCGGGCCTGTAGGCCGAAGTGTTTGTGGCCCGCCGCGATGTAAACTCACATCTTCCCACGGGCCACCCAGGTCGCGATCTATTGCCTGCCGACCTGGTAACTTACACCCGCCACTGCGGGGAGAGGGGCTGGTTCGCCCTAGATGTTAAGTAAAGGAAGAGCCGCGGTGTGCAGATGCGGCCCCAGCCCCCTCCTCCACCGAGCCGTCCAGATCTCGAGCTGAAGGAGGTCCTGGATGAGTGCAACCTCAAATAGTGGCAGCGGTTCACCGTTGCATACAGTTGTCCCCCATTGGGACCCCCAGCACCGTTAAATATGTGAGTGAATGACAATAATCATCCGAAAGATCATCTGATTATCTACGTGATTATCCCGGCCGTTGCCGGCAAGTTGTCCCCGGAGGGACTCTGTATGTTTTTACCACCCACATGAGAAACTGCTCATGAACATGGCCGAGAACTAGCAGGCCACCCACGAACTTGTGGGTTTGTAAATAGTGTTGTGGGATGGATACTGTTGCCGCCTCCGGAGAGGCAGATTGGAGGAAGGGCCCGCAGCAGAGCAGGCTGGGGCCCGGCCACCACCAGGACCGGTGGCCATCCTTCATGGGTCAGGGTTCCCTCTGGACGTGGGGTCCCCTGAAGTGACAGTCGGGTGCGAGTTACCGTACCCGTTCCCGCTCAGGCAGCCTGAACCTGGACTGGGGTCAAGGGGTGCTGCCCACTTCTTAGGGGCAGCATCAGGGCTAGGTTGCTTGGGTGGGAGAGTGGAAGACATCCGTCCGTCCGTCATTATTAAAAATCTTTTTATGTGTAACGTTTGAAGTGACCTGACAAAAATGCTTATGTTTGATATGTTGATATGTTATTTATGTTTTTACAGTTTGAAAAAAATAAATAAATAACTAAAACCGGTGATGGACGGGCAGCCCGTGGACGGTCTGCATTTCACCAAGGGGGAATGTGGCGCCCTGGACTAGCCAGGTCGTCACAGGTAACACACACACACCCCCACTAGATAGTAACATTAGCCTAACACAAAATCCTTGTTGCCTCCCTCCAGGGTCTGATGTCCACACCAGGTAGGGTGGAGCCAAGCGGTTGGCCCCGCCCACCGAGGAGTTCACAGGCCTGGAGGCGGGAAAAAGACAGTTTAGTCCAGGAGGTTGGAGTGAGAGAAGTAAAGTGGAGAGTGTCTGGGTTTGTGGCCCAGGCACTGACAACAAGGTTGGCAGACGGTGGTGGCTATCTGCAGGAGTGGTGAATCAACGCCGAACCGTAGGACCGGGGTCGGGCGGTGGCCCGCCGGTACCGACCGGGGAGCGAAGTGAAGCCAGCACACACAGGCAGGGCCATCGGACCCCGACTAGGCTTGGAGTCGCCGTCAACAGTCAAATCCGAGTGTGACAGGAACCCCAGGGGTTTCCTAACAGCCAAAGACCCGTTAGAAGGCAACTGTCTGCACCGTGAGGGTATACAGCTACCGCCTAAGGCTAGAGACCCAAGGGCCAGTGCCTGCGGGCAAACGGGCTCCTCCGGCATCCATACACCGGGAGCGGACTACCGTTGGGGACCCATCGTAGTCAAACAGTACACAAAGGTGCAGGGAAAGACAGCCGCCATCACCTGTCCGGGGAGAGACACTGCAGCCGGCTGCGGGACCTGTCCATCCAGTCGTTTGGTTTACTGAGGACTTTGTGCATCTCTTACTGAGTGAGTACACCCTGTGCCATCCGGGACCGCGCCGCGCTGTTCCTGCAACCCTGCACCTCACCAACCCTGCCTCCCCGTCACACCACCGGGCCCCGGGACCACCGACCCCCTACCCACGGAGGGGGAAAACAACATCCCAGCTGCTCCCTACCATCGCCCCCGGGATCCCCGTCACCAGCAGCGGTGGTGCCCATCTTCACCACAACCCGTGGGTGGCGTCACGGACTAAATCCCCCAAACCAACCACCCTTTTAACTCACGGGCGAGGAGCGCCGCTCGAGTCCCCGAGCAGCAGCAGCGCCGGACCCGAGCGTTAGCGAGCGCAGCAGCGGCGTCCTCCCCGCCCGCGACAGCATCTTGTAGGGCTAGGTCATAGCATGCCTTTTGCGGGTTTCCCAAAGACAAGGTGCTATTGCTCTAGGTGCAATTTCTCTCTGTCTGCCACCCTCTCAAAGACAGTCAAGAAAGCCTCAACATCATTCTCCAGGGCAGTTTTCTGCAAGGCCTCCTGTACAGTCTGCCGCACACGGGTAACCTCACTTTGGCTTGTAGAAAACGCCGTCTCCCTGGCCAGCTTAGTTTCTGCCAAGACAGCCATCTGCTGCTGTATCTGCCGCTGATGCGCCTGTACTAATTGCTTTATTATATTTTTCACGTTTCCGGAACGTGCCTGAATAGCTGAACTTGCCTTTACCCAGGACATACAGATTAAGCCCCAATCTCTTGTGCTCTTTGAGATTTCTGCCTGCGCTCCAAGCACCAATAGTAGAGATTCACTCGCTTTCGGGAGGTAGCGCTCAGACAGGCATAAAGTTTCTTGGTTTACAACAGGATGGTTTCTTAGACATTCATAAACCTCCAGCATGAAGTGAATCAAAACAAAAGAGTCCATACCATTTTACAAGATACAGGTACAAGGGAAAATATGGCACTGCTTTTCTGCAAAAGAGAGATATTTAGTTTATGTATTGGCCAATGCATGTAAGCCCGGAACCAACGGCAAGGTATATCTCTGTAATCCGGTAACCTAACTAAAATGCCGCTATCTAGGTTAAAAACATCCGTATCCTTTATTCTGTGTTCTCAAAATTTATTTCCAGTTCGCTCCACATCCTCTCTCTCCCCATATATCACCCCTCATCCTGTCTCTGCCCATACATCATCCCTCATCCTCTCTCTCGCCATACATCATCCCTCATCCTCTCTCCCCATAATCACCCCTCATTCTCTCTCCTCCCACGCATTACCCCTCATCCTCTCTCCTCACACGCATCACCCTTCATCCTCTCTCCCCCCATGCATCACCCCACATCCTCTCTCCCCCCATGCATCACCCCACATCCTCTTTTCTCACGCATCACCCCTCATCCTCTCTCCCACATGCATCACCCCTCACGCATCACCCTTCATCCTCTATCCCCCATGCATCACCCCTCATCCTGTCTCCCCATGCATCACCCCTTATCCTCGCTCTCCCCATGCATACCCCCTCATGCTCTCCTCCCATGCATCACCACTCATGCTCTCCTCCCATGCATCACCCCTCATCCTCTCTCACTCCCATGCATCACCCCTCATCCATTCTCGCCCCATACTGTGTTCAAAGAAATTTCTCCCTCCCCATCCTCTCTTTTGATCATACTTTGTCCACAGATAGTATGGGGGAGAGAGGGTGAGGGAGGGAAATGTTTCCATAGATACCCCCCTCTCACCCCATACTGTTCCACTTCTGAGTCTTCAGCTCCACTGGAGCACTTAGCGTCTTCTGCCGCCTCCGCGCTGCGGCCCTGACTTCCGGGTCAGCAGTGTGATCAGCTGACTTGATCACATGACAGTCGTCGCTCTGACCCGGAAGTCACCGTCAACGTTCAGAGTTTCAATTGTCCTCGCATCTGACAGATGCAAGGACAATTGAGTAGTGGGAGCCGTGCGCTGCAGATTCTATGAGCGCGGCTGTCAGCATGACAGCTGCGCTCAGAGAATAACCGGCTCCCACTACAGGGTGGCAAACGAAGCCCCCGGGGAGACTTTACACTGCCGCATCAGGCAGCTCGACAGCACCCCCCTCACAATTGCGCCCGAGGTAGATGCAGCGCCAGATCTCCCCTAGATACCGGATATGCAGTGGCATACCTGGTATCTCCAGCACATGTGGCTAATTTGCATGCGATGCAAATTAGCCATGTGTATAGTGGCAAAAGCAACACTGCCGGTCCTCTGCTGTGGCTCTGATTGGGGGGGGCCCGGTGAAGGGAGGTGGGGGCCCGGCTGGCCCGGGGCTTAATAAACTAAATAATTGTCCCTGGCTCAGCCGGGCCCCCCCTCTTTACCGAGCCCCCTACAACAGTCTCAGTACCAATGCCCTGATGGCGGCCCTGTTCCCCTGATTTGGTTGAATTAAAATAAAAAAGCTTTTACTCCCTTCCCGTACCAGCACCATTCCAGTAGTGTCGGGGCTCATGTTCACAGGGCTCATGCCCAATCACCGCTGGCTCCTTTTTTCCCGCGTTCGGACAAATGATTAACCAGCAGGAAGTGGGTAACCAGCCATAGTGCTCACATCCTGTTGACTAATGCTCATTTGTCCGAAGGCGGGAAGAGAGAAGCCAGTGGTGTTTGGGTATGTGGCTTGTGTTACATAACATCATCAAGTGAGCCCCGGTGTCATGGGTGAAAAATGGAACATAGGGTAACCTATGCTGGCCCTAAGGATGGGGCCCCTACGCTCTCCCTAACACCCAGAGGTACCCTTGTGATGTCTGGGCCTCCAACCTAGGCCGAGTTGTCGCGCCCAGGGATATGGGGGTACTCGGTCCCGGGCAGTGTGTATCTTGGGGATGTCACGGTGGTGGCCGTTGCCTGGTTCTGTGCCTTGGGTTCTTTTTGTAATGGGGGTGTATTTACAGGGGATTAGGTTAGTGTTCATACGTAACGCCACTTGCGGTGTTGCGGATATATAGATGGAGCCGCCGCTGTAGAATGTCACTACTGGGGCTAGAACCGCAACCAGGGCCAGAACCCAGAGGATGGTTGATGTGACGGGCGTTGGAAGAAGGTAGTCCACACACAAGTTTAGTGCAACTGTTTTTTACTCACTGCTGATGGTAACTGGTTATTCGAGGCTGGCTGGTTTCACCTCCAGGTTCCCTTCGTCCCAGTGCCGGTGTAGTAATCTGGTACCTTCTTCCCCTGCACCTATCTCTGGTAAAAGGATCCTCGTGGTGTAGAGCAACTGGGGGTTCCCGTCCGGTGGTTTGTCCACTGCTGTCCGCCTGACAGTAGCGTGAACCCTGTGGGATTGGAGTTTCTGGTCCTCTCCCCGATTCTCCCTTTGCTACTGAGTTTTCGGATTTTTAAGGTCAGCGAGGTCCTTGATGGTCCCCTTGCTGTGCAGGTGTTAACAGATCGGCTTGGAGCTCTTTCCTGTCCTAGGGTCCAGTACCCCGTCGGTGCATAGTTCTGGGAGTACTCCACCGTACTCCACCGGCAACTACTCTCCTGGGGTACTGTTAACCCCGCGTCAGAACATCTCCTCACGTCCACCTTCCCTCTACTCTCTGTCTACTCTCCACAGTCTGCCCCTCCCACCTGGTCAACTAGTAGACTGGACTGGCTCCACCTCTAGGCGGCCATCCATTGGTTCGACCCTAGCTTTGCACCATTGTATGGGGGATTGTTGAGGAAAAACTGAGATTACCTGGGTGTAAAGGCGGAGTTACACGCTACGATTTATCTGACGATATGTTGTCGGGGTCACGGATTCCGTGACTCATATCCAGCATCGTTAGCGACGTTGTTGCGTGTTATACCTACGAGCGACTCCGAACTATCGCAAATAGGTTGAAAATCGTTGATCGTTGACACGTCGTTCAGTTTCAAAATATTGTTCGTTGTTTGGAGCACAGCAGACATATTGGTACGTTTGACACCCTGCAAACGACGAAGAACATCCACACGACCGCCTTGGTCAAACAATATATCGCTGAACGATTTTGCGTCGCTTGTGAGATCGTTACGTGTAACCACTAATAAATGACCTATGAGCGATCTCGGCAAATCGTAACTATGATCTGGGAGTGTCACATCGCTAATGTAATCGTCAGATAAATCGTAGCGTGTAAAGCGGCCTTTACCCGTACTGGTCTCCCGGGGCCCTAGGGAGGTAGGGGTGCATCCTTGTGGGGATGCAGAACCTTGTAGCACCCTGATGGCTTCAGGGGTGCTACGCTATCTCCTATCCTTGTCCCTGATTTTAAGATCCCCCACAACCCACCACCTGGGGGGAAGGGGGAAGAACAGAAATTAACAACCCCACCAGCAAATAAGGACAAACGGGTAAAGACAACAACTTTTACACATGGCAGCCACACATAAATGAGCTATTAAAAGTGCAAAAGGGGAAACAACATAAAAAGCGGGAAAGACAACAGACTACTAGGTAACATCCATACCGTTCAACCAGCACACCTAGAAATGCTGCAGCCAGTATCAATGCTGCAGCCCACAACGCAAGTCTCAGAAAGAGCGTTTCACCAGCTCCTTCCGCCTCCTGGTTAAGCAACCAAATGATGAAGATATCCGGCACCCTCTGTTGGGAGCACAGGGTATATATAGGACCTGGCCGTGGTACCAATCGGAAACACCTGACCAGGAGTCAGGAGCTGCTGTAAGGTAAACTGACATTAACCCTCTCCTCCCCAAAAGGAAAGGGAATCCATTTAATCAGCAGAGTCCCACAAGATAAAGTGAGATTCTGACCCAGAAGTTGTTACAAAACTCTGCAACAGAGGAAAGACCAGGACACCCGGGAACATGAACGACTACTCCGCTGGAACAGCAACGGCACAGGAGGTGAGTATAAGATTTTTTTATTTTAATGGGGCTAAACATGGGAAAAAAGAAAAGGTTGTCCAAGTAGTGGACAACCCCTTTAAGCCAGCTACCTTTTTACCCTCAGCCACCTAAACAGTGCAGGAGCCCGCTTACCAGGTTTCCTGTCATCTCAGTGATACACACCTCCCATCCAGAATTCTGCCAAGCTCCTTGCCTACAAGTGTCTGGAATAGATTGAGGCCAGAATCACACTTGTGAGAGACTCGTGCTAGTCTCGCATCGCATCACCCAGCATGGCCGCACACTCTCCAGACAGGAGCAGGATGGCACCATGTATTTCTATGCAGCTGAGACGCTCCTGTCCAGAGAGCATCAGGCCGTGCCGGGTGATGCGATGCGAAACTAGTGCGAGTCTCTCACAAGTGTGACTCCAGCCTAATTCCCAATATGCCAGAGAAATATCCAGTACTCATGGTGCTGAGCATGCAGTGAATACTGTGAAATTTCTATTCTGAAGCCTGTAGAATTATGATTGCAGCTCTGTGCTATAATTAAGGCTACGTCTACGTAGCGCGTGCACTGGTGAGCCCAGGCTTATTGACTAGATTTATATAGATTGTGGAATTTTATACCTAGCAATTCTTGCTATAGAGAATGTATAGCAGCTATATTATTATTCATGCTGGTTGCCATACGGTTTTCAGACACAGGAAAATGTAAGAAATTGCCTAAAATTTATTTTTACGTTATATTTGGGGGGAGGTATAAGCAGCTCAATCTGCTGCAAAAAAAACCTATGGAAAATACAAAAATATATTCAGATTAGAAATATGTAGAAGCGAGTTGTGCGTTCAGAAATGATAGCATTGCTATGGACAGACAAGTGCAGCAATCAGTGGGGGGGATGCGCACATGGCTCCTGTTTAGAAAGACACCTGTCACTCCTGCTGCCTAGGAAGAAGATGAGAGAGATGAAAAATACATGAGGGTATGATGTGTTTTTCATTTCTTCACATTTGTTTGCAATTCAATCGCATTCACCCATGACCGCCGCGGAGCCTTGACTCATCCAGATCTGTCATCTCCCACTTCTGCAGCCCGAGCTCCGTAGCACAATCTAACATTTGTGTCATTAACAAATTAGATCAAATTTGTAGCTATTGCTTTATCACAAGTGTTATTACCATCTAATGTGTCTGCTGCGAGGAGCTGCATTGTTTAACCTCCTCTGATTCAAGGGTATTGCTTTATTAATCATTGCCGGAAGGAAGGTCATTGAAACCGGGAAGAATCTGGTTTCAGCACTTTGACACCATACTGTACACGTTCCTCCTTTTCTTTAGTCCTGCCATTTCTTCTTTGTTTTGTTTTGTTTTTTTTTAAAAGGAAATCTGTCCAGCAGGCTTCTGTAATCAAATTTGATTGCAGCATGATGTAGGGGCTGAGAGCCTGATTGAAGCCTTGCCCCCCATCCTGGTAAATATGTCCGCCATTCTTGTAAATATGTCCTACATCATAGGCCCTATCCTGGTATATATGTCCTCATCCTGGTATACATGTTCTTATCCTAGGCCACTTCCTGATATATACCACCATCCTGGTGCATATGTTCCCATCCAGGTAAATATTTCCCCCATCCTGGTAAATTTGTTTTCCATCCTGGTATATATGTCCCCATCCTGATATATATGTACCCATCGTTAGTTCCTTCCTTCCTATGTCTCCATCCAGGGCCCCATTCTGGCATATATGTACCCATCCTCGGCCCCATCGTGCTATATATGTCCCCATCCTGGTAAATATGTCCACCATCCTGTGATATATGTTCCCATCCTGGTAAATATGTCCCTATCCTAGTATATATGTCCTCATCTTGGGAAATATGTTCCCTTCCTATTATATATGTCTGCATCCTGGGCCCTTCCTAGTATATATTTCTCCATCCTGGGAAATATGTCCCTTTCCTGGGAAAATTGTTCCCATCCTAGTTTATATGAACCTATCCTGAGCACCTCCTGGTATATATGTCCCCCTCCTGGTATATATGTCCTCATCCTGGGCCCCTTCCTGATATATATGTCCCCATCGTTCCTTCCTGGTATAAATGACTCCATCCTGGGCCCCATCCCGGCATATATGTCCTCATCCTCGGCCCCATCGTGCTATGTATGTCCCCATCCTGGTAAATATGTCCACCATCCTGTTATACATGTTCCCATCCTGGTAGATATGTCCCCATCCTAGTATATATGACCTCATCTTGGAAAATATGTCACCTTCCTATTATATATGTCTGCATCCTGGGCCCTTCCTAGTATATATTTCTCCATCCTGGGAAATATGTCCCCTTCCTGGGATATATGTTGCCGTCCTGGTTTATATGAACCTTTCCTGAGCACCTCCTGGTATATATGTCCCCCTCCTGGTATATTTGTCCCCATTCTGGACCCCATCTAGGTCCCTCCTGGTATATATGTCCCCATCCTGGTAAATATGTCCCCTTCCTGGTATATATGTCTTCATTCTGCCTCTAACACTAGAAAAAAAACCCCATTGTACTAATCCTCCCTGGCTCCCATGTTACTCGGCATCTTCCTCTGTAGCCAGCATGCAGTTGCCGGCAGATGACATCGGTGTCCATGTGATAGCGATGCATGACATCAGTGTAATGCACCACCCTCAGTCATGGGGACACCAATGTCAGCTGCCGGCTACTGTTCGGCTGGCAGCTTGTATTGAAGTACAGGGACTCATTGGGTCTCTGCACCGCAAAGAATTTCAGCTGGATGTGCGTCCTTGGACACACATCCATCTGAAGAAGGCACTGGTGCCGGCGGGCTTCTACACGCCGGTGCCCATTCGTGGTCACAACTCCTGTGACTGCGATTGTTCTGCTCCTGCTTGATTCCAAGAGATATCATGTAATGGGTTGACCCATTGTCTGTTTCTCTGCTTCATATGTTTTTATAATTGTTCTCTATTTTTAAACTTTGGAATAAAGGTGATCATCTACTGATCAGGATTATATTTTTAACTGCCTTTAGCTCGACCTCGAGCCATAGCAACTTGATGGATGAACGCTCTGTAGGAAGATTGATCTTGTGCAAGCCAAGATAGGTAAAGCGGGGTCTTCTCCACTGTTTCCTTGATTCTATGAAGCCATTACGTTGCTGATCTGCCTCTTCGCCTTGTTCCTTCTTTTTGTCGGACAATATTGTCCTTCTCCAGTGATTGCTCTCATAGTATGATGTGCCCTACGTTGGCAAGTCGTAGCTTGGTGATCCTTGCTTCGAGTGACATGTCTGGCTAGATTTGTTTGTTTGTTATCCATGGTATCGATAACATCCTTCTCCAGCACCAAATTTCAAAGACATTGATTCTTCTTCTGTCTTGTTTCTTCCTCATTCAGGTTTTTCATCCATATGTTCCTACAGAAAAGACCAGACTATGTACGAGCCGTGTCTTCGTCACCAATGAAATATTCCTTGATTTGAAGACCTTGTCCAGTGACTTCATTGTTGATTTCCCCATAGCAATGCTCCTATTGACTTCTAGTGTCATCGCTGCATCTTGAGTGATCATTTATCCTTGTAGGTTTAAGTCCTTTACAACTGGTTTGTCACCGTCCATCCTAAATGTGTTCTGGTCGAACTTGGCAGTAGTCAATATCTTTGTCTTCAGGATAGGTATACGTTATTTGACATTGTATACCAGGATTAAAAGTAATGTGTAATTAGAAAATGGTCAATTGTTTAAATTAGAATTTTTATGTTGAACATTTTTAATGTTTTGGTGTTTTTTTTACTTTTCACATTATCATGTTATCCATATAAAAAATAAAGATCACTGAAGATATCAATTTGAAGTAGTTTCATTTTCACCAGTCAAGATTGCAACAAAAAAAAATCACCTCTATATACAGTAGATAAAGTATTTACCATTCACAGAAAGAGATGTCACAACTCACCTCCTCCTCCTGAACAATGACTAATAACACCTCTATATACAGTAGATAACACAGGATCTGCCATTCACAATGGGTGATGTCACAGCTCACCTTCTCCTCCTGTACAATGACTGATACAGCTCTATATACGGTAGATAAAGGATTTACCATTCACAGAAAAAGATATCACAACTCACCTCCTCCTCCTGAACAATGACTGATACACCTCTATAATCAGTATATAACACAGGATCCACCATTCACAATAGGTGATGTCACAGCTCACCTTCTCCTCCTGTACAATGACTGATACAGCTCTATATACAGTAGATAACAAAGGATTTACCATTCACAGAAAGTGATGTCACAACTCACCTCCTCCTGTACAATGACTGATATACCTCTATTAACTGTAGATTACACAGGATCCATCATTTACAATAGGTGAAGTCACAGCTCACCTCCTGCTGAACAATGACTGATACACCTCTATATACTGTAGATTACACAGAATATACTATTCACATTAGGTGATGTCACAGGTCACCACCTCCTCCTCCTGTACAATGTCTGATAACTCCTCTATATTTAGAAGATAACAC
Organism: Anomaloglossus baeobatrachus; assembly: GCF_048569485.1. Classification (NCBI taxonomy): domain Eukaryota; kingdom Metazoa; phylum Chordata; class Amphibia; order Anura; family Aromobatidae; genus Anomaloglossus; species Anomaloglossus baeobatrachus. The sequence continues at coordinate 649,550,295 of NC_134355.1, forward strand.
AGGATCCACCATTCACAATAGGTGATGTCACAGCTCACTTCCTCCTCCTGTACAAAGACTTATAACACATCTATATATGAAAGATAACACATGATCTACCATTTACCATAGGCAGTTACAGATCACCTCCTCCTGTACAATGACTCATAAATAACACCTCTATATACAGTAGATAACACAGGAGCCATCATTCACAATAGGTGATGTCACAACTCACCTCTTCCTTCTCCTGTAGAATGGCTGATAACACCTCTATATACAGTAGATAACACAGGAGCCACCATTCACAATAGGTGATGTCACAGCTCACCTCCTCCTCCTGTACAATAGCTGATAACACCTCAATATACAGTAGATAACACAGGATCAACCATTCACAATTGGTGATATCACAGCTCACTTCCTCCTCCTGTACAATGACTGATAACACCTCTGTATAGAGTAGATAACACAGGATCAACCATTAACAATAGGTGATGTCACAGCTCACCTCCTCCTCCTGTACAATAGCTGATAACACCTCAATATACAGTAGATAACACAGGATCAACCATTCACAATAGGTGATGTCACAGCTCACCTCCTCCTCCTGTACAATGATAATAGCACATCTAGTACAGTACATATTTGCGTGTTAAGCTTTAGGCATAGAATGCTGGGTGTGAAATCAATCTTGAAACATTCAAAAATGTGTGCTGAAAATACACAGAAAAAAACCCATAACGTTCTATGAAGATGTGCCTATGATGGCTTCTGTTTGTAACAAATGGTTGTAATACAAAAAAAAGGTAAATAACAAACCGTCCTTGAAATTATTTTTCGCGTTGAACTGTAACCTACAAAAGAGAAAAATATTTGTAATACCTTCTACTACAATGCCAAACCCGTACTGAGTCACCACTTAAAATCCTTAGAGGAACAGCTTTGATGCCCACATATATTCAAATTTTCTCTCTTTTTTTTTTTTACTACTCATCCATTAAAATTATTTTCAACTACAAGTTAAAATCCTTCCCTGTAAGTAGAACATTATCACGACTGCATTTTATCATTATTTGCCAGAAAGTAGAAACCCAAAAATGTGCTAATTCTTACCCACTTGAGGCCACCTATGAAAAATCACCCATGTTTTCCAGTCACCGGCAACACTATGGCTCTGCATAAGTGCTAAAGGGCACTTTACACGCTGCGATATCGCTATCAATATCGCTAGCGAGCATACCCGCCCCCCGTCGGTTGTGCGTCACAGGCAAATCGCTGCCCGTGGCGCACATCGCTTATACCTGTCACACGGACTTACCTGCCCTGCGTCGTCGCTGTGGCCGGCGATCAACCTCCTTTCTAAGGGGGCGGTTTGTGCGGCGTCACACGGCAGCCGTCCAAAAGAAGCGAAGGGGCGGAGATGAGCGAGCGGAATATCCCGCCCACCTCTTTCCTTCCTCATTGCCGGTGGACGCAGGTAAGGAGATGTTCGTCGTTCCTGTGGTGTCACACATAGCGATGTGTGGTGCCGCAGGAACAACGAACAACCAGCGGCATGCACCTTCACCGATATTATGAAAAGGAGCGACGTGTCAACGATCAACGATTTTTGTCATTTTTGCAATTGTTCATCGTCGCTCCTAGCTGTCACACGCTGCGATGTCGCTACCGGCACCGGATGTGCGTCACTAACGATGTGACCCCGACGATATATCGTTATCGATGTCGCAGCGTGTAACGCACCCTTAAGATATGGGCTATAGATGTCTGCCACTTATTGGTACAATGGCAAATCATCCACAAGATATATCGTGGGTGGGATTTCATGTACATTTAATTTGGGGAAAGCATTTGGAGAACTTACTTGACCGAGTTGTTGGAAAAAAAAAAGTTAGTTTTTAGTAAGTATTTCAAGAACTGATGTTGAATGGAATGAGGGATTAAATTCCGGAGCAGAGGGGAAGCGCGGGGGATGTCTTGAGTAAGAGGAAGGGTTTGAAAAGAAAAGTCAAAACTGTAAATAGGGTAGTTCTAAAAAACTATACAAAAAATATAGGGTGAAATAGAATGGAATTAGGCTTTGTAGATTGTCTTTTCAAAATAGACAGATGAGTGCTGTCAGCATTACTGCAGAGGTTACAAGGGTGGGGGGTCCATCTGTCAAAGCTCAGACCTTACACAGCACACTGCAGAGATTACAGGGGTGGGGTGGTCCATCTGTCAATGCTCAAACCATATGCCGCACACTGCAGAGGTTACAGGGGTGGGGGGGTCCGCCTGTCAGAGCTCAAACCATATGCCTCACACTGCAGAGGTTACAGGGGTGGGGGTCTGTCTGTCAGCTCTCAAACCATACGCTGCACACTGCAGAGATTTCAGGGGTGGGGGGTCTGCCTGTCAGCTCTCAAACCGTATGCTGCACACTGCAGAGATTTCAGGGGGTGGGGGGTGTTTGCCGGTCAGTGCTCAAACAATACACCGCACATGTACCGCCCCTGTGTCAGCGGCCGAGCCGCTCGGATCCGGAACCGCGGTGGCTTGAGGGGTCTCTGGACCCGGAGGGGGGGGGGGGGGGGGTCGCGCAGACACTTGAAGTGAAAAGGGGGATATGTACAGGGGATTTGTAAGTTCGTGATGCCACCCACGGTGCGTGGTAAGATGGAGTACCACCGCTGCTGTTGGGGCGCCCGGTGGCGGTGATACGGCAGCAAGGTGTTTAACCCCTCTGTGGGTAGGGGCTTGTGCCCCGGGGCCTGGTGATGGTAGCGAAGGGGTGCCGTTGGGAAGGAAAGGGATTTTATGTACTCAGTCCAAGAATACTGACACTGACAGCTTGTAAACCAGAATTCTGAGCACCGCTGCAGTAAGGAGGGAGCACGCTTGGATCGGTGCCCTTTGTGTTGCTTGTTAGCCTGTGACCTTTTCCGTGGCACCTTCTTCACTGTTTGGACCCTGTAGTGTGGAACTAGTCGGCTCCCGCTCACCCATATGGCTAACGGAGTGAGCTTGCTCTCAGGGTTCACGCTTGGGATTTGATGGACTGTGTTTTGGGAAAAGTCCTATCCCCTCGTTGCGCTAGTACCCCGATTTTGCAGCGGGTGAGGGATGAATCTTGAAGACTTCACCTCCGTCGGGTAAATTATCAGGACGCTTGAAGCTACTTCCCGTCCTAGGGTCCACGTACCCCGTCATGCCCTGGCCCCTGCCCGGAGATGGCTCAAGGCCGTCGGCTGCCCTGCTCGGCAGATCCGTGCCCCTTGACACGATCCCCTGCGATCGGGGTTCCAGCTCCTACAAGGCCCAGACCAACGTCTGCCACCTAGCAGTCTCAAGGAGCCCTGCTCCTGACCTCCCCTCGCTTCCACCTCCAACACAACACTCCTCTTCACTGTTCCCTTTCCCCTACCAACCCCCCAAGTGGACGGCCCTATTCCCTTCAGGCCCCCCAATGGTGTGTCTGGTGGGTGTGGTGCAAAGTGTTCCTAGGATTTTGACTGGCCCTGATCTTAGCAACACCAAAGAACAGGGATCCGTAACCAAGGAGGATGCGGATACTGTGCAGAAGGGCAGATTGCACAATACCCTGTGACGACCTGATAGGCCAGGGTGTCACACACACTGCAGAGCTTACAGAGGTGGGAGGTCCGCCTGTCAGTGCTCAGATAATACACCGCACACTGCAGATGTTACAGGGGTGGGGGGGGTCCGCCTGTCAGTGCTCAAACCATACGCCACACACTGCAGAGGTTACAGGGGTGGGGGGTCCACCTGTCAAAGCTCAGACCATACGCAGCACACTGCAGAGGTTACAGGGGTGGGGAGGTCCGCCTGTCAGTGTTCAGACCATATGCCTCACACTGCAGAAGGTGATCCCGGGGCCCGGTGGTGTAACGGGGAGGCTGGATGGCTGGGGTGCAGGGACTGCGCGGCGCGGTGCTGGATGGCACTGGTGTACTCACTCAGACAATCACTGAGAAAGTCGTAGGTAAACCAAAATGGCCGGATGGGCGGGTTCCGCAGCCGGCTGCAGTGTTGTTGTTGTTGTGCTCTCCCTGGACGGCTGATGGTGGCTGTCTTTCCCTGATGGTGGCTGTCTTTGAGAATGTTCTTGTGTCGCGGGCGGAGGAGGGGACGCTGCGCTCTCCCACTGCTCGGGTTCGGCTGCTGATGCTGTTACTGCTCGGTGGTGGCTCGAGCGGCGTTCCTCGCCCGTGAGTGAAAAGGGGGTTTTGATTGTGGGGATTTGATATTGTCCGTGACGCCACCGACGGTTGTGGTGAGGTTGTGACACCACCGCTGCTCTGGACGGGGATCCCGGGAGTGGTGACAGGGAGCAGCTTTGATGTTAGTTCTCCCCTCCGTGGGTAGGGGGGTTGGTTGTCCCGGGGCCCGGTGATGGGGTAGGGATGGATGGCAGGCGGGTTACGGGGCCTGGTGAGGTGCAGGGTCGCGGGGGCAGCGCTGTGCTGCACGGCATGGTGGTACTCACTCAGCCAATGATGAGGTCACAGTTCTCGGTAAAACACACGGCTGGATGGACAGGTCCCACAGACAGCTGCGGTGTTGTTTCTCCCGGCAGGTTGATGGTGACTGCCTTTCCCTGCACCTATGTAGTGTAACGGTCCCAATGGGTTCCCACCGGTAACCCGCTCCCCAGCTTGAAGGCTGCTGAAGGAGCCCCTTTTGGCCGCAGGCTCTGGCCCTGGGAACTTTAGCCTTGGCGGTGACAGTGTTTCCCTCTCTCGGTTGGACTGTTGCCTTCTGTCGGGACTTGGCTGCTGGGAAACCCAGGAGGTTCCCTTTGCTAACGGATTTGGCAAATTCACGGCGACTCCTAGCCTTGCCGGGGTCCGTAAGCCCCTGCCGGATGGTGCTGGCTTCTCTTTGCGTACCGGTCCGGTACCGCCGGACCACCGCCCGTCCACGGTCCTTACGGTTAGCTCCGATAGGCCTCTCCTGCAGACGGTCACCACCGTCTGCCAACCTTGCTGATCTGTCCGGGCCACACACCCGGACCAATTTCAGTCTGCTCTACTACCACTTTCCTTCCATTTTCAACTCTCCAACTCAACTCCCTTCTTTTCCCGCCTCCAGGACTGTGAACTCCTCGATGGGCGGGACCAACCGCCTGGCCCACCCCCTGGTGTGAACATCAGCCCCTGGAGGGAGGCAACAAGGGTTTTTGTCTGACTTAGGTGTACCTGACCAGGAGTGTGGGGTGTGTTGGTGTAGTGCTTGTGACGTCCTGGCTTGTCCAGGGCGCCACACTTGACTCCTGTGGTTGCCCACCTGTAGTCCGCTCCCCGGCGTATAGGTGCTGTAGGAGCCCGTTTTGCCCGCAGGCACTGGCCCTTGGATCTCTAGCCTGTGGCGGTGGCTGTATATCCTCTCTGGGTGGACGGTTGCCTTCAATCGGGACTTAGTAGTTGGGGAACCCCTGGGGTTCCTGTCACATTCGGATTCGACTATCGACGGCGGCTCCTAGCCTGGTCGGGGTCCAATGGCCCTGCTTGTGTGCTTAGCTTCACTCCGTTCCCTGGTCCGGTACCGGCGGGCCGACGCCCGACCCCGGTCCTTACGGCTCTGCGGAGTTCCACCAACTCCTGCAGATGGCCACCACCGTCTGCCAACCTTGCTGTCAGTGTCTGGGCTCCAACCCAGACACCTCAAGTGTTCACTCCTCTCACTTTCACCTCCAAGACTGATCTGCACTTTTCCCGCCTCCAGGCCTGTGAACTCCTCGGTGGGTGGGGCCAACCGCCTGGCTCCGCCCCACCTGGTGTGGACATCAGACTCTGGAGGGAGGCAACAAGGATTTTTGGTTCGGCTGCTGTAACTGCCTTGGGTGGGGGTGTGTATGTTGGTATGTTTGTGACTACCTGGCTAGTCCACGGCGTCACAAGTGCTTAGACCATAAGCCACACACTGCAGAGGTTACAAGGGTGGGATGTCCACCTGTCAATGCTCAGACCATAGGATGCACACTGCATCACATTGGTCTACATGGCTGTCATCTCAGAAGGAAGCCTCTTCTACAAATGATGCACAAGAAAAAGAGAATTTTGTTTACTTACCGTAAATTCTTTTTCTTATAGTTCCGTATTGGGAGACCCAGACATTGGGTGTATAGCTTCTGCCTCTGGAGGACACACAAAGTACTACATTCAAAAGTGTAGCTCCTCCCTCTGAGCTTATACACCCCCTGGAGAACCAGATCTAGCCAGTTTAGTGCAAAAGCTGAAGGAGAATAGCCACCCACAAGTAAAAACAGAGCAAGAACCGGAACAACCGGAGACTCTGTCTACGACAACAGCCGGTGATAACACGCGGAACAAGAAACTGCCAACAGGCAACAGGGAGGGTGCTGGGTCTCCCAATACGGAACTATAAGAAAAACAATTTACGGTAAGTAAACAAAATTCTCTTTTTCTTTATCGTTCCTATGGGAGACCCAGACATTGGGACGTCTCAAAGCAGTCCATGGGTGGGAATAAACAGAAAAACTGAGAAGTAGGCGGAGCCTATCTTCACAAGTGGGCGACAGCCGCCTGAAGGATGCGTCTGCCCAAGCTCGCATCTGCCGAAGCATGAGCATGCACTTGGTAGTGCTTTGAAAAGGTATGCAGGCTAGTCTAAGTGGCAGCCTGACAGACTTGCTGAGCCGTAGCCTGGTGCCTGAAAGCCCAAGAGGCACCGACAGCTCTGGTCGAGTGTGCCTTGATCCCCGGCGAGGGAGGCACCTGAGAACCCAGGTAGGCATCCGAAATGGTCGACCTAATCCAACGGGCTAAGGTCGACTTAGAAGCAGAGAGGCCCTTACGCCGACCTGTGGTTAGCACAAAAAGAGAGGTGCACCGCCTAAGAGCAGCGGTGCGAGACACATAGATCCGGAGCGCCCGCACCAGATCCAGAGTATGCAACGCTTTTTCAAAGCGATGAACAGGAGCCGGACAGAAGGAAGGTAGGGTAATGTCCTGGTTAAGGTGGAAAGGAGAAACCACCTTAGGGAGAAAGTCCGGAGTCGGACGGAGAACCACCTTGTCTTGATGAAAAACCAAAAAAGGTGACTCCGAAGAGAGCGCAGCTAAATCAGAGACTCTCCTGAGGGAAGTTATGGCCACTAGAAAGACCACTTTCTCTGAAAGACGAAACAAAGAAACCTCCCTAAGAGGTTCAAAGGGGGGTTTCTGCAAAGCCGTGAGAACCAAATTGAGGTCCCAGGGATCCAAGGGCCGCCGGTAAGGCGGAATGATGTGAGACGCATCTTGCATGAAGGTGTGGACCTGAGCCAGCCGGGCGATACGCCGCTGGAACAGCACTGACAGAGCCGAGACTTGTCCCTTGAGAGAGTTGAGGGACAGTCCCAGCTGCAGACCGGACTGTAGAAAAGACAGAAGGGTCGGCAAGGAAAAAGGCCAAGGAGAATGGCCAGAAGAGTGACACCAGGACAGGAAAATTTTCCAAGTCCTGTGATAGATCTTGGCAGAGGAAGACTTACGGGCCCGAGTCATCGTGGAGATGACTTCAGGGGGGATACCAGAAGCCGTCAAGATCCAGGACTCAAGAGCCACGCCGTCAATCTGAGAGCCGCAGAATTCTGGCGGAAAAACGGACCTTGTGAGAGAAGGTCTGGACAGTCCGGAAGATGCCACGGCACCTCTACGGACAGATGAAGCAGGTCTGGGTACCAAGCTCACCTGGGCCAGTCCGGGGCAATGAGAATGACTCGACGGCCCTCCATTCTGATCTTGCGCAGAACTCTGGGCAAGAGAGCTAGAGGGGGAAACACGTAGGACAGACGAAACTGGGACCAGTCTTGAACCAGAGCGTCCGCGGCGAAGGCCTGAGGATCGTGGGAGCGAGCCACGTAAACCGGAACCTTGTTGTTGTGACGGGATGCCATTAGGTCCACTTCCGGAGTGCCCCACTTGCGGCAGATTGACTGAAACACTGCCGGATGCAGGGACCACTCGCCACTGTCCACAGTTTGACGGCTGAGATAATCTGCTTCCCAGTTTTCCACGCCTGGGATGTGGACTGCGGATATGGTGGACTTGGAGTCCTCCGTCCATTGAAGAATGCGTTGTACCTCCAACATTGCCAGGCGGCTGCGTGTCCCGCCTTGGTGATTGATGTAGGCAACCGCTGTCGCGTTGTCTGACTGGACTCGGATGTGCTTGCCCGCCAACAGGTGGTGAAAGGCTAGGAGAGCTAGAAGCACAGCTCTGGTTTCCAGCACATTGATCGAGAGGGCTGACTCGGACGGAGTCCAAGTGCCCTGCGCTCGGTGGTGGAGACATACCGCTCCCCAGCCGGATAGACTGGCATCCGTGGTGAGAATCACCCAGGACAGAGTCAGGAAGGAGCGCCCCTGAGACAGAGAGAGAGGCCGAAGCCACCACTGAAGAGAGCTCCTGGTCTGTGGCGACAGAGCCACTAACTTGTGCAAGGAGGAAGGCCGCTTGTCCCAACAGCGGAGAATGTCCAGCTGCAGTGAACGCAGATGGAACTGGGCAAAGGGAACAGCCTCCATTGACGCCACCATCTGACCCAGCACCTGCATCAGGTGCCTGATGGAATAACGGCGGGGCCTCAGCAGAGAGCGCACCGCCAGTTGGAGGGACTGCTGTTTGACTAAGGGCAACTTCACAAGTGCCGGCAGAGTCTCGAACTGCATCCCTAGGTACGTGAGACACTGAGTCGGAGTCAGAGTGGATTTGGGAAGATTGACAATCCACCAGAATTGGGCTAGAGTGGCAAGAGTGAGCGAGACACTCCGCTGACAGTCTGCGCTGGATGAAGCCTTGACTAGAAGGTCGTCCAGGTAAGGAATCACTGCCAACCCCTGTAGGTGCAGAACCACAACCACTGCTGCCATGACCTTGGTGAATACTCGAGGGGCCGTGGCTAACCCGAAGGGGAGAGCCACGAATTGGAAATGTTCCTCTCCGATTGCAAAACGTAGCCAACGCTGGTGTGAAACTGCAATTGGCACATGCAGATAGGCATCTCTGATGTCGATGGATGCCAGGAAATCCCCTTGGGTCATTGATGCAATGACTGACCGCAGGGACTCCATGCGAAAATGCCGCACCTGAACATGCTTGTTGAGAAGCTTGAGATCCAGGATGGGCCGGAAGGAACCGTCCTTTTTGGGGACTAGGAAGAGATTTGAGTAGAAACCTCTGAACCGTTCCCGGCCGGGAACCGGTGCAATAACTCCGTTGGCCTGCAGGGATGCCACGGCCTGAGAGAAGGCAGCGGCCTTGGAGCAGGGGGGAGTTGACAGAAAAAATCTGTTTGGCGGGCTGGAAGAGAATTCTATCCTGTAGCCGTGGGAGATGATATCCCGCACCCACTGATCGGAGACGTGTTGAAACCACACGTCGCCAAAGTGGGAGAGCCTGCCACCGACTAAGGACGTTGCTGGCGCGGACAGATAGTCAAGAGGAGGCTGCCTTAGTGGCAGCAGCTCCTGTGGTCTTCTGTGGACACGCTTTTGTGCGCCAGCTGGATTTTTGGTAATTGGCAGCGTTACTGGACGAGGCCGAGGGCTTAGAGGACGACCAGTTAGAGGAACGAAAGGAACGAAACCTCGACTGATTCCTACCCTGGACAGGTTTTCTGGTTTTGGTTTGTGGCATGGTAGCCTCCTTAATAATTTCAACCAGCTATTCACCGAACAGCCTGGACCCAGCAAAAGGGAGTCCAGCAAGGAACTTCTTCGAGGAAGCATCTGTCTTCCACTCTCGAAGCCACAGGATCCTGCGGATAGCGAGGGAATTAACCGAAGCCACCACAGTGCGGTGAGAAGCCTCCAGCATGGCAGACATGGCATAGGATGAAAAAGCTGAAGCTTGGGAAGTTAAGGCAACCATTTCGGGCATAGATTCCCTGGTGAGGGAATGCATCTCCTCCAGAGAAGCAGAGATGGCTTTGAGAGCCCACACTGCTGCAAAGGTTGGGGAGAACGAGGACCCTGCCGCCTCATATACAGATTTGGCCAGAAGGTCGACCTGACGGTCAGTGGAATCCTTAAGAGAGGTGCCATCAGCCACTGATACAACGGTCCGGGCTGAGAGTCTAGACACCGGAGGGTCCACCTTTGGTGAATGAGCCCACTCCTTGACCACCTCAGGTGGAAAGGGAAAACGGTCATCAGAATCGCGCTTTGGGAAGCGTTTGTCAGGACAAGCCCTAGGCTTGGTCACAGCGGCCTGAAAACTGGAGTGGTTAAAGAACACACTCTTTGACCTCTTAGGCGAGATAAACTGGTGCTTTTCTGCCAGAGAGGGTTGCTCCTCTGATACTGGCGGACGGAGATCCAGTACAGAATTAATGGACACAATCAAATCACTGATATCTGAGTCGGTTTCGGACAGATCAATGGGGCACATGGAGTTAGCCTCCGAGCCCCCTGTAAAGGCATCCTCCTCATCCCGCGAGTCAGCTCCTGAATCAGAGCCGCGGGACGAGGAAGGAGAGGGAGCCCTGCGTCTCCTCTTGGGAGGACGGGGTCTGGGACCAGAAAATGAATCCTCTGTGAGCTCCGCTGAGAGAGCCCTAGCAGCAGAGGCACCCTGTGAAGGAGGCTGATGCATGTTCAGCAGAGTCCTGGACAGCTGTCCCATGGAGTCGGCAAAAGACTGGGAGATAGACCTGGATAAGGATTCTACCCAAGCCGGGGGTTCAGCCACAGGAGCCGGAGAGACCCCTGGGGGTACGATTCCAGGCTGAGGCATCGTCAGGTTAGAGCAGGCAACACAATGGGGATTGGTGCTCTGTTCAGGCAGTAGGAGCTTACATGCAGTGCATACTGAATACAGCTTTGGAGCCTTGCTCCTCGTGTGAGACATGCTGCTGGAGTGGGGGCTCTGCCAGAATGACCCCCAGAGAGTATATACAGAAGGTCCACAACTGGAGGTTGTGGCTTACCAGACCGCCGGAGCGGTTTGTGTGCCCTCCAGATCCCGAAGCCCGGACTCCCAAGCACCTCAGCAGGGATGCTGCAGACCAGTGGTGATCGCAGGGAAAACGCTGAGAAAATGGCCACCGGAGTGAAGAGAGGGGGCGGGACTCACTCTGAGAGCGGGATCTGGAGGGCCAAAGAGACTCACAGGGGAGGAGACATGTACTCAGTGAGGAGTGTCTCTCCCCTTTGTAGAACGGCCGCTGGGCGGAGCCGCGCTGTCCCTCTGCATGAATGACATGCGAGGGCAGTGAAACTAAAAGTAGGCCTCCGGCGAAGCCGGGGCCTAAATTTGAGCGGTGCGGCCGGCGCGCAGGCACCATCGGCGCGGTTCTCAGGCGACAGCCAGATAACCCGCCGGAAATGTCATAAAAATCACTCAGCACACTCTCCCACAACAATAAAGTACAAGGGACCCCCATATATAAACGTCTCAGGTACTTAGCTTGCTGAGACGCAGGGTTCCAAAGTCCCTGGGGATGAGTGCTCCGATCCAGCAGGATCCTGAAGGGCTGCGGATGGAGACCGGTCTCATGCCAGGCATGGAGAACCGTGCTGGCTCCCACTTCAAGCCAGAGCCCCGGAGGGATGGTGAAGGAGCACGGCATGTAAGGCTCCAGCCTTGGAATCAACCTTAACAGCACCGCCGACACAGTGGGGTGAGAAGGGACATGCCGGGGGTCCAGGCTTGGACCCGCTTTTCTTCAAACTCTTTCCAAAAATGAAAAATCAGATGAGAATGCATGTGTGGATGTATGACCTCCTGAACACAAAGCGATAAACTGTCTAGATGTGGTTCTCCAGGGGGTGTATAAGCTCAGAGGGAGGAGCTACACTTTTGAGTGTAGTACTTTGTGTGTCCTCCGGAGGCAGAAGCTATACACCCAATGTCTGGGTCTCCCATAGGAACGATAAAGAAAGCCAGCAAGCAGTATAAAGACAAGAAGACTAAGGACATGGATTACTGGAACCATATTCTGTGGTCTGATGAGACCAAAGTAGTAAACCTATTTGGTTCAGATGGTATCAAGCGTGTTTGGTGGCCACGACATGAGGAGTTTAAACATAAGTGTATCCTGCCTACAGTCAGACATGGTGATGGAGGGTCATGGTTTGGATCTGTGCTGCCAGCTGTGGGGGCTGCAGTTTATTGAGGGAAACATGAATGCCAACATGTACTGTGACATAGTGAAGCAGAGTATGATCCCCTCCCTTCATATTCCAATAAGATATCAACCCCAAAGACCTTTAATAGGACCTCTGCCTTGCTAAAGAACCTGAGCGTAAAGTTGCTGGATTGCACAAGAGTCTCCAGACCTAAACCCTATTGAGCATCTGTGGAGTCTCCTCAAATGAAAGGTGGAGGAACGCAAGGTCTCTAACATCCACCAGCGCCGTGATGTCGCCATGGAGGATGGAAGAGGATCCAGCGGCTCCTGTGAAGCTCTACTGACCTCCATGTCCAAGAGATTTAAGTGCAGTGCTCGAAATTAATGGTGCAACACAAAAAAATAAAATGACACTTTGACCACAATTTGTTTATTTTTACTTAGGGGTGTACTCACTTTTGTTGTCAGCGGTTTAGACATTAATGGCTGTGTGTTGAGTTATTTAGAAGACACCAAATTTACACTGTTATACAAGCTGCAAACTGACACTGTACATTGCAATCAACGTGTCATAACTTCAGTCTTGTCCCATGAAAAGATGTAATAAAACGTGTGCAAAATGTGAGGGGTGTACTCACTTTTGTAATATAGTGTGTGTATATCTATCTATCTATCTATCTATCTATCTATTCTCGGTCATGGCCTAAAGTGTTGACACCCTTGAAATTGTAGCAGAAAATGAAGTATTTTATTTTTCCTAGAAAATGATTGCAGTCACATGTTTTGTTATACACACGTTTATTTCCTTTGTGTGTATTGGAACAACACTAAAAAAAAACTGAAAAAAAGGCAAATAATACATAATTTCACACAAAACTCCAAAAATGGGCTGGATAAAAGTGCTGGCACCCTCAACTTAACATTTGGTTGCTCCAGGTCTCATATTTGAAGGCGTCTTCTCCCAACAGCAATTTTAAGATCTCTCCACAGGTGTCAATGGGATTTAGAGCCTAACTCATTGCTGCCACATTAGAACTCTCCAGTACTTTGTTTCCATTAATTTCTGGGGGTTTCTTACAGTATGTTTAGGGTCATTGTCCTGCTGGAAGACCCATGACCTACAGTACAGACCAAAAGTTTGGACACACCTTCTCGTTCAAAGAGTTTTCTTTATTTTCATGACTCTGAAAATTGTAGATTCACATTGAAGACATCAAAACTATGAATTACCACATGTGGAATGAAATACTTAAGAAAAAAGTGGGAAACAACTGAAATTATGTCTTATATTCTAGGTTCTTCAAAGTAGCCACATTTTGCTTTGATTACTGCTTTGCACACGCTTTGCATTCTCTTGATGAGCGTCAAGAGGTAGTCACCAAAATGGTTTTCTCTTCACAGGTGTGCCCTGTCAGGTTTAATAAGTGGGATTTCTTGCCTTATAAATGGGGTTGGGACCATCGGTTGTGTTGTGCAGAAGTCTGGTGGATACACAGCTGATAGTCCTACTGAATACACTGTTAGAATTTGTATTATGGCAAGAAAAAAGCAGCTAAGTAAAGAAAAACGAGTGGCCATCATTTCTGTAAGAAATGAAGGTCAGTCAGTCCGAAAAATTGGGAAAACTTTGAAAGTGCCCCGAAGTGCAGTGGCAAAAACCATCAAACACTACAAAGAAACTGGCTCACATGATGTTACGGGGGGACCAGCAGATTAGGACCAGGGGGTATATGTCCCAATCGCCAGTCGGGGCCCACAGTGCTCCAGATGGCAATGGAGCTGCTAGCACCCTGTGGGTTAGGCGGAGACTATAGGGCTGATGACTCAGAGATAACCCAGGAGACCTGGGAACCGGTCACGTGTGTACGGAGACGTCAAACCGGACGACAACCCAGTTAGCGTTTCGGTGGAGCGGGCGCTACTCCGACCACGTGTGTAGGGAACACATCAGGCCGGATGGTAACCAGTTAGCGTTGACCGAGAAGACCACTGTGACAGCGCCCTGTTGGCCACGTGTGTAAGGCACGTCAGGCCGACGGTCCTTCGATTAGCGTTTCTGGTCACCACTCGACTGGCCACGTGTGTGAAGGACACGTCAGACCAGGTAGTCACACCAGTAGCATTTGACTGGGAAGCCGAGGAGAGAAATAGGGTTCACACACCCAATCGAGGAACACCCTGTTAACTCCACAGGGGTTCTGAAATACGCTGTCCGTGGCCGTAGAGGGCACTCTCGGACAGGTGACGCAGCAGGTATGCTGTCCGTGTGCGTAGAGGACACAACCGGACAAGTAACGCAACAGGTATGCTGTCCGTGTGCGTAGGAGGCACAAACGGACAGGGGACACAGCAGCCGCAGTCCAGTTAATGCCACTGGACTGCTATAGCACAACTGGAACGGCAGCAAGGAAGCACGGCACCTGACCCTGATGTGCGGAGCCACGAATCTTGGCGTGACAAGCACCGTTCGCCTAGCCCTACCTACCGTTTCCAACAAGGCTTATGCCATCATGAATTCTAAGTGAAGACTGCGCACCTCCATGTTGTCTCCAGCCCCTTTTATACCCTGGGTCTGCCCCAAACCCAGGGTGGAACCACCAAGGTCCAATAGCAGAGTGCCATGTCATCAGTGACGTCACCAGCGACCTATCTGGAACCGCCATGTCATTGATGACCTCATAGCAGCCACGCCCCAAACAGTTCACCAGTCATCGTCTGACGACCAATGGTAAGATGCCAGATCATAGGGGCGGGCATCTGCGAGCCAGTCCGGAGTAGCCACGTCATCAGGACACCTGACATCCTCTGCCCTATCAGGGCCTGCCACCTCACGGACATGCTCAGTGTGGTCCATACCAGACCTAGCCTCTGATGCACTAAGTGCCTGAGCATGCTCAGTAGCCTGAACAACAGACTCAGAAATAAGACTGCCTGAGCATGCTCAGTAGGCACATCCCAAAACTTAGACACAGCACGAAGTCCAAGTACCTGTGCAAAGAGGCTGTTAGGATTAATTGTGGGAGCATGCTCAGTAGCCTGAACTGAGGGCTTAGTCTCAGAAATTACACAATCAGGCTGAGCACGCTCACTATGCAAAACACCGGGCTTAGACTCTGGCTGGGGTAAATCGGCGCACGCATGCGCACTAGCCGCCTCTCCACACTTAGACGTGGTGGAAGGAGCAGCCAACTGGACGACCCGAGGCACGGCCAAGAATGGCAGCCAGCGTCTGGGCGCAACAGGAACTGCAGCAGGCTGCTTGCGGCTATGGCAGCGTCGGTTCGTAACAGTACACCGCCCTCTAGCGGCCCTCCCACTCGAATGGTCTATAGTTGCCCAAGATACCACTGAGCGACGGGCATAAGATGGAGACATTCAGTGGGCGCTACAAGACTCACTCCACCACGTAATCACCCCAGACGACCAGTCGATATGTGGGGAATGCTGCTTCAACCAAGGCATACCCAGCAGAATATCATCTGCACCCTTAGGGACAAGCAGAAATGAAATAGTCTCCCTATGCCCCAATGACATGGCAAGGGTAATGGGCACTGTCCGCTGGTGAATTACCTTGGGCAACAAGGACCCATCCATCACACGGACTCTCACTGGCCTCGGCATTTGCACCAGAGGGATGGTATGCCGCCGGGCAAAAGAGGAGGAGATGAAACTATCCCCAGCACCTGTGTCCACACTTGCCCTTGTGGACCATGTTGACCCCTTAAAGGAAATGGACACAGGAAACGTCACCCTAATGGATGACGCAGAGTCCAGTCTACCTCCAGCTATGGTCACCAATCGCAGTCGCTTACCCTGACGCTTTGGGCAACGGTTGATATAATGACCATACTGCCCACAAGCGAAACAGGAAATGCCCTTGCAACTCGATGACCTAGCAGCACCAACCCTAGCGATGTCTATAGGGACAGAGACGTCCTCTAAGGGATGTGCAGTAGAAGAGGTCACTACAGTGGCTGAACGACCCTCTAACCTGCACTCCAGCTGACATTTGGAGGTCCGCAGGTCAATGCGGGTAGCCAGAGTCATGAGGCCCTCAAGGGTAGTTGGTACCCCACGCGATGCTAACGCGTCCTTCACGTGCGAGGCTAATCCCTTCCAAAACAGTGGAATGAGAGTCCTCTCTGACCACCCTCGTTCTGCAGCAAGTGTCCTGAAACTCACAGCATATTGACTCGAGGAGGTACGCCCCTGCTCCAAAGTCAGTAGCTGTAGGGCCGAGTCATGAGTGACCTGAGGCCCCAGGAACACGTGCCTCAATGACTCCAAAAACCCCTCAGAGTCCTGAACTACGGGGTCATTCCTCTCCCACAATGGTGTAGCCCACTCCAGTGCTCTATCAGAGAGCAAGGAGATGATAAACCCCACCTTCGACCTCTCTGTAGGAAACCGTGCAGCCAACAGCTCTAGATGGACTGAGCACTGGTTCACGAATCCCCTACATGCCTTGCTGTTCCCCATAAACTTGTTGGGGAGCAAGAGGTGAGGGAGGGTTGGAGTAGGCTTGGTGGCCGATACCATTGCAGCCGCTTGAGCCACTACATCATCCATATCAGCAGCAAGAACAGACTTCTCCAGAGACCTCACTCTGGCCTCAAGCTGCAGTACGAACTGACGTAGCTGCTCCATCTCCGCCATGCCAGCCAGACCCTGGCGCAGTCTTACTGTTACGGGGGGACCAGCAGATAAGAACCAGTGGGTATATGTCCCAATCGCCAGTCGGGGCCCACCGTGCTCCAGATGGCAATGAAGCTGCTGGCACCCTGTGGGTTAGGCGGAGACTATAGAGCTGATGACTCAGAGATAACACAGGAGACCTGGGAACCGGTCACGTGTGTAGGGACACATCAAACCGGATGACAACCCAGTTAGCGTTTTGGTGGAGTGGGTGCTACTCCGACCACGTGTGTAGGGAACACGTCAGGCCGGATGGTAACCAGTTAGCGTTGACTGAGAAGACCGCTGCGACAGCGCCCTGACGGCCACGTGTGTAAGGCACGTCAGGCCGAGCGGTCCTTCGATTAGCGTTTCTGGTCACCACTCAACTGGCCACGTGTGTGAAAGACACATCAGACCACGTAGTCACACCAGTAGCATTTGACTGGGAAGCCGAGGAGAGAAATAGGGTTCACACACCCAATCCAGGAACACCCTGTTAACTCCACAGGGGTTCTGAAATACGCTGTCCATGGCCGTAGAGGGCACTCTCGGACAGGTGACGCAGCAGGTATGCTGTCCGTGTGCTTGGAGGACACAACCGGACAAGTAACAAAACAGGTATGCTGTCCGTGTGCGTAGGAGGCACAAACGGATAGATGACACAGCAGCCGCAGTCCAGTTAATGCCAGTGGACAGCTATAGCACAACTGGAACGGCAGCAAGGAAGCACGGCACCTGACCCTGATGTGCGGAGCCACGAATCTTGGCGTGACAAGCACCGTTCGCCTAGGCCTACCTACCGCTTCCAACAAGGCTTATGCCGTCATGAACTCTAAGTGAAGACTGCGCACCTCCATGTTGTCTCCAGCCCCTTTTATAACCTGGGTCCGCCCCAAACCCAGGGTGGAACCACCAAGGTCCAATAGCAGAGTGCCATGTCATCAGTGACATCACCAGCGACCTATCTGGAACCGCCATGTCATTGATGACCTCATGGCAGCCACGCCCCAAACAGTTCCCAAGTCATCGTCTGACGACCAATGGTGAGATGCCAGATCATAGGGGCGGGCATCTGCGAGCCAGTCCGGAGTAGCCACGTCATCAGGACACCTGATATCCTCTGCCCTATCAGGGCCTGCCACCTCACGGACATGCTCAGTGTGGTCCTTACCGGACCTAGCCTCTGATGCACTAAGTGCCTGAGCATGCTCAGTAGCCTGAACAACAGACTCAGAAATAAGACTGCCTGAGCATGCTCAGTAGGCACATCCCAAAACTTAGACACAGCACGAAGTCCAAGTACCTGTGCAAAGAGGCTGTTAGGATTAATTGTGGGAGCATGCTCAGTAGCCTGAACTGAGGACTTAAGGCTGCTTTACACCAGAAGATCTATCGTGCGATAGATCGTCGGGGTCACGTTTTTTGTGACGCACATCCGGCATCGCTTGCGATGCCGGCCTGTGTGACACCTCCTAGCGACGCAGTATCGCTCACAAATCGTGAGTCGTGTACTGCTCGTTAGGTTTCATAATATCGTTTAATTTAATTGTTCATCCTTCCCGGGGTAGCACACGCCGCTCCGTGTGACACCCCGGGAACGATGAACATCGCTTACCTGCGACCCGCGGCTCTCGCCATCTATGTGCAAGGAAGGGCGGGATGTTTACATCCCGCTCATCTCCGCCCCTCCGCTTCTATTGGCCGGCGGCCGTGTGACGTCGCTGTGACGCCGAACGTCCCTCCCACTCCAGGAAGTGGACGTTCGCCGCCCACAGCGAGGTCGGACGGGAGATAAGTACGTGTGATGGGGGGTTACCGACTTTGTGCGCCACAGGCAGCGATTTGCCTGTGACGCAAAAAGGACGGGGGCGGGTACGATCGATTGTGAAATTGCACAATCGGTCGTACCGTGTAAAGCAGCCTTTAGTCTCAGAAATTACACAATCAGGCTGAGCATGCTCACTATGCAAAACACCAGACTTAGACTCTGGCTGGGGTAAATCGGTGCACGCATGCGCACTAGCCGCCTCTCCACACTTAGACGTGGTGGAAGGAGCAGCCAACTGGACGACCCGAGGCACGGCCAAGAATGGCAGCCGGCGCCTGGGTGCAACAGGAACTGCAGCAGGCTGCTTGTGGCTATGGCGGCGTCGGTTCGTAACACATGAGGACTACCCCAGGAAAGGAAGACCAAGAGTCACCTCTGCTGCAGAGGATAAGTTTATCCGAGTCACCAGCCTCAGAAATCGCAGGTTAACAGCAGCTCAGATTAGAGAGCAGGTCAATGCCACACAGAGTTTTAGCAGCAGACACATCTCTAGAACAACTGTTAAGAGGAGACTTTGTGCAGCAGGCCTTCATGGTAAAATAGCTGCTAGGAAACCACTGCTAAGGACAGTCAACAAGCAGAAGAGACTTGTTTGGGCTAAAGAACACAAGGAATGGACATTAGACCAGTGGAAATCTGTGCTTTGGTCTGAGGAGTCCAAATTTGAGATCTTTGGATCCAACCACCGTGTCTTTGTGCAACGCAGAAAAGGTGAACGGATGGACTCTACATGCCTGGTTCCCACCGTGAAGCATGGAGGAGGAGGTGTGATGGTGTGGGGGTGCTTTGCTCGTGACACTGATGGGGATTTATTCAAAATTGAAGGCATACAGAACCAGCATGGCTACCACAGCGTCTTGCAGCGGCGTGCTATTCCATCCGGTTTGTGTTTAGTTGGACCATCATTTATTTTTCAACAGGACAATGACCCCAAACACACCTCCAGGCTGTGTAAGGGCTATTTGACTGACTAAGAAGGAGAGTGATGGGGTGCTACGCTAGATGACCTGGCCTCCAGTCACCAGACCTGAACCCAATCGAGATGGTTTGGGGTGAGCTGGACCGCAGAGTGAAGGAAAAAGGGCCAACAAGTGCTAAGCATCTCTGGGAACTCCTTCAAGACTGTTGGAAGACCATTTCCGGTGACTGCTTCTTGAAGCTCATCAAGAGAATGCCAAGAGTGTGCAAAGCAGTAATCAAAGCAAAATGTGGCTACTTTGAAGAACCTAGAATATAAGACATATTTTCAGTTGTTTCACACTTTTTTGTTAAGTATTTCATTCCACATGTGTTAATTCATAGTTTTGATGCCTTCAATGTGAATCTACAATTTTCAGAGTCATGAAAATAAAAAAAACTCTTTGAATGAGGTGTTTCCAAACTTTTGGTCTGTACTGTACACAATCCCAGCTTTTTGACACTGGGCAGTATATTGCCACCCAAAATCCTTTGATTTTATGATGCCAGAGTCAGCAAAACATCTTTGAGCTTCCACCACATGTGACTGTAGGTACTGTGCTCTCTTCTTTGTAGACTTCATTCAATTTTCGGTAAACAGTAGAATGATGCGCTTTACCAAAAAGCTCTATCTTGGTCTCTTCAGTCCACAAGACACTTTAATAGAAGGATTTTGTTACTCGTATTTTGGCAAGCTGCAGTCTAGCTTTTCATGTCTCTATGTCAGCAGTGGGGTCCTCCTGCGTCTCCTCTATAGCATTTCATTCAAATGTGGATGGATAATTTGCACTGACACTGATGCCCCTTGAGCCTGCAGGACAGTTTGACTTTTTTGGGAAGTTAATTCAACCTGCTTATCCATCATCCGGACTATCCTGCTTTGCAAACTTTAATCAGTTTTTCTCTGCTGTCCACGTCCAGGGAGATTACCTACAGTGCCATGAGTTGTAAACTTCTGGTGTTTGTTGCGCACTGTGGAGATAGAAATGTTAAGATCTCTGGAGACGGACTTATAACCTTGAAATTGTTGATATTTTTTAGCGACGTCGTTGCGTGTGAAACGCACGAATGACCATTAACGATCAAAATTACTTACCTTATCGTTGATCGTTGACGCGTCGTTCCATTCCCGATTATCGTTGCTGTTGCAGGACGCAGGTTATTCGTCGTTCCTGCGGCAGCACACATCGCTAGGTGTGACACCCTAGGAACGAGGAACAACCTTGTACCTGCGGCTGCCCGCAATGAGGAAGGAAGGAGGTGGGTGGGATGTTCGTCCCACTCATCTCCGCCCCTCCGCTTCTATTGGGCGGCCACTTAGTGACGTGGCTGTGACACTGAACAAACCGCCCCCTTAGAAAGGAGGCGGTTCGCCGGCCACAGCGACGCCACTAGGCAGGTAAGTATGTGTGACGGGTGTTAGTGATGTTGTGCGCCACGGGCAGCATTTTGCCCGTGACGCACAACCGACGGGGGCGGGTACGCTCGTCAGCGATATCGATAGCGATATTGCAGTGTGTAAAGTGGCCTCTAGTGTGGCACAGACACACGATGCAAAGATTGAGTCAACTTCTCCCCTTTTTATTGGTTTTTGGTGTGATTTTCATATTGCCCACACCTATTACTTGTCAAGGATGAGTTTGTACTAGTATCACATGCTTGAATCTGCATGACTGTCGTCCAGAAGCAAATATAAAAAAAAAGTTGTTCTTGGAAGAAAAAGAGGAAAACAAAAGAAAAATTGTCGGTCATGAAGGAGTTAAGAGAAGTTTTCCGCCTCTGAAAGTAAACAGAGGTGAGCAAAGCTCCAAATTGTAACGCAAAATGTGTCCGAACGCCGGATTTATTTACAAAATCTGCATAACCCATTTACGATAACGTTACAGTCGGAAGGATAACACAATGTGCTGTGATAAATGTCAGAATTAGTGCTGCTACATCTGTATATAACCACCAATTATATCTTTCTGGGATATAATGGAAACAGCTCATTGGTAACCATGGTAACAGGCGTATACTCGCCCGGTGCAGAAATCAAATATAAGCAAAAAAAAGGCACATAACAATGAAAATGGTACGTGACAAGCAAATCCAATAACAGCCATTCATTGTACATTATCATAGAAGCCACAGGCAAAATAACAATGCAAAGAATAGACCAGTGTGTGCTCCATAATATAAATCCACACACCTGCACCTTACAGGTACGCGGGACGTCGGGAAGGAGTTAAAGGCTTGTTTACCTGGCCTATGCCAACCATATGGGGATGAAGAAATTTTAAAAGGGGTACTCCCATCTCCAAGATCCTATACCAATATGTAGTCAGTATAATAATCTACTTACATAATCACCAGTTTTGTCTATTCCCCTATTCCGTCATGCACCGTGGCATTATCCGTTGCAAAGCCGCAGTTCGAACGATGCTCTGGCTTCCGGGTCCTCACTGCACGCACGCACGCACGCATACACAGATATAAACACACATAACAGACACACATAGCAGACACACATATACATACACATAGCAGACACACTTAGCAGACACCGAACACCTACACACACATAGCGCACATGCATGTATACACTGAACACAGACACACACACACTGCTGTATACTCACCTGTCCGGGGCCGCCGCTTCTGCTGTCAGCCCTTTACTGAAGTTGAATGCTTTGTGGCGCCGTAAAGCATTCAACTGCAGTAAAGCCATGATATCAACCTGCAGCGGCCGCTTCGTACACCGAACACTATCACGGAGGAGTCTGTGTGCTGCAGCTGGAGGCTCCGCAGGCACGGAGGACAGGTGAGACACGGCATAATAGCGGACAGAAGGGAACCAGCAGGAGCACAATGTGCTCATTACTGCAGAGGACATCAGCCCCCCCCACCAGATCTATATGCCCCCAGCTCCCCCCTCCACCAGATCTGTATTCCCCCAGCCCCCCCTCCACCAGATCTGTATTCCCCCAGCCCCCTCCACCAGATCTGTATACCCCCAGCCCCCCCCTCCACCAGATCTGTATACCCCCAGCCCCCCCTCCACCAGATCTGTATACCCCCAGCCCCCCCTCCACCAGATCTGTATACCCCCAGCCCCCCTCCTCCAGATCTGTATACCCCCAGCCCCCCCCACCAGATCTGTATGCCACCAGCCCCCCCACCAGATCTGTATGCTCCCAGCCCCCCACCAGAACTGTATGCCCCCTCACCAGATCTGTATGCCTCAAGCCCCCCCCACCAGATCTGTATGCCTCCAGCCCCCCCAACAGATCTGTATGCCTTCAGCCCCCCCAGATATGTATGCCTACAGCCCCCCCCACCAGATCTGTATGCCCCCAGCCCCCCCACCAGATCTGCATACCCCCAGCCCCCCTCATCAGATCTGTTTGCCCCAAGCCCCCACCAGATCTGTATGCCTCCAGCCCCCAACCAGATCTGTATACCCCCAGCTCCCCTCATCAGACCTGTATGCCCCTAGCCCCCCACCAGATCTGTATGCCGCCAGCCCCCCAGGACTGTATGTCTCCAGCCCCCCCACTAGATCTGTATGCCCCCAGCCCCCCACCAGATCTGTATGCCCCCAGCCCCCCACCAGAGCTGTATGCCCCCAGACCCCCCACCAGATCTGTATGCCCCCAACCGCCCCACCAGATCTGTATGCCCTCAACCCCCCACCAGATCTGTATGCCTCCAGCCCCCCACCAGATCTGTATACCCCCATCCCCCACCAGAGCTGTTTACCCCATCCCCCCCCACCAGATCTGTATGCCTCAGCCATCCCCACCAGATCTGTATGCCCCCAGCCCCCCCACCAGATCTGTATGCCCCCAGCCCCCCTCCACCAGATCTGTATACCCCCAGCCCCCCTCCACCAGATCTGTATGCCCCCAGCCCCCCTCCACCAGATCTGTATGCCCCCAGCCCCCCTCCACCAGATCTGTATGCCCCCAGCCCCCCTCCACCAGATCTGTATACCCCCAGCCCCCCTCCTCCAGATCTGTATACCCCCAGCCCCCCCCACCAGATCTGTATGCCACCAGCCCCCCCACCAGATCTGTATGCTCCCAGCCCCCCACCAGAACTGTATGCCCCCTCACCAGATCTGTATGCCTCAAGCCCCCCCACCAGATCTGTATGCCTCCAGCCCCCCCACCAGATCTGTATGCCTTCAGCCCCCCCAGATATGTATGCCTACAGCCCCCCCCACCAGATCTGTATGCCCCCAGCCCCCCCCACCAGATCTGCATACCCCCAGCCCCCCTCATCAGATCTGTTTGCCCCAAGCCCCCACCAGATCTGTATGCCTCCAGCCCCCAACCAGATCTGTATACCCCCAGCTCCCCTCATCAGACCTGTATGCCCCTAGCCCCCCACCAGATCTGTATGCCGCCAGCCCCCCAGGACTGTATGTCTCCAGCCCCCCCACTAGATCTGTATGCCCCCAGCCCCCCACCAGATCTGTATGCCCCCAGCCCCCCACCAGAGCTGTATGCCCCCAGACCCCCCACCAGATCTGTATGCCCCCAACCGCCCCACCAGATCTGTATGCCCTCAACCCCCCACCAGATCTGTATGCCTCCAGCCCCCCACCAGATCTGTATACCCCCATCCCCCACCAGAGCTGTTTACCCCATCCCCCCCCACCAGATCTGTATGCCTCAGCCATCCCCACCAGATCTGTATGCCCCCAGCCCCCCCACCAGATCTGTATGCCCCCAGCCCCCCTCCACCAGATCTGTATACCCCCAGCCCCCCTCCACCACCCCCTCCACCAGATCTGTATGCCCCCAGCCCCCCTCCACCAGATCTGTATGCCCCCAGCCCCCCCTCCACCAGATCTGTATGCCCCCCGACCCCCCACCAGATCTGTATGCCCCCAGCTTCCCCACCAGATCTGTATGCTTCCAGCCCCCCAGATCTGTATGTCTCCAGCCACCCCCACCAGATCTGTATGCCTCCAGCCCCCCTCCACCAGATCTGTATGCCCCCAGCCCCCCTCCACCAGATCTGTATGCCCCCCGACCCCCCACCAGATCTGTATGCCCCCAGCTTCCCCACCAGATCTGTATGCTTCCAGCCCCCCAGATCTGTATGTCTCCAGCCACCCCCACCAGATCTGTATGCCTCCAGCCCCCCCACCAGATCTGCATACCCCCAGCCCCCCTCATCAGATCTGTTTGCCCCAAGCCTCCCACCAGATCTGTATGCCCCCAGCCTTCCCACCAGATCTGTATGCCCCCAGCCCCCCCACCAGATCTGTATACCCCCAGCCCTCCCCACCAGATCTGTATACCCCCAGCCCTCCCCACCAGATCTGTATGCCCCCAGCCCCCCCACCAGATCTGTATACCCCCAGCCCTCCCCACCAGATCTGTATGCCCCCAGCCCCCCCACCAGATCTGTATGTCCCCAGCCCCCCTCATCAGATCTGTATGCCCCCAGCCCCCCACCAGATCTGTATGCCCCCAGCCCCCTTATCAGATCTGCATGCCCCTAGCCCCCCCACCAGATCTGTATGCCCCCAGCCCCCCCCACTAGATCTGTATGCCTCCAGCCCCCCCACCATATCTGTATGCACCCAGCCCCCCCACCAGATCTCTATGCCCCCAGCCCCCCCACCAGATCTCTATGCCCCCAGCTCCCCCCACCAGATCTGTATGCCTCCAGCGCCCCTCACCAGATCTGTATGCCCCCAGCCTCCCCTACCAGATCTGTATGCCCCCAGCCCCCCCCCACCAGATCTGTATGCCTCCAGCCCCCCCACCAGATCTGTATGCCTCCAGCCCCCCCACCAGATCTGTATGCCCCCCGCCCCTCCAGCAGATCTGTATGCCCCCAGCCCCCCTCACCAGATCTGTATGCCCACAGACCCCCTCACCAGAACTGTATGCCCACAGACACCCTCACCAGATCTGTATGCCACCAGCTCCACTCATCACTGCTCCTGTCAGCACCACTAAGCATAGACATATGTTTATTCCACCGCACTCCTGATGCAATAGCATTGGGCCTATTTCTAGTAATAATAATATTAGCAAATACCTCCAATTAGAAATGTAGTATAGTTCCCCTATTTTATTATGTTACTTACCTCATAGCTATCCATGGTTACGACCACGCATATAGTCACAGTAAGTTAGTTGCTCATGGTCATAACCATGGATAGCTAAGCTGCAATACCCTGCACATGAGGTAAGCGACGTAGCTAATCAGGAGAACTATACTACATTTCTAGTTGGAGATATTTTCTAATATTATTATTATTACAACTACTACATATTGGGACAGGAGCTTGGAGCTGGGAATAACCCATTAAAAGAGATTTCTTCCTTCAAGAAAGCGGACCCCAAACAAAGCAAATGCTCACCTCACCAGGTGTGGTTCCCCATCTCTACTGCCTATGTGCTTAGGCTTCTCTTCTGTAGTAATATCACATCGACAGTACACTGTCACGGTTCCGCTGTGCGTAGCATTTTGCATTTGAAAATACTCTGCCGTGTCTTGTGCACTTGCTTACAGTTGTCTTTCAGCACTAGGGTCCATGCTGGTTTTGGGAGGTGCCTTCACAGATGCACCTCGTTCCTGGTGATTGCTCTGTTTCTTTACTGGGCTTGCTCTGTCTGAACCTTGCCAGTCGTACTTCCTGTTTGCTCAGTGTGCTCTTGGCTCCTGTTCGGTGTAAAGCTGGGGTCACACTAATCGGCAGCGACAACGACGTCGCTGTTACGTCACCATTTTCTGTGACGTAGCAGCGACCTTGTAAGTCGCTGTTATGATCGTTGCTTAGCTGTCAAACACAGCAGCCGAAGCAGCGATCATAACGACAGTGCTGCAACATGTGCAGAGAGCAGGGAGCCGCGCACACTGAGCGCTGGCTCCTTGCTCTCCTAGCTACAGCACACATCGGGTTAATTAACCCGATGTGTACTGCAGCTACATGTCACAGTGCAGAGAGCAGGGAGCCGCGCACACTGCTTAGCGCTGGCTCCTTGCTCTCCTAGCTACAGTACACATCGGGTTAATTACACGATGTGTACTGCAGCTACATGTGCACAGAGCAGGAGCCGGCACTGGCAGCGAGAGCGGCGGAGGTTGGTAACTAAGGTAAATATCGGGTAACCACCTTGGTTACCCGATGTTTACCTTGGTTACAGCTTACCGCAGCTGCCAGATGCCGGCTCCTGCTCCATGCTCGCTTCATTTCATCCCTCTCTTGCTGTCACACACAGCGATCTGTGCGTCACAGCGGGAGAGCGACGACCAAAAAATGAAGCTGGACATTCAGCAACGAGTGGCGACCTCACAGCAGAGGCCAGCTCCTTGCTGGATGTCACACACAGCGACAACGACGGGACGTCGCTGTAACGTCACAGAAAATGGTGACGTAGCAGCGACGTCGTTGTCGTTGTGTGTGACACCACCTTTAGTGTTCTGATCTTGGCTTCTATATGGAGAGATGGTATGCACACCAGTGACTATGTAAGGGGAATACATGAAATAGCAGAAACTGCTGTGTGAATACTGACTTGAAAAATCCAATAGCTATATGTAAGAGTGAAAATGTGAAAAATGGAACCTGCATTACTGCCATGAACATATGAATCAAGAGAAATTTAGCTACTGAATTGATCAATGCAATAGAGCCCCAACACTACGCCAAAGTATTTCTCTACGTTGGGGTCCCTAGCTTGTGTGTGTCCTCTCATGCAGTTAAAAAACTTATCGTGTATGGGAAGCTGAGACCCAGGCTATTTATGCATATGATATGGATTCGCAATAGGTGTGGTTGGGGAGGGTTCACAAACGAAAAACTACTAACAATCTGATCTTGGCTTCTAACCTCGGACCTCTTCATGACCACATGTCTGTCTGCTCCCTGAACCTTATATGTTACCTCCTGGCTTATGACCTCGGACCTCTTCCTGACCACATCTCTGTCTGCTCCCTGAACCTTCTGGCTATGTACCCACGGGGAGAGTGTCCTGCGGTTATATCCGCAGGACATTCCGCAGGAGCTCCCAGACAACCGCAGCACAACTTTGTCTGTTTCCATGCTGCAGTTTTACTGCGGAATGTCCTGCGGATATGCTGTGGTCATTATGCATGGAGGATACAGTACCATGGCTTCGGCACTGCATCCTCAATGCAGAACAAGTGCTGGAGTGATCGGGGCGTTCATACTTACCTCCATCACGCAGCACTTCACTCTCCGTCTCCAGCCGTGTCTGCACTGTGCAGGAGAAGGTGGGTGGGCCTGAACTAGCTCTGGGTGTTGTGCAGGCCCCACCCACCTCCTTCCAGCTCCTGGCTTCACCGCGCTCCAGTTTGCACCCGAAGAAGTGACTCCGGTGTCTTCTATCAAGGCAGGTATGTTATGATCCGGAACCATGGAAGACCACCATAAATCATTGGTAAAATGTAACAAGAGCATTGGCAACTAATCTGGCCGCCATCCCCTTACCAACCATCAACACTAGAAGTAGCCGAGGGGTGAACTAACATCCTGTGCACCGCAAACCCAGCCGGAGAACTAGCTATCCTAAAGGAAGGAAGGATGAATAACTCTCTGCCTCAGAAAATAGATTACAAAGAATAGCAAGCCCCCCACATTCAAAGACTGCAGTGATATAGGAAAACACAATACACAGATAGATGATAGGATTAGCAAAGGTGAGGCCCTACTGACTAAATAGGACAGGATAGGAAAGGGACTAATGGTGGCCAGAGAAAAACCCTACAAAAATCCAAAAACCTGATAGTACAAAAAGTCCTCAGATCACTAGATCTGAACTCCGTCCTATACCAAGCGCTCTTGTCATACCAATGAACAGAAAGCAGGAACCATACAAATTCAAGAAGCAACAAACACATGGACTTATAGGAGCAATACTCCAAACATAGCTGCAGGGAGCTTCCCAGCTAAGCCACAGAGAGGGAAGATTCCTGCATGGAAATGAACTGACAATAACCACAGTAAATGACAAACTCAGATAAGAGCAAAAAGAACCAAACAACAAATAAAGAGCCAAGCACTTATCTGGGGTAGATGTGGTCTGGAGAAGGATGAAGCAGACTGGTGTACAAAGAACAACTGACATCCGGCATAGCCTGCTAGCAGACCAGGGTTTAAATAGGCAGAGAGTTAGCAATGGAAACGCCCATTGCTCAACACACCTGGTCTTTGTCCAAACCATTCCTGGCCACAAGAGGGAGGCTCACAGCAGCAAAAGCATAACTGACATTCAAAACACAGGTAAGTATGGGACCCTGCGGAGAAATCCGCAGGAATAATTCACATGCTGCAGATTTTTCCGCAGGGAAATTCGCATTATTTCCGCTGCGGAAAAAAACGCAGCATGGGCACAGTAGTTCCCAAATGCGATAGAAATGGCTGGGGACTCGCTGTACTGCGGACTTTTGAAAAATCAACTGAATTTCCGCGAAAAAATCGCGGCAAATTCCACAAATTTTCCGCGGCGTGGGCACATAGCCTAAATGTTACCTCCTGGCTTCTGACCTCAGACCTCTTCCAGACCACATCTGTCTGCTCCCTAAGCCTTATACGTTACCTCCTGGCTTCTATCCTCAGAACTCTTCCTGACCATGTCTCTGTCTGCTCCCTGAACCTTATATGTTACCTCCCAATTTCTGACCTTAGACCTCTTCCTGACCACGTTTGTGTCTGCTCCCTAAAGCTTATATGTTACCTCCTGGCTTATGATCCTGGCTTGTCTGACTACCCTTCTATTCATACTGCTCGTAGTATCTAGCATCACATACACATCAAGAAAGAAGCCACTCAGACAGATTATGCCCTGGGATTTAAAATTTATTAACTCTTGATCTGTAAATCCTGCACCATTGGTGACACTCCAGAAGGCCGCACCCTGGGGTATAAAATTTCAAGCCTTATATGAGCCAGATCTATAAAGTTCCTTTCAAATCACACCACCCCAACCATCTAGGTTTCTTTTACACTGAACAAAAATATAAACTCATCACTTTTGTTTTTGCTTTACATTTTTCATGAGCTGAACTCTAAGATCTAAGACTAAAGGGGGCTTTACACGCAACGACATCGCTAATTTCGTTGGGGTCACGGAATTCGTGACACACATCCAGCCTCGTTAGCGATGTCGTTGCGTGAAACGTACGAGCGACCGCTAACGATCAAAAATACTTACCTAATTGTTGATCGTTTACACGTCATTCAAATCCCAAATATCGTTGCTGGTGCTGGACGCAGGTTGTTCGTCGTTCCTGAGGCAGCACACATCGCTATGTGTGACACCCCGGGAACGAGGAACAACAACGTACCTGCGTCCACCGGCAATGAGGTGGGCGTCGCTTTCTTTCAGCTGCTCCACGCCCCTCCACTTCTATTGGACAGCTGCTGTGTGACGTCGCTGTGACGCCGCACGAACCACCCCCTTAGAAAGGAGGCGGTTCGCCAGCCACAGCGATGTCGCTAGGCAGGTAAGTATGTGTGACGGGTCCTAACGATGTTGTGCACCACGTTCAGTGATTTGCCCATGACGCACAACCGACGGGGGCGGGTGCTTTCACCAGCTAGCGATGTCGCTGCATGTAAAACAGCCTTTAGGCTGGCCTTTTATCGTGGATATACATGCGTTGGATTGTGTGGGGTAAATCGTGGGGACACCAAATACTCACCATGTTTTTGCACCTCCATCTTGGAATAGCATAATGTAGAGACAGGGACCCTGATTCCAGCGATGTGTCACTTACTGAGCTGTTTGCTGTCATTTTCATAAAATCAATGTTTTCTCTGCTGCAGAGCTAGCAGTTATACAGAGTTTATGAATATGCTGGACTACCTGCAGCACGCCAAGTAGTGCTGTAATGATAATCTGCTGATGATTTTATCAAAACTACGGTACCCCAAGCAGCCCAGTAATGACACATCGCTGGAATCAGGATCTCTGCGCCTATGTTATGCTGCTCTCAGATTAGGTTGCAAAAACCTGGTGACAGATTCCCTTTAACACAACTGCTCACAATAATAATGCACTAATGCACAACAACCAGTGAGTCTGGATCACAACACCTCACCAGACCAGTATAGAGAAGCTATAGCTGAAGTTGACCGGGTAGAACAATATTGGCTAGCTTTAGAGCAAAGCTTGCAAGCTGTATAGAAAATGGCTTGCAAATGGGCAATCCTTGCTTAGGTAACTTTGGCAATGAGCTGTAAACCATAGAATTAAAGGGAATCTGTCACCACTTTGACCTTTTTAAACTGTTAATATGGACATACAGATTACATAATGCTGACAATAGTCTTACCTTTATGACTCATATCAGATGCCTTGTTGCCGAAAATTCATCTTTTATCACTTTATGTACAGTACAGACCAAAAATTTTGACACACCTCATCTCTAGCGCAACTATTAAGAACAGACTTTGTGCAGCAGCCTTCATGGTAAAATAGCTGCTAGGAAACCACTGCTAAGGACAGGCAACAAGCAGAAGAGACTTGTTTGGGCTAAAGAACACAAGGAATGGAGATTAGACCAGTGGAAATCTGTACTTTGGTCTGATGAGTCCAAATTTGAGATCTTTGGATCCAACCACCGTGTCTTTGTGCGACGCAGAAAAGGTGAACGGATGGACTCTACATGCCTGGTTCCCACCGTGAAGCATGGAGGAGGAGGTGTGATGGTGTGGGGGTGCTTTGCTGGTGACACTGTTGGGGATTTATTCAAAATTGAAGGCATACTGAACCAGCATGGCTACCACAGCATCTTGCAGCGGCGTGCTATTCCATCCGGTTTGCGTTTAGTTGGAACATCATTTATTTTTCAACAGGACATTGACCCCAAACACACCTCCAGGCTGTGTAAGGGCTATTTGACTAAGAAGGAGAGTGATGGGATGTTACGCCAGATGACCTGGTCTCCACAGTCACCAGACCTGAACCCAATCGAGATGGTTTGGAGTGAGCTGGACCGCAGAGTGAAGGCAAAAGGGCCAACAAGTGCTAAGCATCTCTGGGAACTCCTTCAAGACTGTTGGAAAACCATTTCTGGTGACTACCTGTTGAAGCTCATCAAGAAAATGCCAAGAGTGTGCAAAGCAGTAATCAAAGCAAAAGGTGGCTACTTTGAAGAACCTAAAATATAAGACATATTTTCAGTTGTTTCACACTTTAAGTATTTCATTCCACATGTGGTAATTCATAGTTTTGATGCCTTCAATGTGAATCTACAATTTTTAGAGTCATGAAAATAAAGAAAACTCTTTGAATGAGAAGGTGTGTCCAAACTTTTGGTGTGTACTGTATATGAGCTCTTCCAGGCTATGGGGCGGATGCTGCCTGCAAGATAACTCCTCCTTCAGTGTTTATTTTAAATAAGAGAGGCGTTAATAGTGTGAGATTGGCAACTGACACAGAACAGGAGAAATAAAATTAGTTTTCTTTCAAAACACATTTTTTGCAGCTCCCTGAGCTCTGCTTCATTGCACCACTGTCTGCCTGCAAGCTGGAGGCTGAAGCTGAGAAGACCTGCAGATGTGTCAGTTATAATCACACACAACTTTGCAGTGAGAACAGAGAGCGGCCATCACACATCACACTAGTAACGCCCCTTTTATTTAAAATAAATTCTGGCGGCGGAGTTACCTTCCAGGCAGTGTCCGCCCCATAGCCTGGAAGAGCTCATTTACATAAAGTGATAAAAGATGATATTTCAACAACAAAGCATCTGATATGAGGCATAAAGGTATGGATTTTTTTTAGCATTCTATAACCGGTATGCCCACATTAATAGTTTAAAAGGGTCAAAGTGGTGACAGATTCCCTTCAAATATCCCCTCTGTTCTTCAGAATGGACATGATATTTAATTAAAGGTAAGTTGCGTACAACACAACTACACTGATTTTCTGACACCCTTTTTCTCTCGGTTGTAGTGCTTGGACTTATGTCACGCCCAGGGATATGGGGTACTCGGTCCCGGGCAGTGTTTATCTTGGGAATGTCACTTCGGTGGCCGTTGCTCGCTTCCGTTCCCTGGGCCCTTTTTGTAATTGGGGTGTATATACAGGGAATTAGATTAGTGTTCATACGTAAAGCCACTTGCGGTGTTGTGGCTATATAGATGGAGCCGCTGCTGCAAAATGTCGCTACTGGGGCTGGTGTTAATTGTAGCCTGATGGTAGGCCCTCCGTAAGCAGGGCCGGGCCCCAGAGGATGGGTGTTGTGACGGCTGTCGGAAGAAGGTAGTCCACACAGTAATTTAGTGCAACTGGTCTTTACTCACTGCTGATAGGTGGTAACTGGTCACCAGAGGCCGTCTGGTTTCACCTTTGGGTCCCCTTTGTCCCAGTGCCAGTGTAGTAATCTGGTACCTTCTTCCCCTGCACCTGTCTCTGGTTAATGGCTCCCCGTGGCGTAGAGCAACTGAGGGTCCCGGTCCGGTGGTTTGTCCACTTCAGTCTGCCTGACGATAGTGTGAACCTTGTGGGGTTGGAGTCTCTGGTCCTGTTCCCGCTTCTCCCTTTACTAATGAGTTTTGGGATTCTTAGGGTCAGCGAGGTCCTTGATGGTCCCCTTGCTGTGCAGGTGTTAACAGCTTGGCTTGGAGTTTCTACCTGTCCTAGGGTCCTGTACCCCGTCGGTGTGTGGCGCCCTGGACAAGCCAGGACGTCACAGATACTGCAACAACACACCCCACACCCCGGCTAGGCACACCGAAGTGAAACAAAAATCCTTGTTGCCTCCCTCCAGGGGCTGATGTCCACACCAGGGGGTGGAGCCAGGCGGTTGGCCCCACCCACCAAGGAGTTCACAGTCCTGGAGGCGGGAAAAGGAAGGCAGTTGAGTTGAGGAGTTTGAGGAAAGGAGAGTGAAGTGGTAGTGGAGGAGACTGACCGTGTCCGGGTGCGTGGCCCGGGCACATACAGCAAGGTTGGCAGACGGTGGTGACTGTCTGCAGGAGAGGCTGATTGGAGTAAACCGTAAGGACCGGGGACGGGTGGTGGCCCACCGGTACCGGATCGGGGAGCGAAGAGAAGCCAGCACCATTCGGCAGCGTTTACGGACCCCGACCAGGCTAGGAGTCGCCGTAAAACCAGTCAAATCCGTTAGCGAAGGGAACCTCCGGGGTTTCCCAGCAGCCAAGACCCGATTGAAGGCAACAGCTCAAACCGTGAAGGGAAATACAGTCACCGCCAAGGCTACAGTTCCCAGGGCCAGAGCCTGCGGGCAAAAGGGGCTCCCTCAGCCTCCATCTAAGCTGGGGAGCGGGTTACCGGTGGGAAGCCATTGGAACCGTGAACATAACACAGGTGCAGGGAAAGGCAGTCACTGCCAACCTACCGGGAGAACTACCGCAGCCGTCTGTGGGACCCGTCCATCCAGCCGTTTGTTTTACCGGAGACTTTGCATTCATCATTGGCTGAGTGAGTACCACCGTGCCGTGCGGCACCACGCTGCCCCCGCGACCCTGCACCTCACCAGGCCCCGCAACCAGCCTGCCATCCCTCTCTCACCGGGCCCCGGGACAACCAACCCCCCTACCCACGGAGGGGAGAAACAACATCCAAGCTGCTCCCTGTTACCGCTCCCGGGATCCCTGTCCAGAGCAGCGGTGGTGTCACAACCTCACCACAACCGTGGGTGGCGTCACGGACAATATCCCTAAACTAAACCACCCCCTTTCACTCACGGGCGAGGAGCGCCACTCGAGTCCCCGGGATCCGGCCCACCGCTTGAGCCACCGAGCAGCAGCAGCAGCAGCAGCCGGACCCGAGCAGTGGGTGAGCGCAGCGTCCCCTCCTCGCCCGCGACAACTTGGCGTCATGAACAGAATCTTACCGCTCTGCTGTCTGGTAGAGGTGCGCCTTGTGACCGCCGGAGGTGTCCGGCCGAAAATTTTGAGAAGCCGCCATTTTGGGCGCGAAAAGTCCCCGCTCGAGCGTCTTCCCGAGCAGTCGAGGCGTGAAAGCTAAAACCCTGCCCCTGAAAAGGAGGAGCCGGAAAAAGACTAAGGGGGACGGATGGCGTCTGGCCGCATGTAGCCCGCGGCTATAAAGGCAAGGACGCCAGGACCCTGCGGCCATCTTTTGGTTCCTGGAAGAGGCCGCCGCAGCGATGTACCAACCGTCCCGCAGCACCGTAGCCCCCACGCCCGGGACCGCGGCGTGGGTGGAGGTCCGGACCGCCCAACTACTACAAAGGCTGCAGATCCGCGTGCAGCTCCTCTTGGAGGAGTGGGAGGCCGACATGGTGGAGGTGGTGGCGGCCATACGGAGACGCGAGGTGGAGGGAGTTTTGGAAGAGAGGGTAAGTGACCCACGCCCCTGTACCCCTAGTGGGTCGGTCATCGCGGCTGAGGGGCCCGGTCTACACCCGCTCGCCCTGCTACCTCCCCCGCTACTCGTGTTGGCTGCTGCTGCCCCGTCACTAGGCCCGCTACCACCACAACTGGTAGCGGTACCCCGCCAATCCGCCCAGGCGGTCCGACCTGCAGCCGGGGCCCGTGACCGTCCGGAGCCGCTCCCTTGGAAGGTGCCGAAATCCGAGGCCGTCAGCGGAGAGATACCGGAGGCACCTGTAGTGATCGTGCCTGAGCCCGAATCGGTTCCGACAGGCCGCTCCGTGCAGGAGGTTAAGCGGGAGATGATCCCTGTGCCCATCCCCCACGCCTCGGCTGAGGCCGCGCCGGGTTGCCGCTGTAAGGCAGCACCCCAGGCCATGACACCGCGGGACCTTCCCCCCAGAATGCCAGTACTGGGCAGCGTGAAGGAGGTCTCGCGGGGCCCGACCCGTGTGCCGGGGCCCGCAGTAGCCCCTTACTGGGACAGGGAACAGACCCCGCTGGGCCAGGAGATCGAGGAAAGGGAAAGAAGGAAGGCGGAGCTGGTAGCACGCACGATTAGAGAGAAGGAAAGCCTCCGCCAAGCCACCTTTCGTGTACGGGGCCCGCTCTATGAAGGACAAGTGAGGAGGTTTGACGTCCGTCGGGGGTACGGTTTTATATATGAGCCGGGCCTGGAGGCCAAAGTCTTTGTGGCCCAACGGGACGTCAATGCCCACCTGCCGGAGGACCACCCGGGCCGCAACCTGATGCCGGGGGATTTGGTCCAGTACACTAGGCATTGCGGGGATAGGGGTTGGTTTGCTCTGGATGCTAAGCTGAGGGGCAGTCAAGAGGCCCGAGTACCAGCCCGGCCCCCTCCCCCGGCCGACACCGTGTATGTGGAGTGAGTCAGCAGTCCACTGTTGCCAGCAGTTGTCCCCGTTGGGACCACGAGTGTACCGTTAAAAGTTGTGAATGATAAGTAAATCAACAGAAGATGTCACCTGATTGGAACTTTGATTGAACCGGCCGTTGCCGGCAACTAGTCTCCGTAGGAACTTTCTGCAACCGTTGCGTAAGGGACTTCTTACGGACAAGCCCAAGAACTGGCATGGCAACCACAAACTAGTGGGATGTAAATAAAATTGTTGGCTTGATACCGTTACCGCCTCCGGAGAGGCTGATTTGGGAGGATGGGTCTGGAGGAAAGGGATGGCCCAGGCCCGCCACTACCGAAATCAGTGGCGATCCTCCGGGGGTTCAGGGGTCCCCATGGACGTGGGTCCCCTGAAAGAGACCGTACCCGCTCGGGCAGCCTGGTGATGGACTGGGGCAAGGGGTGCTGCCCACTTCTTAGGGGCAGCATCAGGGCCAGGTTGTTTGGGTGGGAGAAGAGCGGAAGCAGTTACCGTTTGCAACGTTTAAGAACCGTACCTCCCGTTAAGGGAAGTTTATACAGCAATGCTTGTTTTAATGTTTCTGGTTTTTATCCCTTTTTCTACAGTTAACAAAAATAAAACCGGTGATGGATGGGCAGTCCGCGGACGGTCTGCATTTTACTAAGGAGGAATGTGGCGCCCTGGACAAGCCAGGACGTCACAGATACTGCAACAACACAACCCACACCCCGGCTAGGCACACCGAAGTAAAAAAAAATCCTTGTTGCCTCCCTCCAGGGGCTGATGTCCACACCAGGGGGTGGAGCCAGGCGGTTGGCCCCACCCACCGAAGAGTTCACAGTCCTGGAGGCGGGAAAAGGAAGGCAGTTGAGTTGAGGAGTTTGAGGAAAGGAGAGTGAAGTGGTAGTGGAGGAGACTGACCGTGTCCGGGTGCGTGGCCCGGGCACATACAGCAAGGTTGGCAGACGGTGGTGACCGTCTGCAGGAGAGGCTGATTGGAGTAAACCGTAAGGACCGGGGACGGGCGGTGGCCCGCCGGTACCGGATCGGGGAGCGAAGAGAAGCCAGCACCATTCGGCAGGGTTTACGGACCCCGACCAGGCTAGGAGTTGCCGTAAAACCGGTCAAATCCGTTAGCGAAGGGAACCTCCGGGGTTTCCCAGCAGCCAAGACCCGGTTGAAGGCAACAGCTCAAACCGTAAAGGGAAATACAGTCACCGCCAAGGCTACAGTTCCCAGGGCCAGAGCCTGCGGGCAAAAGGGGCTCCCTCAGCCTCCATCTAAGCTGGGGAGCGGGTTACCGGTGGGAAGCCATTGGAACCGTGAACATAACACAGGTGCAGGGAAAGGCAGTCACCGCCAACCTACCGGGAGATCTACCGCAGCCGTCTGTGGGACCCGTCCATCCAGCCGTTTGTTTTACCGGAGACTTTGCATTCATCATTGGCTGAGTGAGTACCACCGTGCCGTGCGGCACCGCGCTGGCCCCGCGACCCTGCACCTCACCAGGCCCCGCAACCCGCCTGCCATCCCTCCCTCACCGGGCCCCGGGACAACCAACCCCCCTACCCACGGAGGGGAGAAATATCCAAGCTGCTCCCTGTCACCACTCCTGGGATCCCCGTCCAGAGCAGCGGTGGTGTCACAACTTCACCACAACCGTGGGTGGCGTCACGGACAATATCCCTAAACCAAACCACCCCCTTTCACTCACGGGCGAGGAGTGCCGCTCGAGTCCCCGGGATCCAGCCCACCGCTCGAGCCACCAAGCAGCAGCAGCAGCAGCCGGACCCGAGCAGTGGGTGAGCGCAGCGTCCCCTCCCCGCCCGCGACAGGTGCATAGTTCCGGGAGTACTCCACCGCACTCCACCGGCAATTACCCTCCTGGGTACCAGGTTACTGTCAACCCCGCGTCAGTGCGTCTGCTCCTGTCCACCTTCACTCCTCGATCCTCTCAGACTATCTGACCACTGTCCACAGTCTGCCCCTCCCACCTGGTCAACTAGTGGACTGGACTGGCTCCACCTCTAGGCGGCCATCCTTTGGTCCGACCCTATTGTTGAGGAAAACTGGGATTACCTGGAGTTTTTGTGTGTGACCGGCACTGGTCTTCCGGGGCCCTAGGGGGTAGGCCCTGCATCCTGGTGAGTATGCTGAACCTTGTAGCTCCCTGATGGCTTTAGGGGGGCTACACTTAGGTGCTGTGCATCCAGGTTATTGCTGCAGCCTCAGGGGTGTCGCATGTGCGACCCCATTAAATGGCTGCTAAAGTCATATAGATGCACAGTTTGAGATCACGTAACTGTATTAGCTACAAATATTTTGGAAAGTGTAAATCTGTTCACTTTCTACCATTTTTTACCATTTCAGACTTGACCTATAAGGAGACCTTTTTTTCATACCATATCTGTCCCAGGAAACTTTTATCTGAAATATCTATTTTTACTGTGACAGTGAAGAGATCTGCAAACGGGAATGGAATTGTCACTGCAGAATGTGACATTTGGCGAGAAACCATCTGAAAGTTAGTTTCAGCCAAGCACACCCACCACACGAGCTGTACCAGGACACGGAACACATGTGCATCCAGATCGTTTCATACAAAGTTGTTTCGTTGTGACAAGGCTGAATTATGAGCTGGGTTCTGTATTTTCACTGAAGATAAAGCGAGACTGTGTACCATGTCCAAAAATAACACGGCTGTTTTTCCTAACTAGAACAATAGCATAATGTAAAAAAATTAAGTAAGATCAATCCCATATAATCATACTGCTAAACAAACCTTATCAGTAGCAGAATCTACCACTTTGCTTACCTCACAGCTCATATATTACTGCAGTTTGTTCTCTTTTTGCTTTGTAAATGTAGCGCCCCTGAGCCATCAGGAGCTACAAGGAACTGCATCCTGTCAAAGATGCAGGGCCTACCCCCAGGGACCCAGAAGACCAGTGCCGGTAACACTAAAACAAAACCCTCCACCAGGCTTAAACTACCAAGGAAAACATGGGTTACTCTAAATCGTATCAGAACAAACTTTGGCGTCTGTGCAGATTTTATGTATAAGTGGGGAAAATATGACTCTCCGACCTGTGACTGTGGAGCAGATCGTCAAACTATCCAGCACATTGTTGAGGAGCCCCCTGAGATCCTACCATGGTGACAAGAAGGATTTCTATATTGTAAATGATAACGCTATTGCATATATAGAAAATCTTGATATTCAAATTTGATTTTTATCCTTTTGATATTTTTCAATCACTGTCTATTGTATGGTGTTTATTTTTAAATGATGGTAAGATATACGTTCATACGATTAAATTATGTGAGCAAGGATGGTTGACCTTAGGGAGATCAACATCCACCACTGCGGAGACACCATCACGTGTTTCTCAACGCAGTGATTCTAGAGCAATGCCCCCTGGGAAATATTCAAAGCAAGAAGGCCTGCGGAGACACCATCACATGTTTCTCAACGCTGGCAGGAAACTAGCCAGGTCTTTCACCGGGAAGGAACAACCACGGGAAGGGCAGTCTCCAGTCAAGGAGACCACCTATGCCAAACATGGTATCCATCCACAGACAGCCATTTCGGGGTATTTGCCCCTCATCAGTGTGGAGTAGGAATCTGGCTAGTGGGACATTGCCTAGTAAAAGACTATGTGAGCAAGGATGGTTGACCTTAGGGAGATCAACATCCACCACTGCGGAGACACCATCACGTGTTTCTCAACGCAGTGATTCTAGAGCAATGCCCCCTGGGAAATATTCAAAGCAAGAAGGCCTGCGGAGACACCATCACATGTTTCTCAACGCTGGCAGGAAACTAGCCAGGTCTTTCACCGGGAAGGAACAACCACGGGAAGGGCAGTCTCCAGTCAAGGAGACCACCTATGCCAAACATGGTATCCATCCACAGACAGCCGTTTCGGGGTATTTGCCCCTCATCAGTGTGGAGTAGGAATCTGGCTAGTGGGACATTGCCTAGTAAAAGACTATGTGAGCAAGGATGGTTGACCTTAGGGAGATCAACATCCACCACTGCGGAGACACCATCACGTGTTTCTCAACGCAGTGATTCTAGAGCAATGCCCCCTGGGAAAAATTCAAAGCAAGAAGGCCTGCGGAGACACCATCACATGTTTCTCAACGCTGGCAGGAAACTAGCCAGGTCTTTCACCGGGAAGGAACAACCACGGGAAGGGCAGTCTCCAGTCAAGGAGACCACCTATGCCAAACATGGTATCCATCCACAGACAGCCGTTTCGGGGTATTTGCCCCTCATCAGTGTGGAGTAGGAATCTGGCTAGTGGGACATTGCCTAGTAAAAGACTATGTGAGCAAGGATGGTTGACCTTAGGGAGATCAACATCCACCACTGCGGAGACACCATCACGTGTTTCTCAACGCAGTGATTCTAGAGCAATGCCCCCTGGGAAATATTCAAAGCAAGAAGGCCTGCGGAGACACCATCACATGTTTCTCAACGCTGGCAGGAAACTAGCCAGGTCTTTCACCGGGAAGGAACAACCACGGGAAGGGCAGTCTCCAGTCAAGGAGACCACCTATGCCAAACATGGTATCCATCCACAGACAGCCGTTTCGGGGTATTTGCCCCTCATCAGTGTGGAGTAGGAATCTGGCTAGTGGGACATTGCCTAGTAAAAGACTATGTGAGCAAGGATGGTTGACCTTAGGGAGATCAACATCCACCACTGCGGAGACACCATCACGTGTTTCTCAACGCAGTGATTCTAGAGCAATGCCCCCTGGGAAATATTCAAAGCAAGAAGGCCTGCGGAGACACCATCACATGTTTCTCAACGCTGGCAGGAAACTAGCCAGGTCTTTCACCGGGAAGGAACAACCACGGGAAGGGCAGTCTCCAGTCAAGGAGACCACCTATGCCAAACATGGTATCCATCCACAGACAGCCGTTTCGGGGTATTAGCCAGATTCCTACTCCACACTGATGAGGGGCAAATACCCCGAAACGGCTGTCTGTGGATGGATACCATGTTTGGCATAGGTGGTCTCCTTGACTGGAGACTGCCCTTCCCGTGGTTGTTCCTTCCCGGTGAAAGACCTGGCTAGTTTCCTGCCAGCGTTGAGAAACATGTGATGGTGTCTCCGCAGGCCTTCTTGCTTTGAATATTTCCCAGGGGGCATTGCTCTAGAATCACTGCGTTGAGAAACACGTGATGGTGTCTCCGCAGTGGTGGATGTTGATCTCCCTAAGGTCAACCATCCTTGCTCACATAGTCTTTTACTAGGCAATGTCCCACTAGCCAGATTCCTACTCCACACTGATGAGGGGCAAATACCCCGAAACGGCTGTCTGTGGATGGATACCATGTTTGGCATAGGTGGTCTCCTTGACTGGAGACTGCCCTTCCCGTGGTTGTTCCTTCCCGGTGAAAGACCTGGCTAGTTTCCTGCCAGCGTTGAGAAACATGTGATGGTGTCTCCGCAGGCCTTCTTGCTTTGAATATTTCCCAGGGGGCATTGCTCTAGAATCACTGCGTTGAGAAACACGTGATGGTGTCTCCGCAGTGGTGGATGTTGATCTCCCTAAGGTCAACCATCCTTGCTCACATAGTCTTTTACTAGGCAATGTCCCACTAGCCAGATTCCTACTCCACACTGATGAGGGGCAAATACCCCGAAACGGCTGTCTGTGGATGGATACCATGTTTGGCATAGGTGGTCTCCTTGACTGGAGACTGCCCTTCCCGTGGTTGTTCCTTCCCGGTGAAAGACCTGGCTAGTTTCCTGCCAGCGTTGAGAAACATGTGATGGTGTCTCCGCAGGCCTTCTTGCATACGATTAAATTAAACACTAAAACATTAATTCAATAACTTTCCCCCCCCCCAAAAAAAAAACTGGTGATAGGCTAGGGTTGGACCTAATGGATGGCCACTTGGGGGTCGAACCGATCCAGTCCACTAGACGACAACCAGACAGTCAGTATGTAGAAGTGAAAGGAGACGGACGTAACGGTACTGATGGGAGAGTGTAGCAGTGACCTGTCAGGCGCAGGCGTGTGGTTGCCGAAGGAGTATGGTGGAGTGCTCTCAGAACCATAACACCAGCGGGGCGCAGAGCCCTAGGTCAGGAAAATGCTCCAGGCAGACCTAATAAAATCTGCACGGTGAGGGGACCATCCAGGACCTCCCCGACCTAAAAGTTCGGAGCACAGTAATGACGGGAGAACCTGGCAATGAGACAGAGATCTGGCCCAACAGGGTTCAAGTTACCTGCTGTACGGACTTAGGGGTACTTTGCACGTTGCGACATCGCTACTGCTATGTCGTCGGGGTCAAATCGAAAGTGACGCACATCCGGCGCCAGTAACGATGTCGCAACGTGTAAAGCCTAGATGCACAGATAAACGATCGCAAAAGCGTCGTAAATCGGTGATCTGTGTAGTGTCAGTCATTTTCATAATTTCACTGCAGCGACAGGTACGATGTTGTTCCTCGTTCCTGCGGCAGCACACATCGCTGTGTATGAAGCTGCAGGAGCGAGGAACTTCTCCTTACCTGCCTCCACCGGCTATGCGGAAGGGAGAAGGTGGGCGGGATGTTTACGTCCCGCTCATCTCCGCCCCTCCGCTTCTATTGGCCGCCTGCCGTGTGACGTCGCTGTGACGCCGCACGACCTGCCCC
Source organism: Anomaloglossus baeobatrachus (assembly GCF_048569485.1). Lineage (NCBI taxonomy): Eukaryota > Metazoa > Chordata > Amphibia > Anura > Aromobatidae > Anomaloglossus > Anomaloglossus baeobatrachus. Next base: position 649,592,703 of record NC_134355.1, read on the forward strand.
CTTAGGGGAAGGAGGCGGGTCACCGGCCAGAGTGACGTCGCAGGGCAGGTAAGTGCGTGTGAAGTTTCCGTAGCGATAATGTTCGCTATAGCAGCTGTCACAAGATATCGCATGTGCGACGGGGGCGGGTACTATCGCGCTCGGCATCGCTATCATCGGCTAGTGATGTCGCAGTGTGCAAAGTACCCCTAAGACTGAAAGACAACCAGAAGGGGACGCCCATACGCTCCAAACCACGGGGACCCACCAACCAAAGACAGGGGCAGGGGAAGAAAGTCACCAGGTCACCACACCGGCACTGGAAGTAAGGGGACCAGTGGTGAGGGCCAGCCTCCATCGGGTTGCCAGCAACAACAACGCTGTGAGTAAAAAGAACCAGTTGCACTGCAATCCCTTGTGTGGCCTACCTTCCTTCTGCGCCCCGTATTATCAGCAGACCCCAGCAACAAACACCATCATCTATCCCCTGGGGCCTGGCCCTACTTGCAGAGGGTCCAACATCCAGGCTGTCATTAACATCAGCCTCAGCAGCGAGAGACTGTGCAGCGGCGACTCCATCTAAATAGCCGCAACCCACAAGTGGCGTCACGACAAAAACTTTATTATCATTCCCATGTACATAACCCCTTTTAAGTGACCCCAGGGTCACGGAACCGGGCAACGGCCACCCAGTGAACTGTCCCAGTAAATATACTGCCCGGGACCGAGTACCCCAAAGCTTTGGGGTGCATCAGATTTTTGGCGTCACGAAGAGGATTGGACTAGACCCATTAACACCGGGTGACGTGCGCCTTATGGACTGTTTTTATGATTGATGAAACTGCCGCCATATTGGTGTAAAAAACTGACTGCGCTACAGCAGTGGTGAAAAGGGCGCGAAACAGGAAACCCTGCCCCCTGGAGTGACCACCATGTAAAAACAAAAACAGAAGCAGGGAGACCGGAACCCTGCCACAAAATGCCCCCTGGAATGCTAGGAGTAGGAGAATGTCGGCTCCAAGGGACGAGGAAAGTGACCCAGGTTGTCCAGGAACCTGGACTGCAGAGAGGCTGGAAGCAGAGGTCCAGCGGCTGTGCTGGGCGATGCGGGCGCAGCAGCTCCAGCAAATCGGAGAATGGCGAGATGATGAAAACGGTGGTGACTATGCGGGCACACGAGAACCGGGCGCCACTTGCTGAGATGACACCAGGATCCTCCGATACCTCTCCGATCTGAATGCCGGTACCCTCCTTCAACCAGACCGCACTGTTACCTTACCCGGCCAGACCAGATCAGGCTGCACTGCCTTCACCAGCCGAGAAGGACCAGGCTGCACCGCCTTCCCTGGCCGAGAAGGACCAGGCCGCACTGCCTTCCCCGGCCGAGAAGGGTCAGGCCGCACTGCCCCCTGACCCGGCTGCGACAGATCAGGACGCACCTCCACCGGGAGCCGCGGAGGAGGAAACCGCTGTCGATGACCAGGTACTGCCCCAATCTGCTGTCGGGCATCCGGAGCTACCCAGTTTCGGCACCAGAGGCCTCCGAACCGGGACCAGAGCGAGCAGCAATCATCGCTTGAGTACGGGCCAGTGTCGATAAAGAGACCTAGGTGGCCTGCCAGGCCACTATTGCTCAGTTGGCCCGGGAGTGGGAGCAGTGGGGAGACCCGGCGGGCGCAGGCGGAGGCCCGTGACCTCCAAGAGAAGCAGCGCCTGCGTCATGCCAGCAACAAGGCACGGGGACTGCTGCACCACGGGGTGGTAGAACAGTTCAACCTGAAAAGAGGATGGGGTTTCATTGCTAAACCCGACCTGAAGGAGGGAGTCTTCGTCTCCCGCCGGGATGTGAGACCCTATCTCCCTAAGGGACACCCTGGTCGAGATCTACTCGGGTGATGTGGTTACATACACCCACCACTATGGGGAGTGGGACTGGTACACCCTGGATGTGGTGATATGTCCAGCAGGGGCCGCTGCAGAAATACCAGCCACAGCACCAGTTTCCCACCTGCCACCAGGAGGCAGTAGGGGTGCGCGAGACCAGTGCACCCAAACACTGAGTGTTAATTCCAGGAGGCCAGTTGATCCAGTTGGCCCCTTTTCAGTTCCTTGGTAGTTATAACCTGCTTTACTACCAGTTAGTTCTCTGCTCCAGTGTGATAACATTAATATAGTATGTGAATAATGTTACCTTTGCTTTAACCTGGTTATAATAATGTTGATATAAAAATGGACCAAAACTGCTGGACTGGTAGCAGTAAAAACTTTCCTTTGTTAATAGTTTCACCAGTTGTGCACACTACCAGAGTCAATCCAGGTACAGTCTTTCAAAGAGGACCCTCACTAAGTACCACAGTCTTTTGAAGAGGAACCTTATTTTTCCACAAAGTTTGGGGAGAGGACAGGTCGCAGGAAGGGTCTGCGGTAGAGGCGGCTGAGACCCAGTCGTCATAACATCCGACGACATACCTCCCAGGAACTCTGGGTGGTGGTTGGTGGGAAGGGTACCTCATGCACCAGTACTTGGGTTGATGAAACGTGTAAGAAAAGTGCCTCCCTTGTATGGGAAGGAAGTTGTTATGTTTGAAAAGTAATTAAAGTGTTAACCTTTGTTCAGCTTTGCAGCCCGAGGACGTGCTGGAATTCACCAAGGGGGAATGTAGCGCCCCGGAGCCATTAGGAGCTACAAGGAACTGCATCCTGTCAAAGATGCAGGGCCTACCCCTCCCAAAAATGGTGACGGGCTAGGGTTGCACCCAATGGATGGCCACTTGGGGGTAGAACCGATCCAGTCCACTAGACGACAACCAGAGAGGAGGGGACAGACAGTCCGGATGTGGAAGTGAAAGGAGATACTAACGGGAGAGTATAGCAGTCACCTGTCAGGCTCAGGCGTGTGGTTTCCGAAGGAATACGGTGGAGTACTCTCGGAACCATAGGACCGGCAGGGTGAAGAGCCCTAGGTCATGAAAACGCTCCAGGCAGACCTGATAAAATCTGCACGGTGAGGGGACCATCCAGGACCTAAAAGTTTGGGGCACAGTAACGACGGGAGAATCTGGGAACGAAACAGAGATCTGGCTCAACCGGGTTCAAGTTACCTGCTGTACAAACTACTGTAAGACCAAGAGACAACCAGGAGGGGACCCCCAGACGCTCCAAGCCACGGGGACCCACCAACCAGAGACAGGTGCAGGGGAAAGAAGCTACCAGGTCACCACACCGGCACTGGAACTAAGGGGACCCGTGGTGAGGACCAGCCTCTATCGGGTTGCCAGCAACAACAATGCTGTGAGTAAAAATAACCAGTTACAGTGCAATCCTTTGTGTGGCTTACCTTCTTTCCGCGCCCAGTATTATCAGCAGACCCCAGCAACAAACACCATCATCTATCCTCTGGGGCCTGGCCCTACTTCAGGAGGGCCCAACATCCAGGCTGCCATTAACATCAGCCCCAGCAGCGAGAGACTGTGCAGTGACGGCTCCATCTAAATAGCCGCAACCCGCAAGTGGCGTCATGACAAAAACGTTATTATCATTCCCATATACATAACCCCTTTTAATCCACTCCAGGGTCACGGAACCGGGCAACGGCCACCCAGTGACCTGTCCCAGTAATTTACTGCACGGGACCGAGTACCCCAAAGCCCTGGGGTGCGTCACAGTGGTCCCCAACATTTCTTACCTTGAGAGCCACATTCAGGTCTAAAAGATGGTCACGAGACACAATCTATGCAAAGAAATCCCATCACTGGCTTCCCATTGCCCAACGACTCCAGTTCAAAACCCTAACCATGACAAACAAAGCCATCCACAACCTGTCTCCTCCATACATCTGTGACCTAGTCTCTCGGTACCTACCTACATGCAACCTCAGATCCTCACAAGATCTCCTTCTCTACTCCTTTCTTATCTCCTCGTCCCACAATCATATACAACAGGGGTCGGGAACCTATGGCTCACGAGCCAGATATGGCTCTTTTGATGGCCGTATCTGGCTCGCAGACAGGGCTCCTACCTGTCTATGGGAAGGATCAGGGCCGGCGCCAGCACCCGGCAAACCCGGTCAGCTGCCGGGGGGGCCCACTCGTGGTGGCAGGAGTGGCGCACCGCTACTCAGGGGGGCCAGGTGGCCGCGCTGTCACCGCCCCCCGCCAAGGATCGAGCTTTCAATTGCATCGGCATCGCAGGTGCCGATACAATTGAGAGCAATGATGAGAGAGTGAGCGGCGCGCTCTCTCTCTTATCATTCTCCCCGCTGTGACTGTCGGCGTTCTTCTGACAGCTCTGCAGCGAGCGCGGTGACGTCATCACTGCGCGCCTGCTGAGAGGTCAGCGAGCGACAGCAATGGACGACGCGCCGAGGAGACCGGATCAGCGGGGCAACGAGAAGTGAGCCGCCCCTCTACTGACACTGGGCTCCCCTGACTCACAGGCCGGCCACTGCACAGCGGCACTAGTACACATAGGGGCCCGGCAGCCGCTCTGCGTCTATGTGTAGTGCTGCTGTGTAGTGGCCGACCTGTGAGTCAGGGGAGCCCAGTGTCAGTAGAGGGGCCCCTGACCTGGAGAGGCCACCAGCCATGTCTGAGCTGCAGGAGTGCTAGTCCTGACCTGCACAGCAGACGGAATCTCCATCCTGCAGGACCTGCGATGATGTCACGCCCATGTGACTGTGTGGGAGGAGACACAGGATGCCGGCAGAAAGCAAGATACTGAATCCTGAAGGAGATTTGGACACATGACTGGTAATAAGAAAAGAGGGGACATGAGGGTGAGGGGGGCTGCAGGGTGAGGGGCATATGAGGGCTGCAGACTGTGACAGAAGCATGTGAAGGGGTGCAGAGTGTTTGAGAGGGGTAAGTTGGGGTACAGGCAGGGTGAGATATGTGAGCAGGGTGTGTGAGATATGGGGGTGTATTGTGTGTGATATGGGGGGTGCAGGCTGTATGGGAAGCAGGGTATGTGACATATGGGGGTGTAGTGTGTGAGATCTGGGGGGTGCAGGATGTATGGGAAGCAGTGTGTGTGTGGGATATGGGGGGTGCAGGCTGTATGGGAAGCAGAGTGTGAGAGATATGGGGGTGTAGGCTGTATGGGAAGCAGGGTGTGTGAGATATGGGGGTGTAGTGTGTGTGATATGGGGGTGCAGGCTGTATGGGGAACAGGGTATGCGACATATGGGGGTGTAGTGTGTGGGATATGGGGGGTGCAGGCTGTATGGGGAGCAGTGTGTGTGTGTGATATGGGGGGTGCAGGCTGTATGGGGAGCAGTGTGTGTGTGTGATATGGGGGGTGCAGGCTGTATGGGAAGCAGGGTGTCTGGGCCACTGACAGATATAATTGCTCCAGCGGTCACTTAGTACACAAAGGAGTGTTCCTCTCTGCTGCACTAAGCCACCGCTGGACCTAAACAATAATTCGCTGTAAAATAATAAAATAGATAATTGACATAACTGACAATGCGTTGTGTGACATGTCCAATATTCCAGCTTCTTTCTTCTGCGAATGCCTCAAAGCTGGCATTCTCTCAACATCAGGTGGGAAGAATGCCAGCTTCCAGTCATGCGCAGGAAAAAGAAGAAGCCAGACTGCTGGACTGATGTCATGCATCGCAAGTTCACAATGTAAGTTATTTATTTGATTTTTTTACTGCTAATTACCATTGTTTCAGTCCAGTTGTGGCTTTATACAGCAGGGAGGAGCATTCCTTGCTGTACTAAGTGAACATTGGAGCGATTGATCTGTCAATGGCCCTTTAAACATATTGTACGGCTCTCGCGGAATTATATTTCAAAATATGTGGCGTTTACGGCTCTCTTAGCCAAAAAGGTTCCTGACCCCTGATATACAAGATACCTCCCTCATCTCCCCCATACTCTGGAACGCTCTACTCCAACATATCAGACTCTCACCTATCATGGAAGGCTTCAAAAAGAACCTGAAGACCCACCTCTTCCGACAAGCCTCCAACCTGCAGTAACCGTCAGTACACTGCACCGCTGCATGACTAGCTCTACCCTCACTTACTGTATCCTCAATCATCCCCTGCAGACTGTGAGCCCTTGTAGATAAAGTCCTCTTTCCTCCTGTAGACTGTGAGCCCTCGCGGGTAGGGTCCTCTCTGTTGCTGTAGACTGTGAGCCCTCATGGGCAGGGTCTTCTCTTCTCATGTAGACTGTGAACCCTCATGGGCAGGGACCTCTCTCCTCCTGTAGACTGTGAACCCTTGTGGGCAGGGTCCTCTCTCCTTCTGTACACTATGAGTCCCCACGGGCAGGGTCCTCTCTCCTCTTGTAGACTTTGAGCCCTCACGGGCAAGGTCCTGTCTCCTCCTGTAGACTGTGAGCCCTTATGGGCAGGGTCCTCTCTACTCCTGTAGACTATGAGACCTCACGGGCAGGGTCCTCTCTCCTCCTGTAGACTGTGAGCCCTTGCGGCCAGGGTCCTCTCTCCTCCTGTAGACTGTGAGCCCTCGCTGCCAGCATCCTCTCTCCTCCTGTAGACTGTGAGCCCTCGCGGCCAGGGTCCTCTCAACTCCTGTAGACTATGAGACCTCACGGGCAGGGTCCTCTCTCCTCCTGTAGACTGTGAGCCCTCGCGGCCAGGGTCCTCTCTTCTCCTGTAGACTGTGAGCCCTCACGGCCAGGGTCCTCTCTCCTCCTGTAGACTGTGAGCCCTCGCGGCCAGGGTCCTCTCTCCTCCTGTAGACTGTGAGCCCTCGCGGGCAGGGTCCTCTCTCCTCCTGTAGACTGTGAGCCCTCACGGGCAGAGTCCTCTCTCCTCCTGTAGACTGTGAGCCCTCGCGGGTAGGGTCCTCTATCCTCTTGTAGAATGTGAGCCCTCAGAGGCAGGGTCCTCTCTCCTCCCGTAGAGTGTGAGCCCTCACGGGCAGGGTCCTCTCTCCTCCAGTAACAGTCTGTGTATTATTCATGATTATTGTACTTGTCCCTATTATATGTACCCTTTTCATATGTAAAGCGCCATGGAATAAATGGCGCTATAATAATAAATAACAATAATGAATAATAATTACATAAATACCTTATTTCAAATAAAAAAAATTATATGAATGTCCCCTTATAAAGAAATAATATATTCCCAAAAGTAGTAATGACATGAGTGCCACTTATAATATACACGCTAAAATCTTGTTTGCTTTTTGCAGCTGCTGCCTGACATTAACTCCTTACCGATATTGGACGTACTGGGTACGTCCTGGCTGTCTGGGCTTTAACGACCAAGTATATACCCAGTATCTCATAGGGTTCTTGGGGTCTCTGGCGCTGTCACCCCACAATCGCCATTGGGTTTGTGGCTTATCTTGAAGCCGAGACCCAGCTGTCACTGCCAGGAACGATGCCCATGCCGTTCACGGCAATTTAACTTTCTAAATGCTGCGATCAATAGTGAGCAGCATGCCGTTCCACCTATTTTGATACACAGCCAAGATAAGCACACGGCTGGGGGCTGCAGCCTGTAGTGGTATGCTTTATCTGTGCTGGGTATCATAATATGGGGGGAACCCTACACCAATTTTTTGGTTTATTTATTTTTACTGTATACTATAGACCTGGCCTGTGATTGGAAGTGTCAGACACGCTGTCACACAGGCTGGGGGCACTGTCTGACTGCAACCAATCACAGACGCCGATGGGCGGGGGAAGAAGTGAATATGCATGAGTCTAATGAGCGGCCCTGGAAGAAGAATGAGCGGCCACGGGAGCGGTGTACAGTCGCGCTGGTGACTCGGTAAGTTAATCACGCTTGCTTTATTATTTTTTTCTTTATTTTTACTTTAATTTTTTTATTTCCCAAGGGTCCGACCTCCGTGGATGCCTTTGAGCCCATAGGGATCAGACTTCACAGTCCGGTCCACCCATCACTATTTTTTCACTAAGAAAAAAATCTAAATCAGAATCAACAAACGCATCAAAAATGCATCCAAAACATACCAGAAACGCAGAATCATTACAAGCGCGTTTTGTTTTACATTTCCAGGCTCTCTGGGACAAGGTGCACTTTTTGGTGCAGTTTGGGTGCAATTTTTTGTGACAACAAAACTGCAGCGTGTGCATGTAGCCTTAAGGCCGCTTTACACGCTGCGATATCGTGACCGATATCGCTACCGTGCGTACCCGCCCCCATCGGTTGTGCGACACTGGCAAATCGCTGCCCGTGGCGCACAACATCGTCACTGACCCGTCACACTTCTTACCTGCCTAGCGACGTTGCTGTGACCGGCGAACCGCCTCCTTTCTAAGGGGGCGATTCGCTCAGCGTCACAGCGACGTCACAGCAGCGTCACTGAACCGCCGCCGAATAGAAGTGGTGGGGTGGAGATGAGCGGGATGTAAAATCCCACCCACCTCCTTCCTTTCTCATTGCGGGCGGCCGCCGGTAAGGTGAGGTTCCTCGTTCCTGCGGTGTCACACATAGCGATGCGTGCTGTCGCAGGAGCGACGAACTACTTCGTACAACGAGCAGCAGCGATATTCGAGAATAGGGGGGTATGTCACCAATGAGCGATTTTGACTGTTTTTGCGACGATTCAAAATTGGTCATAGGTGTCACACGCAACGACATCGCTAACGCGGCCGGATGTGCGTCACAAATCCCGTGACCCCAACGAGATCGCTTGAGCGATGTCGCAGCGTGTAAAGCGGCCTTTAACCTCGCTCAGGAACTGCGTTGCTGTCTGAGAATTAAGTTACCTGTTGTCCGCCACTAGCTCTACTGTCCAGCATCCTTCAATGCTCCTTTTTCTTATACAATAGGAAACAGCGCTAAAGACTGTTTACTTACAAGATTACTATTTGGTGCAAGAACTTCTCCTTATTAGTTAGTACTGAAGTTCTCATGTGAGGTTCACAGTAGGTCCCTGCAGGATTTGCCATGGAGGTCAGCAACCTTACAGACCATGAGGTGTAGTCCTTACAATTTAGAGGATGTGTAATTTGTTTTATAATGAAAGGGGTCGAAAGGTGATGAATGCAGACCTGCAATGCTGGCAAAATGCCAGCGTCCATCGTGAGTCAGAAGAAACATTCGGGATCACTTTGCTTTAAGTACTGGACAACTTTTGGTTGGTTTACCACTCCAGGCTTTAGAAAAAATGAAAAAATGGAGTACACAGCCTGAGAAATTTATTACGCATCTATCAACAGCGTAGGAGCCAAAATAAACCTCTGGTTTTGAACGTAAAGCTTTATGTGCCTGTGACGTTTCCATACAATTGGTGTTTTACCAGCAGGAGATTATCACTACAGGACTTGGTGTCGTGTACCGACAGGGCTCTGCTTTACTTAACAAGACTGATCTTGTGTTTGTGGTCTGCCCAGGACAGGGGTGTGATACTTAACTTTGGTCTTCGGGGAGCATCCACCTCTCCGCAGCCAGTCTCCATCGTAGACATGGCGGGGCAACACATCACACAGAAAGTCTCTTTATTAAAAAAAAATGTAACGGTTTATTTGTTCTTCAACCTTCTTGACAGACATGGCCATTACTATCCTGTTCTGTTGCCGCTGTTCCCTGGTGTACTTCTTCTGTCTAGCCCTCGCCCTGGGTATTAGCCTTCCGGCAGCTGAGCCTAAAGGCCCCGTCACACGCAGCGATATCGCTAGCGAGCGTATCCGCCCCCATCGTTGGTGCGTCACGGGCAAATCGCTGCCCGTGGCGCACAATATCGTTGGGAGACGTCACACGGACTTACTTGCCTATCAACGTTGCTGTTGCCGGCAAACCGCCTCCTTTCTAAGGGGGCGGTTCATTCAGCGTCACAGCAGCGTCACTGAACCACCACCCAATAGAAGCGGAGGAGCGAGAGATGAGCGGGACGTAACATCCCGCCCACCTCCTTCCTTCCACATAGCGGGCGGGCGCAGGTAAGGAGAGGTTCCTCGTTCCTGTGGTGTCACACATAGAGATGTGTGCTGCCGCAGCAACGAGGAACTACATCGCTAGCTGCAGCAGCAACGATAATCGAGAATAGGGGGGCATGTCACTGATGAGCGATTTTGAACGTTTTTGCGACGATTCAAAATCGCTCATAGGTGTCACAAGCAACGGCATCGCTAAAGCGGCCGGATGTGCGTCACAAATTCCGTGACCCTAACGTCATCTCTTGAGCGATGTTGCAGCGTGTAAAGCGGCCTTAAGTCTCTACTTGTCCCCGTTCTTGTCTCCGTGGCTGTTCATGTCCAATCGCTGCATTGGACGGCTACACTAAGCCCTTCTTGAGGTGAGCCGCGGGCTCCGGATACACGAAGGATCTCCCGGGTTCCTTGATGGGCCCAGGTTACCAAGCACCGTCCACACACCAGGAACCACACTGCAGAACTAACCTCTCTCAGGTCTGTCTCACCAGCCAACCCTCTGCTCTCTGTCTCCAATCCTGGCTCTTTGTTACCTTGGCAACCGGGAAGTTTCTACTACTCTGCACATTCTAAAACCTTCACTTAGCCTAATCCTTATCTTGCTAATGTGGCGCCCTGGACAAGCCAGGACGTCACAGGTACTGCAACAACACACCCCACACCCCGGTTAGGCACATCAGTCACACACACAAATCCTTGTTGCCTCCCTCCAGGGGCTGATGTCCACACCAGGTGGGGTGGAGCCAGGCGGTTGGCCCCACCCACTGAGGAGTTCACAGTCCTGGAGGCAGGAAGAAGGCAGTTGAGAACAGTGAGGGAAAGTGAAAGGAGAGGAGTGAAGTGGTAGTGGAGCAGACTGACCGTGTCCGGGTACGTGGCCCGGGCACCTAAGAGCAAGGTTGGCAGACGGTGGTGACCGTCTGCAGGCGAGGCTGATTGACGCACAACCGTAAGGACCGGGGACGGGCGGTGGCCCGCCGGTCCCGGACCGGGGAGCGAAGAGAAGCCAGCACCATTCGGCAGGGCCTACGGACCCCGACCAGGCTTGGAGTCGCCGTTAAACCGGTCAAATCCGTCAGCGACGGGAACCTCCGGGGTTTCCCAGCAGCAAAGACCCGACTGAAGGCAACCGCTCAACCGTGAAGGGAAATACAGCTACCGCCACAGCTAGTGTTCCCAGGGCCAGAGCCTGCGGGCAAATGGGGCTCCTCTGGCAAATACACCGCTGGGGACCGGGTTACCGGTGGAAAGCCATCGGAGCCGAAGACACATTACAGGTGCAGGGAGAGACAGTCACCGCCAACCTTCTGGGAGTGACCATCGCAGCCGGCTGCGGGACCCGTCCATCCAGCCGTTTGTTTTACCAGAGACTCCGTATACGTTATTGGCTGAGTGAGTACCACCGTGCCGCCTGGCACCGCGCTGCCCCCGCAACCCTGCACCTCACCAAACCCCGCTATCCACCTTACAGTCCCCATCACCGGGCCCCGGGACCACCAAAACCCCCTACCCACGGAGGGGAGAGAAACATCTCGGCTGCTCCCTGTCATCGCTCCCGGGATCCCCGTCCAAAGCAGCGGTGTTGTCCCAACCTCACCACAAACCGTGGGTGGCGTCACGGACTGACTTCCCAAACCCAAAAATTATCCCCTTTCACTCACAGGCGAGGAGCACCGCTCGAGTCCCCGGATCCGGCCCACCGCTTGAGCCATCGAGCAGCAGCAGCGCCGGACCCGAGCGTGGTGAGCGTAGCGCCCTCCCCGCCCGCGACACTAACATTCTTATACTCTGCATTATACAGTTAATACATTAATCACACATTATGGATTATACTTTATATTACTATAAAACATGCATTTATAATAAAACGCAATCATCAGTAAAACACTGTAAACTCTCGGCCGCTAGATGGCGCCGATTATTGCATTGCTCTGGCTCTGTTACATGGCCGGCTCTGCTACACGGCCGGCCCGTATTCTCCAGCAGCAGAAACGCTTAGACAATATTATAAAACACAACTATTACAATGCACACACTATAAAATACATTGGACACATCATATTTAAACATTAGGGGAGTGGGGTAATCTGGCCACCTCCTACAATGGCGTGCCAGACAGTCCAGCTAATCTGTATAATCCCGCCCCCATCAATAATTGTCAGCTTGCTGACAATGTACATTTGTGTCGCCCTGGGCAAGCCAGGGGACACGGGTCACAACACCACCACACCCCACACTCCAGGTAGGCACATCAATGCTAACCACAAATCCTTGTTGCCTTCCTCCAGGAGTTTGATGATGCACACCAGGGGGTGGGCCAGGCGGTTGGCTCCGCCCACCGAGGAGCTCAGAACTCTGGAGGCAGGAAGAAACCAGGCAGATGAGTCCAGGAGGAGGAAGTGGAAGGAGTCAGCTCAGGGAGGAGCAGGAGTGAGGAGCTAAGTGGAGGAGTTAAGAAAGTGAAAGTGAAAGTAGGAAAGTGGAAAAGGAGGAAAGCAAGTGAAGTGACAGTCAAGAAAGAAAGCCCGAAGGGTCCAGCTTTGTGGAGGGCCAGATCAGCAAGGTCAGCGACCGCGGTGACTGTCTGGAGGGGGACCGTTTGGAAGTTCCTGGAAGGACCCCGTTGGCTGTGTGCCCGGTGGTCTGGAGCAGTGTTCCGAAGGACAGTCAGCACCAGGGCAGGGGCCTCTCGGACCCCGGCAAGGCTAGGAGTCGCCAAATTTGCCGAATCCGTCAGTGACGGGGACGCAGATCCCCCAACAACCAAGTCCCGATTGAAGGCAACAGCCCAACCCGTATTGGAGAGACACCGCCACCGCCACGGCACCAGTTTCTCAGGGCCAGCGCCTGCAGGCAAAGTGGAGAGCTCCTCCGGCCCAGATTGCAGTCGGGGAGCGGGTAACCGGAGGGAATCCACCGCTACCACAAGTCAAACATAGGTGCAAGGAAGAGGGACATCACCGTCACCTACCGGGAGTGCAGGTGCAGCCGTCTGTGGGACCGTCCTACCAGCCGTTTGGTTTACCGTACAAACTGTGTCCGTGTCTCAGGCTGAGTGAGTACCACAGTGCCGCAAGGCACAGCGCTGCCCCCGCGTCCCTGCGCCCACCAGGCCCCGCACCTACTTCTCCATCACCGGGCCCCGGGATCACCAACCCCTACCCACGGAGGGGCAACACAACAACTGGCTGCTCCGCATCACCATCCCCGGGAGCCCCATATTGAGCAGCGGTGGTGAAATCACCACAACCGTGGGTGGCGTCACGAACTATAACAATCCCCACACCCAACCACAAATCCCCCCTTTCACTCACGGGCGAGGAGTGCCGCTCGAGAAACCCAGGGATCCGGCCCACAGCTCGAGCCACCACTGAGCAGCTGCCGGACCCGAGCAGAAGGGGTGAGCGCGGTGTGCCGACACCCTCCTCCCCGCCCGCGACACATTCAGCAAGGAAAAAAAGAAAATGCACTAGATGGCGGCACCACACTGCAAACAGGAGGGGGTGTACTTACAGAGGTCCTGTGGAGTCTGTCTTGTTGGGACGGGCGGTGCTAACTCCGTTTGTAGTCCCAGGATTAGATGCAGATTCCAAAAAAGGCAGAAGTCACGGGGCACTTAGCCTTCAGTCCAAGATTTATTGTTCAAAATGAAATAACATGAACACATAATAGCAAAGGAGGGTGAGCGGCGAGGGAGAGCTCAATGGATGACGGCCGTTTCACGCCGACTAGACGCTTCCACGGGTCCAGTTCAAGTGGACCCGTTGAAGCGCCTAGAAGTGTGAAACGGTCATCGTCCATTGAGCTCACCCTCACCGCTACCCCTCCCTTGCTGTTATTTGTTCATGTTATTTCATTTTGAACAATAAATCTTAGACTGAAGGCTGAGTGCCCCGTGAATTCTACCTTCTACCTTTCTTGCTGATAATGTACAGTGTGCACAGGAAGCTGCAAATCAATGGTGTGGACAGGTTTACACACCGCTCAGCATTTATAGCTCTGATACATGTGCAGCAGAGAAAACAGGGATTCTAGCAAAACTGCACCAAGCAGCCCCGTAAGTGACACATACTAGGGCGGCACGGTGGCTCAGTGGTTAGCACTGCAGCCTTGCAGCGCTGGGGTCCTGGGTTCAATTCCCCCTAAGGACACCATCTGCAAGGTGTTTGTATGTTCGCCCCGTGTTTGCGTGGGTTTCCTCCAGGTTCTCCGGTTTCCTCCCACACTCCAAAGATATACTGATAGGGACTCTAGATTGTGAGCCCCAATGGGGACAGTGTTCAGTGTTGCCAATGTATGTAAAGTGCTATGGAATTAACAGCACTATATAAATGAATAAATATTATTATTATTATACTGGAATCAGAATCTCTGCCCCTAAATCATGCTGTTTTCATATTCCATAACCAAAAAAGTGCAGACAGATTCTCTTTAGTAAGGGCCAGTGTCACACTTATTTCATCTCCTGGCATTGAATTAGCTGAGTGTTGTATATGACAGTCCCATAGAAAATGAATGGTGCATGTGTGGCACTTTAGAGCCCCATTCTCAGGATTAGTGGTGATCCCACTGGTGTAATACACACTCCAGTGACAGATTCAATGTCGGCTCATCATCAATGTTGTGTGAGGAGGCCTGGTGACTAGTTCAGTTTGGTAGCCATACCCACCCCCTACTCACCATTGACTCCTTGGCACACCACTAGAGATGAGCGAACCTCTAGAAGCTCGAGTTCGGTTTGGTTCGTCGAATGGAGGCCGCGTTCAAGTTCGGTTCGGCGAACCGTTCGACGAACCTCTCGAGCCCCATTGAAAACAATGGGAGGCAATCACAAACACCTAAAACCACCTGGAAAACACCCTCAAAGGTGTCCAAAAGATGACAAACAACTCCCAAAACAACACAAATACATGGGAAAGTGACAAGGACAAATATCCATGCGAAAACTAAACAGCTGGACGAGGAAAAAGAGGAGGAGAAACAGATATATGAGTATATGCAAGTGAACATCGATGCCATTACTGTGCAACTTGAGCCTTGCTCATTCTAGGCTTCCAATGTGAATAAATGGCCTGAGATCGCCACTTATGCCTTGTAGATCTTGTCGTGTCCCGCAGCTAGCATTCTCTCGGAACGTGTCTTCAGTGCTGCTGGGTGTGTGCTGACAGATAAGCGCACGCGTCTGTCCAGTGACAATGTGGACAGACTAACGTTCATCAAGATGAACAAGTCATGGATCCACAAGGACTTTTCTACCCCTGTGTCATCCTGGGGATCCGAAAGGCAGGTGTATTTTTGAGAGTGATTCATGCAAAGCATCTTTGTAAAATTGCAACTGGGGGACAACTGATGCCAGTCAAGTGCTGTGTGTGTGGCCCAATTTTGGGAAACAAGGGAGACTGTGGTTGGAGTCCCCTTGCTGTGTTTTACATGATTTTACATGATTTTCAAAGGGCATGACATGGCTTAGAGGTTGACTTTCAGCATCTGCAAACTGTTGGCTACAGAAATGCTGCCTTTCCAACCTTTGGACGAGAGGATTTTCGAGACCTTATGCCCATCGCAGTGCCCCAAGAGCCGATGCCCAGTTGCCACTTCTTCTCCAAGAAAGGCGTGCCCGCGCTACCCCAGCAGGTTGCATACATCACCGCTTCCTTGAGAAACTCTGTGTGTGACAGGGTGCATTTCACCACAGATACTTGGACCAGTAAGCATGGACAGGGGCGTTACATGTCGCTGACTGGGCACTGGTTAACTATGCTGAGAGATGGAGAAGGGTCTGCTGAACAAGTCTTGCTGTCCCCACGAGTTGTGTGTCAATCCTTACTCTGTATGTAGAAGTTCCTCCACTGCTTCTGCCTACTCAACCTCGTCTGGGTCCTCCACCTCCGCCCAAACCCTGTGTGTTCAGGCCACCCGCGTTGTAACTGCGCACAAGGAATCCCACACACCTTCTTACTATGTTGGCAGCAGAGCTCAACGGCATCAGGCGGTCAACTCTTTACTTTGAAATGTCTGGGATATGTGAGTCAAACCGCTGAGGAGTTGTGGACGGTAAGCTCTGGAGAGTGAGACCGAGTTTCATCAATGGTTGTCTCCACTCAACCAGCAGCCAGGGAAGTCCGGGTGCGACAATGATGCAAACATGGCTGCGGCCCTTCTTCAGGGCAATGTGACACACGTGCCTTGTATGGCTGACGTGTTGAACCTGGTTATCCAGCAATTTTTAAACCACTATCCCGGCCTACATGACCTTCTGCAGAGGCCACGGTGTAACGCCTGCCTGGATCCACACACTCAGACGGGCTGTAAAGGATAGGCTAGAGGGAAGCCACTCACCAAACAGGACCCCCAGAACCCTGAAACCCTTTAACCCCTATACAGGGATTTGGAATTACTCAGGGCCCAAGGTGATCAATACCTGTGGAAGGCTGCAGTCCGAGAGAGGAGTAGTCAGGCAGGGTCAAACCATGAATAGAGGAAGAGGAACAGAATGGGACGGCCAGGACTTAATCAGAAAACAAGCAGAGGTCAAATGCGGATCGGGCAACGAGGTACAAAACAGCAGGCAGGAGACGTAGTCAGGAAACAAGCACACAAAATCACAAAACAGAACTGGGCGGAACAGGAACCTAAGGTTCAGAGCTATGTCTGGGAGTGGTAAGCAGACAAGATGGGCCTAAAAAGGGTGTGGTGTCTTCCCATTGGTTGTAGCTGAATGATGGTACTTCAGCTGAGACACCCACCACCTACAGTCAGCCAGTGGTTCTGCATATCTCAAGGTAAAGCAGCCCAGTGGGTGAGCGGAACCTGCGGCCACTGCCGCCGCTGGCATCGACTCCTCTCCCATCATCAGCACTATGCACGAAAGGAACACGCTGTCACCTGGCGACCGGAGTACAAATTGATGGAGCGGACTCCGGTGGTGACTTAAACCTGGCTGCGGCACTTCGTCAGGGAAATGCAACACACGTGCCTTGTATGGCTCACGTGTTGAACCTTGTTCTCCAGCAATTTTTAAACCACCATCCCGGCCTACATGGCCTTCTGCAGTGGGCACGCTCGCTATGTGCTCACTTCCATCGTTCACACCCAGCAGCTCAACAACTTGCATCGCTATCGCACCAGAAGTCTTTCAATCTGGCGTTTCACCGCCTGAAATGCGATGTGCCGACACACCGGAATTTGAATCTGCACATGTTGCAACGTTTGTGGCAGCACCGCCGAGCCCTGCTGCAATATGTTATGACGTATAGCCTGGGCTAACTAGATCCAGAGGTGGTGCAGATCACGCTGCTGGAGTGGTGTCAGATCAAGGACCTATGCACCCTTCTTCACAGTTTACAAATGTCGACGAAGATGTTTAGCACTGGCGATGCCATTCTCAGCGTGACAATTCCGGTCATCTACATGCTGGAGCACACTCTAAACATTATTCGGAGTCAGGTGGTGGGACAAGAGGAAGGGGAGGAAGTACAGAAGGAGTCATATGCGGAAGGGATAACAAGATCTACAAGGTCCAGACGGTCAGCTGCACCAAGGCGGCAGGCATGGGACGGTGGGGGAGAGGGATTAACAAGGGCGCATAGTATCAGCAAAACTGTTGAGGAAGGTGCAGGAGCCCATGAAGAAATGGAGGACGAACTTGCGATGGGCATGGAAGACTGAGCAGATGAGGGAGAGCTTGCTCACATTTCGGTTGTGCGAGGTTGGGGGGAGAGGGCAGAGGAAGGAGGCATGATTCTCACCTCTTCGCCAACAACACAGCAAGGACTTGGTCCTCCTGGATGCGCAAGACACATAAGCGCCTTCTTGCTGCACTACCTACAACATGACCCTCGGATTGTCCGAATTCAAAGTAATGCTGACTACTGGGTTGCCACACTGTTAGATCCCGGTACAAGACAAAATTTGGCAAAATAAGTCCTACCATAGAAAGGGACGCACGTATACAGGAGTATCAGCAGAAGGTGGTATGCAATCTTAAATCTGCTTTTCCACTAAACACCAGTGGTGCACAGAGTGAATCTCAACGCCTTGTCATGGATAGGAGGAAATGGTCTTTTACTTGTCCACATCTGAGGGACCGAGGGCTGGCTGCTGTGCTGAGACGGCATTGAGTAGGGTGTCCCTTCAGAGTTGCAAATTTGGTCATATACAAAATGAGTGGAAAAAGGACAGATGCTGGTGGAAAGGGGAACAGGTGTGTTGGAAAGGAGAAAAAAGTTAGTGTCCGTGGGTTTGGTGGTTAAGCAACAGTAACATTTGCTGAAGAAACACCATCTGTTACGGGGGGACTGGCAGATTTGGATAAGGTGGTATATACTATGTTAGCGCTATCTGAAAAAATAAAGAAGAAAATAAAGAGAAAGGTATATATCCCAATCGCCAGTCGGTGTCCATCGCGCTCCCAGATGGAAAAGGAGATGTTGGCAACTGGAAGGTTAGGTGGAGAATACAGAGCTGCGTGGCTCTGAAACTAATAGTAGCCTGAACCGAGTTAGACGCCACTCGGATCTGTAGACTGGGATCCCTGTTAGCGTCACAGGGTCCACACACCCACCTAGCCCAGGAACTCCCTGTTAACAACACAGGGGCCATTGGGTACGCTGTCCGTGTGCGTAAGGGCCACACCTGTGGACAGCAGGCGCATCAGCAGCAGCAGGCCTGTTAATGCCACTGGGCTGCACTAGCAGGACTTGTAGGACAGAAGCTGGTCTTAAACGTTCTGCATTACCAACTGTGGTGGCGGCCTGCATCGACACCCTATCCCTGCCTACCTCTGGGCTAAAGCCGCAATGTGTTCAACACATGGAGGTGTGCTCTTTCTCAGCATAAAAGAAGACTGTACACCTCCTTGTTGGCTCCAGCCCCTTTAATAACCTGGATCCGCCCCAACCCAGGGTGGACCACAATGCACCTCCAGGAGCCAATAGCAGAATGCCACGTCATCAGTGACATAACCAACGGCCTATCCGGAACCGGCACTTCACTGATGACCTCATGGCAGTCACGCCCCAAACACCTCACCGGTCATCGTCTGACGAACAATGATGATGTGCCAAGTCATAGGGGCGGGCCTCTGCGAGCCAGTCCGGAGTGGCCACATCATCAGAACACTTGATTCCCTCTGGCCTATCATGGACTACCACCTCACGGACATGGCCAGTGAGTTCCTTACCGGACCCAGGCTCTGATGCACTAAGTGCCTGAGCATGCTCAGTAGCATGAACAACAGTCTCAGAAAAAAGACTATCAGCTTCAGCATGCTGTCTAGGCACAACACAGGACTAAAGCCCGCTTTACACGCTGCAATGTATCTTACAATGTGTCGGCGGGGTCACGTCGTAAGTGACGCACATCCGGCATCGTAAGGTACATTGCAGTGTGTAACAGCTACGTGCGATTGCGATTGAACGGTAAAACGTTCATCGCACGCACGTCGTTCATTCCTCATGAATTGAACATCAGATTGTTCATCGTACCCGGGGTAGCACACATCGCAGTGTGTGACACCCTGGGAACGAAGAACAGATCTTACCTGCAGCTCCCAGCCGGTAATGCGGAAGGAAGAAGGTGGGCGGGATGTTTACGTCCTGCTCAGAACCGCCCCTCCGCTTCTATTGGCCGGCTGCCGCGTGACGTCGATGTGACGCCGAACGTCCCTCCCACTCCAGGAAGTGGACGTTTGCCGCCCACATCGAGGTCGTATGGACGGGTAAGTACGTGTGACGGGGGTTAATCGTTTGTGTGGCACGTTCAACAAATTGAACGTGAAACACATACGATGGGGGCGTTGCAAATCGCATACGATATCGTATGCAAAATTGCAACGTATAAAGCAGGCTTTAGACACGGCCAGAAGTCCAAGTACCTGTGCAAAGAGTCTTTTCGCACTAAGTGTGGGAGCATGCTCTGTAGCACGAACTCAGGACTTAACCTCAGGAATGGCACAGTCAGGCTGAGCATACTCACTAGGCAAAATACTGGACTTAGGCTGGGGTAAATCGGCACACGCATGCGCACTAGCCGCCTCTCCACACTTAGACATGGAGGAGAAAGCAGCCAGCTGGGCAACCCGAGGCACAGCCAAAAATGGCAGCTGACGCCTGGGCGCAACTGGAACCGCAGCAGGCTGCCTGCCTTTATGGCGGCACCGATTCGTAACACCAACTACCAGCCAAAATAACAGGTGTACTTCTTCCCGTGGATAATCTGATATGATCCCTTTTTTCACGGACACGACCATCGCTAACAAATGTAGGTGAGGCACCAAAACACCAGCTGCTTCAATAGAACTCAAGTGCTCCATAAAGTGGCCTCTCCTCCACCTCAAGTTCAATATCCCAAATACTCCATACCTCTGTGGTGTCAACCCAATCGCACTTGCTTCCTAACAGCTCTCAAGTTTCGACCAGCCCTGCTGAGTATGGGGTAACAGAGATGGTTGAGTCTGCATAGCTGTTCAGTCACACTATAGCCTGGGAATCAGAGGTCTGCTTCATAGCTGCAGTGATTATACACACAAGGAAGTTATTATTATGATTATATATATATATATATATATATATATATATATATATATATATATAGCACCATTGATTCCATGGTGCTGTACATGAGAAGGGGGTTACATACAGAATACATATACATGTAACAATAGACAGAATGGTACAAAGGGAAGAGGGCACTGCCCTTGCGGGATTACTTTCTAAAGTATTTTGGGGAGGAGACAGTAAGTGGGGTGTAGGTTGGGTGGCAGCTCCACACGGTGGTGGGGTCATTGAAGGTTATAGTCATTTCTGAACAGATGAGTGTTCAGGTTCCGTTTGAAGCTTGCGGGTGTAGCAGATAATCTGACGTGTTGAGGCAGCGAGTTCCAGGAGACAGGGGAAAGGGTCAGCACAGATGCCCAGAAGCTTTGTGAGTCGGATCAAAGCCCCCATGAAGAAGGTGCTGAGCATAATATACACCCTCATTCCCAAACAGTAAATCCTCCTGGTGGAGACAATGGGGAACATGATGAGGAGACTCAGATACCTGATTGGAACGACAAACTTTACTATTCAGTCAGGGCAGGAAGAGGTTGTGCTGGAGGACTCAGGACGAGGGGAATGAAAACACACAGGGTGATGATGAGGTTGGAGACCCCACTTACTGTCCAACCAAAGTCACCCAGTTGGGTCAGCAGAGGAGGTGGAGGAGGATGCTACTGACGACGAGTTTACGTTGTGTCTTCCTGGACAGAGACAAAGTACTGGAAGCACGTCAACAACTTAATCCTCAGACACAACTCTGACTCTGAGCAGAAGTCGTGGTGGTTCTGCAGGTCACATGGGCTCTATGCCTTGCCTAGCCTGGGGCTTTTTTGACATCGCAAAGGATCACCCAAGTCAGGTAATGTGTAAGATTTGTCAACAATCTCTAAGTAGAAGGCAAAAACTCACAACTTTGAGTACTTCGTCCATGAAGTATCACATGGATATGAATTGACAGCGTGAAGGTGTATTGCTCAGCTTTAGCCACTGACAATGCAACATGCTTATTTGCCGTTCATTGCATGCATTGTTGCAGACTACACACAAGGGGCTGCTGTTTTTTTTGCATCTGCCTGTCTGTTTGGTCACTATAGCAATAGCAAAACGGTCTTCGGCTGTGGACTTGGAGATGCTGTCTATGAACAGAAGGAAAAGCTAAAGGTGTGTTACAGCAAGGAGCCACAGTGGAAACACTTCGGTCAATTGTGAGGGGAGTTGTGTTGGAGTTTGTTGAGGAGGACCGTAAGGCCAGTGAGCAGCATCCTGTGCCGGAGACCGACATTCTTCCGGTGCTGTCTATACTGTTCACCGTGAAAGGAGCGTAAAGTCTGTATTTCTGGCAACTGGACATCACAGTACCCGGGTACGGTAGGCTGTGCCCAGACAGTAATGAGTGCACACAATACTTTGTTTTATTAGCAAAACACATATCTGTTCTGGGTAGGCTGACTATATAGCCAATAAGACTTGCTGCCTCTGCACTGTCAAATTGTCACGTACAGTTTAAATCATAGAGGGACAGCGACACATGTTTGCATTGACTGTTGCTTTTCAAGATTTCCATGACTGTGTTGCAGAGCTGTGTGGTTTGCATTCACACTGTTATCATCTGCCTTATCTGTGAGGCTTCAGCTAACAAGGGTATTCAGGGGGGGTAATGGGTTTTGTCTATGTTTAGCTACATAAGTTGTAAGCTCTTGTGCGCCACTGGTAAGTCGTGTTCGCACACACACACACACACACACACACACACACAAACACACACACAAACACACAATTACTCCTGCAACGCAGAGGGATTACCAGGTAGTAGGCAACTGAATAGATTCTTCTATTCTTTCAGTTTTATGCATGGTTCTTATTGTTTTTTTTTGGGAAAGTTAAACAATCATTTATCAACCCAACTGCCTAGAGTCCTTTTCCTGTTGCGTGGTTTTGCTGCATACTGTGGATCCCACCAAGTACAAGACTTAAAATGAAGCATAAGTCGCAATGTGAATTTCACTGTGCTACAATGCAGCCTAGCGTGCCTGTGCAACCACCGCCTGCCCCATCAAGTGCATCTGCGTGCTCTTCATCCTCTGTGACTGTGGGGACAGCAGTCACACATGCTTTTTCACGCTGACCTTCCACCCCTTTACCCGCAACAGGGAGTGTGATTGGCAGGCCGTCACTTGTTTTGGAAGTGGAAACAGATGGTATTGTTGAGCTGTCAGACATCGAGAGAACCATCATTGGATGCAGGCTACATTCCTCCCAACCGTCCCGGATACAGCGGGACAGTCCCTCTTCTGAGCCTTTGATCCCGGCTCCTGCCCGTGAGGCTGTTTATCCCGGGCTCCACCCACCCACTGTAGCCCCGCCTCGCTGTTTCTCCCTTCTATTCATTACAGAGCCGAGCGCGCACCTACTCCTGTGACTGCTGCTGAGGTATGAATCACCCCCTGCAGCAGAGCGACCCCCCTGCAGCAGAGCGACCCCCCCCTGCAGCAGAGCCCCCCCCCTGCACCAGAGCCGACCCCCCCCCAGTTCCGGAGCCTGCGTTTGTCTGCAGCTGTTCTCTCTGATTCCCCGTGTGCGGCTTCTCACTGCTGCAGACACGCGGGGAGTCAGGAAGCTGAGGAGACCGTGCAATCAGCACTTATCTCCTGCAGATAGCAGTGACAATAACCTATGCAGAGTGGCATCTGCAGGCTTCTATTAGCTTACCGATCAGTGGTCTCCTGCCTGTGGAGCAGAGCTGCTGGGTCCTAGCTTCCCAACAGCTTCAGCTCTGCTTTATCCTGGCTCCCCTACCAGTTAAAGGGAACATGTCAGCAGAAATTTCACAATAAAAATAAAAGATTCCCCTCTGCAGCTCCTGGGCTGCTTCTAGAAAGGTTCCTGTTGCTATTGTGCCCCCTTTGAGACCTACAAAAATACTTTATGAAGTCTTACCTTTTTGTATGCAAATGTGTTTTTATGGTCACGGGGGCGGGCTGTCTGGCGTCCGTTATTCCCCCTCCTGCCGCTTTACGCAGTCCCCCATTGCTCATTTACATACACAAGGACGCCTTCCTCATGTAACTGTCCTCCCGAAGTTTTGCGCATGTGAACGCTTTTTCAGGTGATTGCGCAGGCACGAGATTATGGGCGGCGCTGTGAGTGTCATCAGCAGCGTTAACCAAGTACCCGTCCATAATCTCGTGCCCGCACTTTTCCCTCTGACTCCACCGTTATGCGCAAGTGCTGGCCATATGAACCATGTTACCTATTACTGCTTGCACGAGATTATGGGCGGGTACTTGGATGACTTTGCTGATGACAATCACAGCGCCGCCCATAATCTCGCGCCCATGGTAATAGGTAACGTGGTTCATATGGCCAGTGCTTGCGCATAACGGTGGAGGCAGAGTGAGAAGCGCGGGCACGAGATTATGGGCGGGTACTTGGATGACTTTGCTGATGACAATCACAGCGCCGCCCATAATCTCGCGCCCATGATAATAGGTAACGTGGTTCATATGGACAGTGCTTGCGCATAACGGTGGAGGCAGAGTGAGAAGCGCGGGCACGAGATTATGGGAAGGTACTTGGATGACGCTGCTGATGACAATCACAGCGCCGCCCATAATCTCGCGCCTGCGCAATCACCTCAAAAGCGTTCACACTTTGCACAGTGCTCAGTCCCGCGAGAGTGGCACTGGGCATGCACAAAACTTCAGGAGGACAGTTACATGAGGAAGGCGTCCTCATGTATGGAAATGAGCAATGGGGGACGGCGTACAACGGCAGGAGGGGGAATAACGGGCGCCAGGCAGCCCGCCCCCGTGACCATAAAAACAGATTTGCATACAAAAAGGTAAGACTTCATAAAGTATTATTTTAGGTCTCAAAGGGGGCACAATAGCAACAGGAACCTTTCCAGAATGCAGCCCAGGAGCTGCAGAGGGGAATCTTTTATTTTTTTTGCTAAATTTCTGGTGACAGGTTCCCTTTAAAGGGAACCTATCAGGTGCAATCTGCACTCAGAGCCAGGAGCAGTTCTGGGTGTATATTGCTAATCCCTGCCTAACTGTCCCTGTATACACTAGCATAGATAAAGGCATCTATAGAAAAAGGATTTTTAAAGAGCTTATATCTTATGCTAATTAGCGCGGGGACTAGTCCCAAGGGCGTTACTTCACTTGGCTAGTCGGCTCATATAGCGTGTTAGTACTCACACAGGGGCGTAATAACATGCTAACATGCTATGCGAGCCGACTAGCCAAGTGAAGTAACGCCCTTGTGACTAGTCCCCGCGCTCATTAGCATAAGATATAAGATCTTTAAAAATATTTGTTCTTGATCTCTTTATCTATGCTAGTGTATACAGGGACGGTTAGGCAGGGATTAGCAATATACACCCAGAACTGCTCCTGGCTCTGAGTGCATATTGCACCTGACAGGTTCACTTTAAAGGGAACCTGTCACCAGATTTGGGGCCTATAAGCTGCGGCCACCACCAGCGGGATCTTATGTACACATTCTAACATGCTGCATACCTCCCAACCGTCCCGGATACAGCGGGACTTTCACGCTTTACGTTGTTTGTCCCGTTGCCACGGGCGGGACGGCCAGCTCCCGGGCTCCGCCCACCCACTCTCTCTCCGCCTCCCTGCTTTTCCCTCCTACCATCCTAGTAGACGTGGCATAGAGAGGAGCGCTGCCTGTGCTGCTGCTGGTACAGTAAACTAATCTCCCCAGCGCTGATTTCCCTCCCTCCCCCCTCACCCCCTGCCGCCTGTCTGTGCGGGCGCCCCCCTGCCGCCTGTCTGTGCGGGCGCCCCCCTGCCGCCTGTCTGTGCGGGCGCCCCCCTGCCGCCTGTCTGTGCGGGCGCCCCCCTGCCGCCTGTCTGTGCGGGCGCCCCCCTGCCGCCTGTCTGTGCGGGCGCCCCCCTGCCGCCTGTCTGTGCGGGCGCCCCCCCGCCGCCTGTCTGTGCGGGCGCCCCCCCGCCGCCTGTCTGTGCGGGCGCCCCCCCGCCGCCTGTCTGTGCGGGCGCCCCCCTGCCGCCTGTCTGTGCGGGCGCCCCCCTGCCGCCTGTCTGTGCGGGCGCCCCCCTGCCGCCTGTCTGTGCGGGCGCCCCCCTGCCGCCTGTCTGTGCGGGCGCCCCCCTGCCGCCTGTCTGTGCGGGCGCCCCCCTGCCGCCTGTCTGTGCGGGCGGCCCGCCGCCTCATTGTGCGGGCGGCCGGCCGCCTCTCTCTGCGGGCGGCTGGCCGCCTCTCTGTGCGGGCGGCCCGCCGCCTGTCTGTGAAGGCGGCCGGCCGCCTGTCTGTGAAGGCGACCGGCCGCCTCACTGTGGCTGCCTGCATGTCCGTGCTGGAGGCCCGCCGGCTGCCTGCGTGTCCGTGCTGGAGGCCCGCTGGCTGCCTGCGTGTCCGTGCTGGAGGCCCGCCGGCTGCCTGCGTGTTTGTGCTGAATGGGTGTGGATGGGGAGTGGATATGGGCGTGACTGTGAAATGGGTGTGGTTAGGGGGCGTGGCCTAAAAATTTGCCGCGGCGCGCTATGCGCGCCGCAAACTTTGTCCCTCTTTTCCTTCTTTAAAAGTTGGGAGGTATGCATTATATCCACGCCTGCACCTTCGTCACAGATTGGCTGGACTACCTGCAGTTAATAATTGCGTAGCAAAAATGGAGAGGAGTGTAGAATGCACATGTGTTGTACCTTGCTTGGCAGCAAAGGAACACTAAGGTAGTATCCCAGACACTTTTAGGATGGCAGAAAAAGTGTCAGATCTTTGGGCAAATTAAATAGCGTGGCAAAAGTGGGCAGGTGGGTACAGTGCCTGGGTTCTGTGGGTACCAGGACAGTAAAGGAAGCCTCACTTTCTATCCCTCCTAATGATAAAATGCAGCAAGGAATTCCCTGAGCTGAGGTACACAGACGCTATCTAAACCTGTATACAGCGTTTCCACGGACCTGACTGTCACCTATGGCTCTGAGCGCATGGAAATCAGCCCTGAAAAGGGCTGAAAAAACTGCAGTCCCCAATCTGTAGAGCGCTGTGTGTATAGCGTACACAGCAGGAGCGGCGGCAGCAGCGTGAGCAGCGACTGTCACCCACACGCAGAAAGCAGATAATGGCGGCGTGAGGGAAAATGGCCGTATTTACAATGCAAGGACATGTGACATTCACAGCCTATGACACATGCCCTTGCTTGTCTGGCAAAAAGTCCACTTAGCTGTGTGTGTCTGGGATTGGCTGACATGCTGGCCCGCCCCACTGCACGCGCGTTTAGAAAAAAAAAAAAGGCGATCGGCATTCTCTCAGCAACACAGATCTAAACCCCGTCCCCCCCCCCGCACACTATACGCTGAAATTTGATAATAGTGTTGTGAATCACAGTGACTCACACTATTACAGTGAAAAGCCAGCTAGTAACTAGCTAGGCTTTTTGCTGATCGAACCGTTCTCGAACGTAACTCGAGCTATCGAGCTTTTAGCAAAAAGCTTGAGTTCGAGTTCGATCTCGAGCACCCCCCAAAATCACTCGAACATGAAAATGGCGAACCTCGCTCATCTCTACACACCACGCTGGTCACGGGCCAGCACAGGAAACTCTCCTGTGTTAAGCCCAAGACCCATTGTAGAGCCTGGAATAAGTTGGGCACCTCGCACAATTAAAGTATATTAGAAACTTATAGAACTTACTTTTTAAGCACATTTTTATACATTTAAAAATATGTCAAAATTGTTCTTGTGCCTCAAAGCCATTAATAAAGGCAGAAGTAGAACGTGGGATTGCTGATTTTCTTGGCTAATCTTTTTTGATGTTGGAGGTTTGAGCCTTGTCTGAATAGTAAAGACTATAAAATGTGACATTTCGAGGGTCTGGCTTCTATAAGGCGATGTTTTAATGTTTCAATTAACACTTGAAAACAGCGTATTAAGCTCAGCGGGGGGCATCGCATGAGGCAGGAATAAATGATACCGCGGGAACATAGCCCTGCAGATAGCGGAGCACGGCGCGCCTCCTACTCCATGCATTATAACCTAACTGAAAGAATGTCTAATAATCGGAGCACTTTACTGAGAAAGTTCCCGTGACATGAGGCGGGAGGCGCATTCACACCGAAATATTACATCTCTTAATGGGGCGACCTGGGGGCGATGTCAAGTCCTTCTCTCTCAGGGTTTTGTGGCAGTCAGTAATAAGAGGGTACAGTGGCTGTCAGTTTTATGCCGCTACTGTGGTGGTCAGTATTATAGGGGTCTTGTGGATGTCGCTTTTATGGGGGTACTGTGACTATCAGCATTATGGGGGCACTGTGGCTGTCTCTATTACGGGGGTCTGTGTCTGCCATTATTATGGGGGTACTATGGCTGTCACTATTATGAGGGTACTGTGGCTGTCACTATTGTGGGGGTAATGTGGATGCCTCTATTATGGGGTACTGTGGCTGTCAATATTGTGGGGGTACTTTGGATTCTGCTATTATGGGGGTACTGTGGCTGTCAGTATTATGGAGGGTACTGTGGCTGTCAGTAATATGGGGTACTATGGCTGTCAGTATGACGGGGGTACTGTGGATCTCATTATTATGGGAGTACTGTGGCTGTCAGAATTATGGAGTACTGTGGCTGTCACTATTATGGAGGTAATATGGATGTCACTAATATTTGCATAATGTAGTTGTCATTATTATGGGGGTAATGTGGCTGTGAGTATTATGGGGAAACTGTGGATGTCACTATCATGGGGTACTGTGGATGCTAGTATTATGGGGATACTGTGGTCGTGAGTATTATGGGGGTACTGTGGATGTCATTATTATGGGGACACTGTGGCTGTTTTTATTATGGGGTTTGGTGGTTGTCAGTATTATGGGGATACTGTGCCTGTCAACATTATGGGGGTAATATGACAGTCACCATTGTAGGGTCACTGTGGCTGTCAGTAATATGAGGGTATTGTCGATGACACTATTATGGATTTACTGTGGCTGTCACTATTATAGGGGGACGGTGGCTGTAAGTATTATGGGGGCACTGTGGCTATCAGTAATATGCGGGCACTATGGCTGCCAGTATTATGGAGTCAGTAATATGGGGGTACTGTGGCTGTATCATGAGGTACTGTGGTTGTTGCTACTATGGGGGTACTATGAATGTCACTAGTATGTGCATAATGTGATTGTCAGTATTATGGTGGTACTGTGGCTGTAGGTATTATGGAGGTATAGTGCCTGTCAGTAATATGGGAGTACTCTGGCTGTCAGTATTATGGGGGTACTAAGGATGCCGCCATTATGGGGGTACTGTGACTTTCACTATTATGGGGGTTTTGTGACTGCCACTATTTTGGGGTACTTTGGCTGTCAGTATTATGGGCACTGTGGCTCAGTATTATGGGGTAGTGTGTCTGTGAGTATTATGGGGGTACTGTGGATGTCATTATTATGGGGATACTGTGGCTGTCACTATTATGGGGGTACTGTGGCTGTTAGTATTATGGGGGTAATCTGGATGTCACTTATGGGGGTACTGTGGATGCTGCTATTTTGGGGATACTGTAGCCGTGAGTATTATGGGAGTACTGTGGAAGTGACTATTATGGGGCTAAAGTGATTGTCAGTAATATGGGGGTACTGTGGATGCCTCTATTATGTGCTTCTGGCGCTATAATGGAAATGGCTCTCAGTAATACGGGGGTACTGTGGCTGTCAGCTGTCAGTAATATGAGGGTACTGTGGCTGTCACTATTATGGGGTACTTTTTGTGTGAGCATTATGGGGGCACTGTTGCTGTCAGTAATATGGGATGGGTGTACTGGGGCTGTGTCAGTATTATGGGGTCACAGTGTCTGTCAGTAATATTGGGTACTTTGGCTGTCAGTATTATGGGGTCACAGTGTCAGTATAATGGGGGTACTGTGATTGTCACTATTATGGGGGTCTGCGGGTTTTGCGGCTCACTGCAATACTCAAAAAATGTAGAAGTGGAAGCAGAAAAAAACCTATATTTGAGCTCTGACTCCTCACAGCCTCCGGTATTACCGGGGCCCGCGCTGCACACCGAGCAGCCTCATCACCGCTTCTCTCCTGACTAGAACGGCCGCGGTTTGTAAACATAAAGAGTCGCAATAAAGTTGAGTGAAAACGTCGCCCGTTGCTAGGACGCGGGGTTGAGGACGCCTCTGTACGGAAGATGAGTGGGCGACGGTTCAACGAGCCAATCAGTGAGCGTCCATGGTGCGGTGACGTCACTGCCCGGGAAGCAGTTGTACGGACGGTGGAGGCGGCCGGAGAGCAGGTGAGGCCGCTGGAGAGCTGTACAGGGGGCACTGGCACTACAACCCTCAGCATGCCTTCCTGGCTACATGGCCATAGCCCATCCCCTGCTTGTGTGTGAGGTGTGTAGATACAGAGCAGTCCCCGCACCGCACAGTGCCGGGCTACAGTACAGAGGGTGAGGATGGCACAAGGGACGGAACCTCAGGGCAGCAGCCGGACATGGCCCACTGCTACCATGTGACATCATTACAGACAGGCCTAGTGCAGGCGGTGCCCCCTGTTTGTGGACCCCCCCGGTGTATGCAGTGTCCCCTGTTTGCAACCCCCCCTGGTGCAGGCAGTGCCCCATATTTGCATACCCCCCCCCCCCCCCCCCCCCCGGTACAGGCAGTGCCCCCTGTTTGTGGACCCCCCCCGGTGCAGGCAGTGTCCCCTGTGTGCAAACCACCCCCCTCCGGTGCAGGCAGTGCCCCATATTTGCAGACACCCCCCCCCCCTCCGGGGCAGGCATTGCCCCCTGTTTGCGGAACCCCCCCCCCCTCCGGTGCAGGCAGTGCCCCCTGTTTGCGGACCCCCCCTCCGGTGCAGGCAGTGCCCCCTGTTTGCGGGCCCCTCCCTCCGGTGCAGGCAGTGCCCCCTGTTTGCGGACCCCCCCCCATCCGGTGCAGGCAGTGCCCCCTGTTTGCGGACCCCCCCCTCCGGTGCAGGCAGTGCCCCCTGTTTGCGGACCCCCCCCCCTCCGGTGCAGGCAGTGCCCCCTGTTTGCGGACCCCCCCCCCCTCCGGTGCAGGCAGTGCCCCCTGTTTGCGGACCCCCCCCCTCCGGTGCAGGCAGTGCCCCCTGCTTGCGGACCCCCCCCCCCCCTCCGGTGCAGGCAGTGCCCCCTGTTTGCGGACCCCCCCTTCCTGTGCAGGCATTGCCCCCTGTTTGCGGATCCCCCTTCCTGTGCAGGCAGTGACCCCTATTTGCGGAACCCCCTCCTGTGCAGGCAGTGCCCCCTGTTTGCGGACCCCCCCCCCGGTGCAGGCAGTACCCCATGTTTGCGGACCTCCCAATGCACAGGCAGTTCTCCTTGTTAGCGGACCCCATGATGCGGGTGGTTCTCCCTCCATTAGAGGATCTCATGGGGCAGGTGGTCCCCTCTGTATTGTACATCCCCGGGATAGGTGGTCCCTTTTGCTTGTGGACCCCCAGCAGGCGTTCTCCCTGTTTGCAGACCCCTGGGGATGCCGGTCTCCCCCTGTTAGCAGTGTAGCCTCTTGTTAGCGGCCCTCTTGGGGCAGGCGGTCCCCGCTGTGTGCAGCAGCTTCCCAGTTGTTGGGATCTCTTTCCCAGGCGGGATGTAAGTTTGTCCTAGATGCGTGTAAGAGTGTTACATATCCGCGGCCACGTGCCCGGTGCCAGCATTGTTCTCACATCTCCCCTCCCCGAGAGGAGAATCCACAGATGGCTCAGAGAGCTTAGTGCGTCCTCCTCCCAGGGTGATAATCAAAACAGACTTATCGCCGGCCATGACAGCCGACCTGCGTCTATCCACAGGAGGCGGCGGATGACACCAGCCACAGCCCTAGGGGATAGGTACGTGGTGGCTGGCCACCCCTGCAGTGTGCACATGTGGGGGGGTCCGCTGGAGTAGTAGTAGGGTGCTGGGAGGGGGTCTGCAGCCTGTGCCCAGGAATAGCTCCTCCACGGTATTAAGAATAGTGGGAGTAGTAGTAGGAGTGAAGCCTTTTTGCACTTATCAGTACGGCTTTTCTACACTGCCGCAAAGTGCCAGCCATATTCACACTTTGGTGCAGCAGTTGCAAAAACTGCATAAGTTTCAAGTCCAAGTTCACGTCATCTCTTAGTTGTCTTACTTTGCAACAGAACTTTGCCCCCCAAATTTTTGGCCTATAGTGTGGTATGCTGAATGTCGCACCCTTTCTGATAGACCATACCCCTTTTCAGCTAAGCTAAAACCCCTCGTCAGACAAAGGCAAAGAAAATGGGTCAAACACCTAAATATGGTGGAGGTCGTTAACCCCGTACCCGTGACTTCACCGCCACTCCATAACTCGATCGTGGGGAGCTGATGGTTGCTATGGCAACTCTAGGCCTAACAATGGCTGCCGGGGTCTACCAGAGTCCAAAGCCTAGGAGATCATGCCAGATGCGTGGTCTATCAGGCAGCCGGTCAGTGACTTGTTATTGTTACCATTTTTGGGGTATATACATCATCTTGATCACTTTTCATTTCCTCTCATTCTGAGGATGCAATGTCCCAAAACTGGAAATTAAGGTTTCGGCTCCCGGCTGTGTAACACAGCTGGCACCCATCATGTATGTGGCTGGCTCTGCTCTTGAGACCTCTCCATGTATACGCACTCGACATGCGCTGTACGCGTCCGGCAGATATCAGGAAGGGGCTAGATATTCTTGTCTTTCACCACTAAAGCCCCCGCCACACACAGCTAGATCACTACGTCCAGGTTTTGTGACGTATGAGTGACCTCACCAGCGATATCGCTGTGTTTGACAAGCAGCAGCGATATCGCTGTGTTTGACAAGCAGCAGCGATATCGCTGTGTTTGACAAGCAGCAGCGATATCGCTGTGTTTGACAAGCAGCAGCGAGCAGGCCCCTGCTGCGAGGTCGCTGATCATTACAAAACAATCAGGACCAATTTTCGCTTGTTGGTCTCCTGCTGTGTAGCACATAGCGGTGTGTTTGACGGCGGGAGACCAATGATCTGAATGTGCAGGGCGCTGGCGTCTGGCAGCCTGTAAGGGGCGGTACGCTGGTAACCATGGTACACATCAGGTAACTATGCAAAGCACTTTGCTTAGTTACCCGATGTGTACCATGGTTACCAACGTACGCCGGTTACAGGCTACCAGACGCCGGCTCTCTGCACACGTAGCCAGGGTACACATCGGGTAACTATGCAAAGCGCTTTGCATAGTTAACGGATGTGTACCCTGGCTGCCAAGCACAACATCGTTACACGGGTCGCTGGTGGCTGGTCTCTGATCGCTGTGGAGATCTGCCTGATTGACAGCTCACCATCGACCATCTAGCGACGCTCCAGCGATTCCTGCCAGGTCGGATCGCTGGTGGGATCGTCGGAACGTCGCTACGTGTGACGGGACCCTAACACTCCCCCCCCCCCCCGCTGCCGGCTTACTGGCACAAGACCATGGCAGGCAGCCTTGGCTCGGATGGATGCCATTCAAATGAGCTGTATACCACGAATTATCTACCACTTATTACGTGTCGCCTACATCATGTTCTAACCAGGATATTCCTTGTCTCCTCTTATTTGTATCCACAGATGTTTTGCGTGAAAAGCTATGGAGTTAGGAAAGGGTAAACTCCTGAGAAGCGGCCTCAATGCCTTGTACCAGGCCATACATCCGGTGCACGGCTTGGCCTGGACAGATGGCAAACAAGTCATTCTTACCGCCTTGCACCTTCACAATGAAGACCCTAAGTTCGGCAGTTCCATGGTGATCGGACAATTCGAACATGTCCACGGCCTCTACTGGGGTCCAGCTCACGCCAACGACATTCCCGCTCTCCTGGCCGTCCAACACAAGAAACACGTCACTGTCTGGCAGCTGTACTACAATAATTCAGAGAAGAACAAGTTGGTTGTTTCTCAGACCTGTGAAGTCGGGGACCCTCTGCCTGTTCTGCCGCAGGGCTGCGTGTGGCACCCAAGTAAAGACATCTTGGTTATTTTAACCAAACGGGATGTTTCTGTCTTGTATTCGGCGCGCTCGGAAAACTCTAGCGTTAAGGCGGACATCAAGAGTACGGGGGTTGTCCACTGCGCTTGCTGGACTAAAGATGGAAGCCGTCTGGTTGTCGCCATCAGTAGTGCACTCTACTCCTATATTTGGGACGGGAAGCACAAAATGTTAAATCCTTGCACTTTTTGTCCCATATTTGATGTTGGTGGGTACATTTGTGCTATCGAATCAACGGTTGACTCTCAAGTGGCTGTTGCTACAGAGCTTCCCCTAGATAGGTTATGTGCATTAAATTCTGGCATTGCATTCGACATGCCCGCAACCTCCGAAATAACTCCCTCCGCCCAACCAGCCCTGCTGCTCATGGACGAAGAGTTCTCCTTAGACGTGGGTCGAAAATCAACCGATTCCGGGACCTCTCTATCCACAGATTCGCCAATAACGTCCCCTGGGACTGTGGACCTTACCCATATCTTGATCAACCATGCAAAATCTGACTTGAGTCCGCTTCTTAACTTGAAACGCAAGGACTATATAACGGGGAGCGGACAAGACTCCTCACATCTGATCCTTGTAAACTTTGAGAAGAAAGTGACGTCCACACGGAAGGTCAGCATCCCCGGGATCCTGGTCCCGGACATCTTGGCTTTCGATCCTGGTGCACATATCGTAGCTGTTGCGTCAAACACGTGTAGCCATGTTCTAGTCTACTCATTGACGTCTACTAACATGCCCAACATCCAGCAAATTCAACTGGAGAAGAACGAGCGGCCTAAAGGCTTGTACTTCCTAACGGATAAGATGCTGTTAGTGCTGGTGGGGAGGCAGAAGACGTGTGACCCGGCGTTCCTTCCATCTTCCAGCTCCGATAAGTATATTATCCGCCTGATGGTGAAGGAGGTTATGTTTGACGAAGACTCCGAGATCCCAAGCGCACACTCGAGCTTTGACTCTTCCGCTTTATTACATGGAAGGAAGAAGTATGTGGACTCTTTATACAAAGATGACCAGTCTCCCGCTTGCCGTGAGCTCCTGATCCCGGGAAGTTCCTCCGGACGTCAGTCTATAAGTAAAAAGCAACTCATAGAAGAGATTCGAGGTTACAACTGTGATCAAAGCCCGACGTCCAGTGCCAGCGACTTTGAGGATAAAAAGACCACGATGACTTTACACCACTTAGACTCAGAGCCGAAAAATCGGTCTCTAATATTAGGTCTAGAGACACACCGGAAACCTTCCAGCAGACCAGCGTCTCCAAAACTGCAATCCCAAGTGTGTAAGAACCTAACGAAGAACGCCACTGCAATCCCTGACCACGATATTCTGCATGTGTCTCGCAATCTGGAGCGACTTTGCTGCAACATGTCCAACCTCCAACAACGCCTATCAGATCTGACGGACCTGGCACAGAACGGAAGGAAGTCCTATCTGTCCTACCCGTCCTCTAGAGAAGCTCCGTATGTTACCATCATCTGCCAGGTATTTCCCTTGATTTATTTGGGGGTTGTATTACTGAAAATACAGTTCAATTAAAAAAAAGGTAGAAGTCAACCATATTGGCTTTCGGCCCACTTCGGGAGACGAGCGGTGCTGTTGACTGCTGTTACTGTCCTATTATTTAGGGAAGGAACCAGGATCTGTCAGGCAGTCATTGGGGCCACATCAGCAGCACCTTTCACCTCTCAAGGCAGGAGTTAGAGGTGCGAACTTTTTAGTATATCGCTACATTCATTGAATCTTTGTTTTGTGATCTGGATCCCAAGAGTAGTGCTCTTTGTGACTTGAGGGCAGCTGACCGTTTAACCCAGAGGTCTCAAACACGTGGGCCGCATGCGGCCCCCGAGGCTGCTTGTTGCGGCCCGCAGACCCCCTGACAATCGCAGCTCTATGCCCAGGGTCGGCGCCAGTAGGACTTTACTGCAATTGAATCATTTGCGGTGCTGCGCAGAGGAGCTGTCTGCATTATACCAATGGCTGCTGGCCGCCAATCAGATGCAAGGAAGTAACGTCGCTGTATGACGTCACCTCCTTGAATCTGATTTGGCCGGCTGTAGCCATTGGTATAACGCAGACAGCTCCTCTGCGCGACACCGCAAATGATTCAATTGCAGTAAAGTCCTGCCCCGGGCATAGTGGTACGATTGTCACGGGCCGCAACAAGCAGGTACGTGCTCACGATCACAACCCGCTGCGTCCTGGACAAGTTATATCCCCTGACAAGTCCAGCCTCTTAGCATGGTAGCACGCCCACGGGGGTGTACTAAAATACTATTCAATGCAGCATCATCAGCGTATGTTGTGACCGCGCTTCTGAATGCCAGGCATTTCCAATCATGCACAGTATGAAATCAGGTGTACGCGTTCCGGCTTCAGAGAGGTCTACTGCGCACGACCGGAAGTGTCCGGCATTCAGAAGCGTGGTCACAACAAGCACTGGTGATGCTGCACTGAATAGCATGTTTGTACACCCCTGTGGGCATCTTACCATGCCAAGAGGGTGGACTAGTCTGGAGATATAACTAGTCCCTGGCCTCATTAGCATATCATAAAGGATCTTTAGAAATACCTTTTTCTAAAGATCTCTTTATCTATGCTAGTGTATACAGGGACAGTTAAGCAGGGACTAGCAATATGCACCAAGAACTGTTTGTGGTCCTGGGTGCATATTGCACCTGATGGGTTCCCTTTAAATGCCACTGCCCATCTCTGACAGCGGTATGAAATATGCATGTTCCCGGGAGCTCACTCCTCTGGGCGCCCTTCTGCTACCCTGCTAATCCCAAGGTGCCAATGGTTTGCTACAGCAGCCGTGGCAGCAATGCCCCGGACTGGGCTTCATAGGGTACACACATATTAGCTACATACCGCAATACAGCTGCACAGCAGTATATAGAACGGATCTCTGGTACAAGTCACCTGAAGAGATAAAAAAATAAATAAAATGAAAACTCTAGGATTTTAGTCGCAAAGAAAAAAAAATGCAATTAGGAGTTAATCCAAATATCATATGGACCCCCGAAAGGTATCAATAAAAATAAACTCGCCACACATAAAAAAAAAAAAAAAAAGCTCTCACACAGCTCCATCTGCGGAAAAGTAAAAGAACAAAAAAGGTAATTTTTTTTTTTATTTGACAATGAACACTGTAAAAACAAAAAATGATGGTGGAATATAGCATGGTCCCCCACCCCCCCGCCGCGTATTTCACCCCACTTGTTCAGTACATAATATGGTAAAATGAATCGCATCATTAAATGAAACCTCTTGTCTCCCCATAAGGCTATGTTCACACTAGAAAAATAATTTTTCTTAAGAAATTTCTTAAGAGTGAAGGATAGTGCACCTGCGTTTTTGCCGCGTTTTCGGTGCGTTTTTGGTGCGTTTTTACCGCTGGTTGCTCCCTGCGTTATTGTGCCATTATCTATGGTAACTAACGCAGTAAGGCTATGTTCACACACTGCGTTTTTTACCTGCGTTTTTGGTTCGTTTTTGCTGCAGAAATTTCTTGAGAAATTCTTGTAACCTTTCTGCAGACATTCCCCAGCAAAACCTATGGGGAAAAAAATTAGCTGTGCGCACACTGCGTTTTTTTCTTAAGAAAATTCTTTCAGTAGATTTTCTTAAGAAAAAGAATGAGCATGTCACTTCTTTTCTGCAGCTAACTGCGTTATTTCACTCCATTGACTGTAATGTAATCATGAAATAGCGCAGGTATAACGCAGGTAGCAAGTGATGTGCGCTATTCCTGCGTTATACCTGCGTTCTTTCGCGTTTTCGGGACATAGTGTACTTCCCTGCACTGCGTTTTGCAGGGAAGTGATGTCACTAGGACAGGAAGAGGAAGGAGATGAGAAAAAAAAAAAAGCGTGGGCTCCGCTGTGTTTTTACCTTCCAGCCGGGTAAACACACACAGCAGCGGCCCGGTATTCTCAGGCTGGGGAGAGCGAGGGACAGGGTTAATGCCCCCTCCCCCTCCCGCAGCTGAGAATATCAGCCGCAGCTGCCCCGGGACTGTCGCATCCATTATGCGACAGTCCCGGCGTGTTACCGGCTCCTCCAGATGCCGTGATGCTGGGGCAATCCAGGTAATATGGAGTTAACGGCAACTAATATCTGCCGCTAAGTCCAAGTTTAGTGATGGCAGCGTCTATGACACGCCGTCACTAATCTGAAAGTGAAAGTAAAGAAACACTCACCGAAAAATCCTTTATTTTGAATAAAAGACAAAAAGCCCCTCTTTCTCTACTGTATTAACCCCTCCCAGACACAGCTCCGACGTAATCCACAGCGATGTCCCCCGGCGCTTCCAGCCCTGCTCCAGCCGCGTGTGACAGTTCTCCACGGGTCAACGAGCGACTGCTGAATCCGGCTCCTGAGCGAGGTGCAGAGGTGACTCCAGGACATTTTTGTCATGGCCGCTGATGTGAACACATTACCGGCCATGAGAAGTGCAGTGTGTGGGGGGAAACATCATAAATAAAGCTGGAATATCTATCCCTCTATCTATCTCTCTATCTATCTATCTATTATCTATCTATCTATCCATCCCTCTATCATCCATCCCTCTATCATCCATCCCTCTATCATCCATCCCTCTATCATCCAT
This sequence comes from Anomaloglossus baeobatrachus, assembly GCF_048569485.1. Classification (NCBI taxonomy): domain Eukaryota; kingdom Metazoa; phylum Chordata; class Amphibia; order Anura; family Aromobatidae; genus Anomaloglossus; species Anomaloglossus baeobatrachus. Next base: position 649,630,692 of record NC_134355.1, read on the forward strand.
CCCTCTATCATCCATCCCTCTATCATCCATCCCTCTATCATCCATCCCTCTATCATCCATCCCTCTATCATCCATCCCTCTATCATCCATCCCTCTATCATCTATCCCTCTATCATCTATCCCTCTATCCCTCTGTCCCTCTGTCCCTCTGTCCCTCTGTCCCTCTGTCCCTCTATTATCTATTTTTTTTTCCCAATGTGCTTTATTGCTGTAAAGGCATTAAAAAACGCAGGGACCAACATGAAAGAAAACGCACCGAAAACGCATGAAAAACGCACCAAAAACGCACCTGCGTTATTGGTGCGTTTTTTAACGCAGGTGCGCTAATCCTTCACTCTCAAGAAATTTCTTAAGAAAAATCATTTTTCTAGTGTGAACATAGCCTTAAAAACAAACCAACAAAACGAAAAACATGCCCAGGTGTGACACTCTAGACAAAATATAAAAGTGGTAGTGGCTTTTGGAAGAAGGGGAGGAAAAACCAAAGCGCAAAAATGAAAATAGGCCGCGGTAGAAGCAATAAACTGTGCTGTCCTTTCTTCTCTTCCCGCTCTTTGTTTACTGGTGTCTTGAATGTGCCCTCTGCAGCCAATCAAGGGCCTCCGCACTCGTGATATATTACCGGCAGATGCCGCTAATACGGCACCGTACTGCTATAGTCACTGCCTGCAGCTGGGTCTGCCGGGGAAGGAGGAGCGAGGGGGATCTTTTTTTTTTTTTTTTTATTTTGCCAAATCTTTAGATCCTTTCACAGCGCAGAGTAACGTTGCAAACACTTGATCTTGAATAATATCTTTAACTTTATCGCGACACGTGTTGTGTTGTATTATTACGTCTTATATCTGGTCCCAGTATTTGATGCAGGCTCAGGAGCTGAGAAGCAAGAAGCAGGGAAGAGGACGCAGAGGGAACGGAGGACAGGTGTGAAGAATGTCTTCGTGTGCATGCGTAGAATGGCACAGTAGGGGACCAGGATGGGACGTTGTGTGTGTGTGTGTGTGTGTGTGTGTGTGTGTGTGTGTTGGCACAATAAGGGACCAGGAGCTACAAGAAGAGGATCAGTGAAGGGGACATCACAAGAAGAGGACCTGCATGGGCACATTTGTAAAAGGGGACAATACTACAGGATGGGCATATTAGTAAAAGGGAACAGGGTTGGGCACATTGCTACAGCATGGGTACAAGGAAGGGCACATTAGTAAAAAGGGGATAAGGAGGGGGCTCATTGCTACAAGACAGGCACATTACTACAGGATGGGGACAAGGATGGGCACATTACTACAGGATGGGGACAAGGATGGGCACATTACTACAGGATGGGGACAAGGATGGGCACATTACTACAGGATGGGGACAAGGATGGGCACATTACTACAGGATGGGGACAAGGATGGGCACAGTACTACAGGATGGGGACAAGGATGGGCACAGTACTACAGGATGGGGACAAGGATGGGCACAGTACTACAGGATGGGGACAAGGATGGGCACATGACTACAGGATGGGGACAAGGATGGGGCACATGACTACAGGATGGGGACAAGGATGGGCACAGTACTACAGGATGGGGACAAGGATGGGCACAGTACTACAGGATGGGGACAAGGATGGGCACAGTACTACAGGATGGGGACAAGGATGGGCACATTACTACAGGATGGGGACAAGGATGGGCACATGACTACAGGATGGGGACAAGGATGGGGCACATGACTACAGGATGGGGACAAGGATGGGCACAGTACTACAGGATGGGGCACATGACTAAAATATGTTGGCCAAAATTACTGTATGGTACTAATTTTAAAGTTATATTACGTACAAGAAAGGGATAAAATGTAAAAAAAAAACGAACACTTTTTTTTTTATCAATTTTTTTTATTTATATATAATGTGTGTGTATATATATATATATATATATATATATATATATATATATATATATATATATATATTTATACAAAAAAGGCTGTTTGTTATAATAAACAAGCAAAATTGTTCAAAAACAGTGATCCAAAGGTGTAGAGAAAAAAAAAATAGGGTATGAATAAAAATATCACTTTGTCCTGTAATCAATGCGGGCCCCCAAATTATTATTTATTTTTTTTTTTATGTGCGACCCTCATACCCAGCCGTGTTTGAAACCCCTGGGCTAGCCCCTCAACCCTGCCTTTGGTGTCCGTGCAATTATAGCAGAGGCCGCGTGCCCCCCTCTGCCGCTCCGCGTGCCCCCCTACCGCTCCGTGTGCCCCCCCCCACTCCCCTTCCGCTCCCTGTGCGCCTTGCAGCTCCTGGAGGAAAATCTCCAAAAGTATATCACCAGAAGCGATATTTGCTGTTTTTTGTTTGTTTTTTTTTTGGCTTGAATAAATGATTCAATGCACTTTCTGGCCATATTGTTCCGTTGCTTAACTGGTTCAAACTCCAGCTCTTAATTCCCCCCGATATCCTAAAAGTAAAAGTTTTAAGATGCATGTTTCCTCTTTAAGAAGGCCGGGAACAGTTCAGAGGAGGTGATGGCTGATGCACAAGGAGGATGCGGTGTCCTACAAAGATTACTGATCTAACCAGATTACCTGACACTGCTCCATTATCTCTGCGATTACCAAGATGCTGCCTTCAAAGAGCACTTCTTAAAGTGAACGCATCAGCAAAAAGGATCACATTGTTAAACATTTTTTTTTTTTCTTACATGTATTAAAAATAATCCTGAAATTTTGCAATGTTTTTTTTTTTTTTTTTTTCTGACCACTGATCCTTTATAATAGCAATACTTCCTTTTTATGCGGGAGACTTTTAAGCAGTTGTGTTATCATAGACGGGGCTACAGTGGCAGACAATACCTGTATATACAATGGCATGCAAAAGTTTGGGCATCCCTGATCATCTTTAGCTTTATGCCTTTTAGAGATCAGTTTGTCTTTTAACTTGCCTAACTGTTCACAATACAGTAATTTTGACCAGGGGTGTGGAACTTTTGCATGCCACTGTACAGTAGATAACACGATCCACCATTCACAATAGGTGATATCACAGCTCACCTCCTCCTGTACAATGATTGATAACACTTCTTTATAAAGTAGATAACACAGGATTCACAGTAGGTTATGTCACAGCTCACCTCCTCCTGTACAATGACTGATAACACTTCTTTATACAGTAGATAACACAGGATCCAGCATTCACAATGTCACATCACAGCTCACCTCCTCCTCCTGTACAATGACTGATAACACTTCTGTATACAGTATATAACACAGGATCCACCATTTACAATAGGTGATATCACAGCTCACCTCCTCCTCAATAATGATTGATCACACCTCTATATACAGTAGATAACACAAGATCCAACTGTGGGGACACGGGGGTCAGTGGGTGCTCTCGTCCGCTGGCCCGGCAACCTTTAGAAAGACAGCAGGGCTCATCCCAACTGAACGGCCGACCTCCTTAACCGTGGGTGGAACCCCCACTCAGACAACACAGGATGAGGGAATCACAATATTAACTCTTTATTGGATCCCCAAACAATTAACGGCACATAACGCATAACCAACAAAACCACAGAATGTAACCAGCAACAGTTTCTCCCCCTCCCGCTGGATCACCAGGGATTAGTGTCCGTGCCTCAGAGCTTCCAGGGCTATTTACTCCAATCCAGCAGCACCCCGCTTTTGGCGGGCACCCACCGAGAATGGAAGAACGCCAGATTTAGGAAGCTGGCTGAGGACCGCAAAGTCTGTAGTCAATGACTGGATTGTCCCGAGCTGGATTCCTTCCTTAGGTAGTCCTTTATCTCAGCCGAATCCTTACATTCGATGCTGAAGTCCATGTAGTAGTATTATAATCCAGGTTCGGTTATGGCTTACCAATCGGATCCGCAGATCCGACATTGGTATCACGTAGCGAGAGTCTACTCGGGCAATGGACAGTCCTTCTTATACCCCTGAGCGCTCTATTCAGACCATGGAGGTCTTCACGATTGGTAGACAAGACTGGGCTCTTATTGGCTAGATTTCAACCCGTATACAAAATATCCCTAGTAGTAATGGTCTCTGCCAGAGACGAGGGAGGGACAGCTAAGTTCGCATCTATTAATACATATAGTAATACAATGGGAGGTTCGCATAATTGATTTGTCTGGGTATCTAACCTTCACTGGCCAAGGCAATTACATGAATCAACAAGAACTTTAAAGGCCACTTCACACATAACGAGATCGCTTACGACATCATTGCTACGTCACAGTTTCTGTGACGAAACAACGACTTCACCAGCGATCTCCTTATGCTTGACAGGTACCAACGATCCGCCCCCTGCTGTGAGATCGTTGGTCGTTGCTGAATGTCCTGGGCCATTTTTGGCTCGTTGGAGTCCTGCTGGGCAGGATGGATCTGTATGTTTGACACCTACCAACGATCTCGTTAACGACCTAGATGAGAACTTAAAGTGTGACACGTAGGCGTGTAGTTGCGTCACCTTTTCCGCGCCCCCTCTGCACCGATTGGTTGGGGCTGAGAACAGTAAGCAAACACTCGGGAACGAAGGAGGGATGAATCCGGGGGCAGATGCAGCTTCGATCCGAAAAGCAAGCAACCGGGAACAAAGTACGAATGAATCCGGGTGGAGTCGCAGGTTCTATCCTCAAAGCAAGGCTCAAAAAGGGGCAAAGGATGAAGCGATACAAAGTTGCCTTCTAGGCCGGCCGCCTAATCAGAACGAAGTATTGGCCACCAATTGGAGGGGTGGGGAAAAGGCGACACATATGCACGCCTACGTGGCTTACAGCGTCAAACACTACGCCCCTATTCGAGGTCGGAATCGTTACATAGCTGCTGTGTGACAGGGTCCCAACGACCAACGAGATCGGTATACAGGTCGCTGCATCGTTACTAAAGTCGTTGGGAAAATGACTATGTGACATCTCACCAATGATCCGGAAACTGTGACGTAGTAACGATCTCGTTATTTGTGACTGGACCTTAACACTAGACTCCAAAGAGTATTGTAGAAGCAATGAGGGGCTTATCCCCCGTTTATAAACAAACTATCATCACGTCTGGCTGAATTTTAAGAAACTTAACCCATGCTAGGCACTGACAGACTCCAGGTCGTCACAGTCGGAAAGACATGGAATCCTCCTGTCCTGCAGATTTGTCGTCACACCAACACTCACAATAGGCGATATCACAGCTCACCTTCTCTTACTCCTGTACAACAACTCATAAATAACACCTCTATATACAGTAGATAACACAGGATCCACCATTTACAATAGGTGATGTCACAGCTCCCCTCCTCCTCTATGACTAACACAAGATCCACCATTCACAATAGGTGAAGTCAAAGCTCACCTTCTCCCCCTCCTCTACAATGACTAATAACTCCCCAACCAGTGAAAAAAAGAGTCTATAAAAGAAAAACAGTGCAACATTTTTATTAAAACAGAATTGCAAGAATGAAGAAACTTCATAATTTCCTTGCTGTTAAAATGTAGCTGTTTGTGAGTTGTTGCGTGTGGTGACGTGATTTGCAGCTCCTGCAACAATCCATTCAAAGCACAGATTAGATATTTGCAGTCTGCTTAGACAGCCTCAGCCGGCAGCAATGCATGGTGATGTCATAGGGAGCAAATAAAATTATCGTATCTGTACAAATCCAATGAAAAATAATTTTCCACCCAAAAGTATTTCAAAGAGCTAAAATAATGTAGTTGCATAAATACGCACACCCTCTTACTAATAATGTGATGAAGTTCCTGTTACAACCGCCGAGGAGTGGCGAGCATACAGGAGGGGACCCCCTGGGCCGTACACCGAACTCCCCATCCCGGAGGAGCTAACCCCTATACAGGGACTGTTGGGCACAACCACAGGGGGACTAAAGGCACGGCAGCCGGAACCAGCAGAGTAGACCCTGCCGGACTGGATAGCATCCCGTTTGGGTTTCCTGGCGAGGTGAAAGTAGGTCCAGAACAGGAACAGGCAGACAGGGTCAGGTGTGGGTGGTAGCTGGTTGGCAGAGGAGGCTCGCAGGAGGGACGGGGAGATGGACGCTCTCAGACTGGCACACGGGCTCTGCAGACAGAAACAAAGTTAACACCAGTACGGGGCATGGAAGGACCTGAACAGCTAGCACAAGAGACAAGCTACAGGAACATGTTGAACAAGCAGCATTCAATGGGGAAGGATGCCTTAAGTACCTAGTACCTGTCAAAGGTCAGCAGAGGAACACCCGGGTCAGGTGAGGCTGGACCTTTAAAAAGAGGAAAGAGCGTGCACCCTAGTGCGCATGCGCAAGCCCCGAGACACGGACGCCAGGGCAGGAGCACAGGAGGGGAGGCTGGAGCGGGCCGTCGGCGCGCTGGAGCACAGGCACGCTGGGATGCCGCCAGGAGTGCGGAGGGGACCCGAGTAGTGAGTGGGGTGTGACAATGGTACCCCTGGACAGAGAGCGCTGGCGGCACCAGTTGAGAAACCTGAGGGCAGCAGTCCGGGACAGGAGGCACGAAGACCGGGGCGGTGAGTGATGAGCACCACGGACGCCCCTGGGCTGACAGCGTGACAGTTCACCTTGAATGTACTAGTTTATCAGCATTGCACATCTAGAATTTTCAATCTTATGCCCACCCTACCTTGCAGTAACTCCAAATCTGTCAGGTTTTGAGGACATCTGGGTACAGCGCCCTTTTCAGGTCAGATTTTCAATTGGATTCAGGTCTGGGCTCTGGGTGGGCTATTCCCATTTGTACATAAGCTTAGGCTCATTGTTGTGCTGAAAGGTGAAATTCATCTTCAGCTTTTAGCAGAGGCTTGAAGGTTTTGTTGCGACATTGACCAATATTTTGAACGGTTCATAATTCCCTCCTCTTTGACTAAAGCACCACGTACAGCTGCCGAAATACATCCCAAAAACATAATGATGCCTCCACTATGCTTCACTGTGGGTGTGGTGTTCTCTTGGTAATGTGCAAAGTTGGCTTTTGGAATTATGGCCAAAAAGTCTACTCAGACCATAACACGTTTTCCCACATACGTTTGTCAGACTTGATACAAGTTTTGGCAAAACGTACCTGGATGTTTTTCTTTGTAAGAAAAGGCTTCTGTTTTGTCATGCGAACCCACAGGCCAGATATATGAAGATTACTGGAGATTGTTGTCATATGCAATACACAACCAGTACTTGCCAGAAATTCCTGCAGCTCCTTTAATGTTGCTGCAGGCCTCTTCGGTAGCATCCTGAACCAATTTTCTTATTATCTTTTCATCAATTTTTGAGAGATGTCCAGTTCTAGGTAATATCACTGTTGGGACAAATTTATTCAACTTCTTTATGACATCTTCACAGCTAAAGTCTTTGGATATTTTTTTGTACCTTTCTTCTGACCGATAACGTTCAACATAGAGATCCCTTTGCTGTGTTGTAAGCTGTTTATGGATCGTGTAACTAAGAAAACCCTATTGGAACAGCAAAACGTTATATGGAGTTAGCCATAATCACTATATTGGCTAATTTTGAACACCACAAGATCACCAATTATAAGAGGGTTCAACCACATTATGTTGCTTTTATTTTCCCCTAGAAATTCTTTATGGTTTGATACAGATTATGGGAACATTTAAAGGTGGGCAAAGTTCTGCAGTTATATTTCTTGGTAGGTTTTGTCACACAACATTTTAACGGGTGTGTAGACTTTTTATCGCCCATATAATAGGGTTGGATTGTGGTGGGCTTCGGCTGATTCTAGGGATAGGTATGCTTCCTAACCTATTCTCCGAGCTTTTTTCCCCTTTTTCCCCTTCTTTTGACATGAGCAGCCCTGTCCCTGCTGAGCACATACATAACGCTGCCGTCATCCAATTATCGCTCCAGCTCTGAAATGACCAGAGACATTGGAAGACCTGGCGGTAATAAAGCCATCCTCATCATCACAGGGAAAGGAGGCGCAGCGCTGTCTGGCCGGGTATTGATTCATTCCTGCAGTAATTGGATTTGGCAGCCCAGGCTGTTATGTCAGACTGATAAAAGGTTTAGTTGCAGCTCGATATATATATATATATATATATATATATATATATTGGACTATAGATTACAGTGCTTTGGCCAGGCACCACCTTTTGACATTACATGTATCAAAAAGAAAAACAAAAATATATATATATAATTTTATTTTTTATTTTTTTTAACCCCTTCAGCCCCGGGGCACTTTCCGTTTTTGCGTTTTTGTTTTTTGCTCCCCTTCTTCCAAGAGCCGTAACTTTTTTATTTTTCCATCAATCTTGCCATATGAGGGCTTGTTTTTTGCGGGACAAGTTGTACTTTTAAATGAAACCATAAGTTTTACCATATGGTGTACTGGAAAACAGCAAAAAAATTCCAAGTTTGGAAAAATTGCAAAAAAAGTGTGATGGCACAATAGTTTTTGGGATGTTTTATTTACGGTGTTCACTATATGGTAAAACGGATGTGTGGGTATGATACCTGAGGTCGGTGCGAGTTTGTAGACACAAAACATGTATAGGTTTACTTGTAACTAAGGGGTTAAAAAAAATTCACAAAATTGTCCAATAAAAGTGGCGCACGTTTTGCGCCATTTTCCGAAACACGTAGCGTTTTTATTTTTTGGGATCTATGGCTCAGTGACGGCTTATTTTTTGCGTCTCGAGCTGATGTTTCTAATGGTAGCATTTTTGCGCAGATGCTACGTTTTGATCGCCTGTTATTACATTTTGCGTAAAACTTGCGGCGACCAAAAAACGTAATTTTGGCGTTTGGAATTTTTTTGTCACTACGCCGTTTACCAATCAGATTAATTGATTTTATATTTTGATAGATCGGGCATTTCTGAACGCGGCGATACCAAATATGTGTATATTTATTTATTTTTTAACCCTTTAATTTTCAATGGGGGGAAAGGGGGGTGATTTGAACTTTTAGGTTTTTTGTTTTTTTTTTAATTTTTTAAAACTTTTTTTTTACTTTTTTTATTTTATTTTACTAGACCCCCTAGGGGGCTATAGCGATCAGCAATCCGATTGCTGATTGCTATCTGCTGATTACAGCTATACCGCTGTAAACAGCAGAAATAGTCACTTTCTTTCTTCCTCTGCTCCGTGCCGAGGAAGAATGAAAGTGAAACTTCGTAGCACCAGGCGTCATCACATGACCCTGTGCTACGATGGCAACCACCGAACGTCACGTGATCACTCACGTGACGTCCGGAGGGGGCGGCGGTAAGAAAAAAAGATGGCCGCGCGCATATAGATCTCGCTGCCAGACTTTGGCAGCGAGATCTAAGGGGTTAATGTTCCGGGTGGAATGCGATTCCACTCGGAACATGTAGGCACACATGTCAGCTGTTGAAAACAGCTGATATGTGTGCCGATCCACGCCGCCTGCCCGCGGCAGGGGGCGGGGCTTACCGGGACACGATCCATGACGGATATATCCGTCCATGGTCGTGAAGGGGTTAAAGGAACTTCTTCTATAGGAATAACTTACCTGATCTACTTCTTAAAGGGAATATGTCAATAGAAAATAGGTGAAGTAACAGCTCACCCTCTCCTCCTATATAATGACTGATAACATCTGTATATACAGTACAGATCACAGGATCCACCATTTACAATAGGTGTGGCACAGCTCACCTTAGCCGCATCCTCCTCCGCTTGTGCAATGACTGATAGCACCTCTATATACAGGACATAACACAGGATCCACCATTCACAATAGGTGATGTAACAGCTCACCCCCCCTCCTGTGCAATGACTGATAACACCTCTGTATTCAGTAGATAACACAGGATCTACCATTTGTAATAGGTGACGTCACAGCTCACCTCCTCCAGTATAATTAATGTTACTACTATATACACTAGATAGCACTGGATCCACCATTTTCAATTGGTGATGTCACAGCTCACCTCCTCCTGTACAATGACTGATAACACCTCTGTATTCAGTAGATAACACAGAATCTACCATTTGTAATGGGTGACGTCACAGCTCACCTCCTCCAGTATAATTAATGATACTGCTATATACAGTAGATAGCACTGGATTCACCATTTCCAATTGGTGATGTCACAGCTCACCTCCTCCTCCTGTACAATGATTGATAACACCTCTATATACAGTAGATAACACAGGATTCACCATTCACAGTAGGTGATGTCACAGCTCACCTCCTCCTCCTCCTGTTCAATGACTGATAACACCTCTATAAACAAAAGATGTCACGTTATCCATAGGTGATGTCACAGATCACCTCCTCTTTCTGTACAGTGACTCAACCCTTTTATATACAGTAGATTGCACGGGATTCACAATTAATGATGCCTCCGCTCACCTCCTTCTCCTGTACTATCACTGATAACGCTTCTATATAAACAGTAGATGGCAGAGGATCCACAATAGATGTCACAGCTCACCTCCCCTTCCTGTACAATGATTTCTGCACAGATCGGAGAGTCATGTTAAATGTACAGATGTCTGTGGTGTATACAGCTTTATACCTCCTGAATTCTTTGCGGTTGTTGCAGCCTTTGTGCAATGAGTCTGAGATAATGAGATAACAGGCTTGTCAGACTTGCATTGCTGGTTTGCCCTCTTGCTTTACACTGCAGCACTGTGATTCATCTCAGTTTACCTGCAGAGCTTAATATAATCCCTATGTTCTCTCCTTATACCTCCAGAGGAATCACTCGGATAGTTTACCTGTGAAGAAGTCTGTGTTGCTGTGTGACAGCAAGCTGCGTCTGGTCACCATCCAGGAGCTGTTCTGTCTGTCGCTGGTGGAAATGCTGCTGGGTGAGTCACATTGAGCCCTGTCTAATCGCTCTTTGCAGTTCCTGAGGCATGTGTTGGTTTTTTTGTTTTATTTTGGGGTTTTTTCTTGCAGACTGGAAACTAAACTGTACCCCTCAAGGATTTTATATAGATTTTTGGATGTTTTCCTACTCACAATTTAAGAGCTCAGTTTTCCTGTTTAGATATTCAATTACATTCGTGTGGGCATTGTTATGACGTACCTATACCATAGCACCCAACCGGTCCGGATTCAGTGGGAAAGTCCCGATTATGAGGGGGCCCCGGTCGCGATTATGAGGGGGGCCCGGTCGCGATTATGAGGGGGGCCCGGTCGCGATTATGAGGGGGGCCCGGTCGCGATTATGAGGGGGGCCCGGTCGCGATTATGAGGGGGGCCCGGTCGCCATTATGAGGGGGGACCGGTCGCGATTATGAGGGGGGCCCGGTCGCCATTATGAGGGGGCCCCGGTCGCGATTTTGAGGGGGGCCCGGTCGCCATTATGAGGGGGGGCCCGGTCGCGATTATGAGGGGGCCCCGGTCGCGATTATGAGGGGGGCCCGGTCGCGATTATGAGGGGGGCCCGGTTGCCATTATGAGGGGGGCCCGGTTGCCATTATGAGGGGGGCCCGGTCGCCATTATGAGGGGGGCCCGGTCGCCATTATGAGGGGGGCCCGGTCGCCATTATGAGGGGGGCCCGGTCGCCATTATGAGGGGGCCCGGTCGCGATTATGAGGGGGGGCCCGGTCGCGATTATGAGGGGGGCCCGGTCGCCATTATGAGGGGGGCCCGGTCGCCATTATGAGGGGGGCCCGGTCGCGATTATGAGGGGGGCCCGGTCGCCATTATGAGGGGGGCCCGGTCGCCATTATGAGGGGGGCCCGGTCGCCATTATGAGGGGGGCCCGGTCGCCATTATGAGGGGGGCCCGGTCGCCATTATGAGGGGGGCCCGGTCGCCATTATGAGGGGGGCCCGGTCGCGATTATGAGGGGGGCCCGGTCGCCATTATGAGGGGACCCGGTCGCCATTATGAGGGGGGCCCGGTCGCCATTATGAGGGGAACCGGTCCCGCGGTCCCGGTTTGAGGGCCCGGTCGCGACAGCAACAGCTTTTTTTCACATAGAAGCAGGCCTATAGGGCAAAAAGCACCGAAGCCGGACAGTACCGAGGGCGGAGATTTCATGACATCACATCCACTTTTGCTTGGACGTTTAGACTGTGTTCACATGTAACGTAAATGCTGCATTTTTTTTCTGCTGTTTTTTTTTTTGCACAGAAATTTAGCTGTGTTTAACTGTTCAAAGTGGATGTGATTTCATGAAAGCGTCCCCACCATGTGCTAAAGACACCGCTGAACTCTGCGGTTTTGGTGCTTTTGTTCTGCAGATGTTTCTATGTGGAGCCTAAAAAAAGCAAGTAAAAAACTGCAGTTACTTTAAGTGCAGAATCCAAGCTTTTCTGTGCTATAAAAACACTTGAAACCGCACCAAAAACACATCAAATAAGGCAAAAAATGCATACAAAAATGCAACAATCAGAGAAGAGTATTATTGCGTAGTTTGATGCGGATGCTGCAGAAAACAAAAAACACAGGATTTATTCAACGTGTGAACACGGCCAAACAAGCAACATGTCATATAGTAACGCTACATAAGGCCCCCTTCACATGTCCGTGTCTCCGGTATGTGTTTGGTCAGTTTCCTCACGTACCGGAGACACGGGCACACGTAGACCCATTAAAATCAATAGGTCTGCGCTCACGTACATGTTCAGCCATGGAACGTGTGGAGTATATGTGGCCACGTGTGCTATGTCTGTTTTTCTCCGGCATCATGGGGGTCACACGGAACGCAAACGGACCACACGGAGGTGATCCATGTGACACGCGCCGGAGAAAACACACGTGTCGTGAGAAAAAAAAATAACAAAACATTACTCACCTTCTCCAACCCTGCTGTCTCTGCCGCTGCTGTCACTTGCTTCCGACCCCCGCTCATTATGCTCATTGAATATTCACTTCACTGCGGCCAGAAGCAGCAGCAGCGGGGAGTCGGCAGGACCAGAGACCGAAGATCAGCACCACGGACAGCGAAGCCAGGGACAGGTGAGCAGAAACTTCCCGTTCTCCGTGTGTTATCACGGATAACACACGGAGAACACACGTGAGCCATAAACACGGCTCACAAAGGGCAAAACGCACCTTTTGACGCATCCGTGGAAAACGTGCGTGGTTTTTCACGGGCGTGTGAAAGAGGCCTTACAGTGAGAAAGTTCTGGCTGCTACGACATTAGTCCTGTTTAAAATCCCTCACTGCCAAATGGGTGTGGCTAGGGGCGTGGTCCAAATGTGCCGCGTAGTTTATCCTTATTCTTCAAAAGTTGGTAGGTATGCCTATACGTCATCGACCATGATGTTTAGGTACGTCACATGTTGGGAAGGGGTTAATACAATGTATCTGCCCCCCCCCCCTATTACAGAACTAACTCTGCTCCCTCTCCTCCTTTCAGGCGCCTCCTGTTGGATCACTCTGACCGCTGATAACGAAGGCTTCATCCCGCTGACATTTTCAGCCAATCAAGAACTGTTCATCAGAGATGCCAGGGGGCCGCCAGCATTACCAATGAGCTCCGCTAGCTTCCATCCAGCGGAGCCCCCCAGCAGCATCACCTAATGTGCAGCGGAGCCACTTCGCTGGTCAGCTTTACTGTATGCACTGGGGCTGAGGCTCCGTCACTCTCTCGTTCCATTCATTTCCAGTCAGACTGCTGTAAGGATTCCTTACCTATCCCCGGTGCTGTCAGGAGCGCGTCCTGGTATTTTGTGCAATACACGCCCTAGACCTGGGGCTCCCATCACCCATAACCGGGCGTCCAGCCTCAGCTCCGCGAGAAGACGCTGGCATGGACAGGGACCTCTTTATTCTCATAGTGGTTGTGTCTGGTGATTGTGCCGGCGCCCGTCAGTATTTGCAGTATTATTGCTCGGTGTCGACGTCCTGGTGGACGTGCATGAGGAATGTATATTTACCGCATGTCCCGGCTCTGACCGTATGTGTAGTGTGTGTGCGGCATATTACATACAAGCGGGAGATGGTCTGTGCAAAGCGGAGGCCGCCATTATGTCGGCACAGCCGGCGCTATGTGTAACGATGTGTACTGTGCGGACACTTGTGCATTTTATTTCCGTTGCTGAAGAGATTCACCCCCTAAAATAATTTATTTTTTAAATCTGATTAATAACGCAGATTCATATGGGAAACGGCAGCAATCACATGACTGCGGCCAACGCCTCACACGAACAACCGGCATTTCTTGCTGAATAGAATTATGTATAAATACTAGTGATGAGCGGGCACTACCATGCTCGGGTGCTCAGTACTGGTAACTAGTGATGAGTGAGCACTACCATGCTCGGGTGCTCAGTACTGGTAACTAGTGATGAGCGGGCACTACCATGCTCGGGTGCTCAGTTCTGGTAACTAGTGATGAGCGGGCACTACCATGCTCGGGTGCTCAGTTCTGGTAACTAGTGATGAGCGGGCACTACCATGCTCGGGTGCTCAGTACTTGTAACTAGTGATGAGCGGGCACTACCATGCTCGGGTGCTCAGTACTCGTAACTAGTGATGAGCGGGCACTACCATGCTCAGGTGCTCGGTACTCGTAACTAGTGATGAGTGAGCACTACCATGCTCAGTACTAGTAACTAGTGATGAGTGGGCACTACCATGCTCGGGTGCTCAGTACTCGTAACTAGTGATGAGCGGGCACTACCATGCTCGGGTGCTCAGTACTCGTAACTAGTGATGAGCAGGCACTACCATGCTCGGGTGCTCAGTACTCGTAACTAGTGATGAGCAGGCACTACCATGCTCAGTACTAGTAACTAGTGATGAGCGGGCACTACCATGCTTGGTACTTGTACCAAGCAGTCGGACACTTGGATGGGTGCGACTTAAGTACCCAAGTATAATAGAAGTCAATGGGGAACTTCAACACATTTCCCCATTGACTTCCATTATACTTGTGTTCACGAGTCGCACCCATCCAAGTGTCCGACTTCTTGGTACAAGTACCGAGCATGGTAGTGCCCGCTCATCACTAGTTACGAGTACTGAGCACCGGAGCATGGTAGTGCCCGCTCATCACTAGTTACAAGTACAGAGCACCCGAGCATGGTAGTGCCCGCTCATCTCTAGTTACGAGTACTGAGCACCCGAGCATGGTAGTGCTCGCTCATCACTAATTACGACTACTGAGCACCCGAGCATGGTAGTGCCCGCTCATCACTAGTTACTAGTACTGAGCACCCGAGCATGGTAGTGCCCGCTCATCACTAGTTACCAGTACCGAGCACCCGAGCATGGTAGTGCCCGCTCATCACTAGTACCGAGCACCCGAGCATGGTAGTGCCCGCTCATCACTAGTACCGAGCACCCGAGCATGGTAGTGCCCGCTCATCACTAGTACCGAGCACCCGAGCATGGTAGTGCCCGCTCATCACTAGTACCGAGCACCCGAGCATGGTAGTGCTCGCTCATCACTAGTACCGAGCACCCGAGCATGGTAGTGCTCACTCATCACTAGTTACTAGTACAGAGCACCCGAGCATGGTAGTGCCCGCTCATCACTAGTAAATACCCTTGTGTTCCCCATGCACATTGCTGTTGGCGCCTTTGGTCAGTGATGTGTAGAAAGCTGCTAATTTATGGCGGTGACCTGCACGAGCCGCCACTCTCAAGATGAAATGATAGGGGTTTTTTGGATCCCGTTTTCCCTTCTAAGCTCATCGGCACCATTTTTTTTTGTTTTTTTTTAACCATTCTAATTTTTTTTGCTGTCTTTCTATCGGAACTGAAAATACTTTAGGAAAGCAACAAAAAAAGTGAAATCTCTTCCCTTCAAGAAATCGTAGCTGGGAACAAAGATGCATCCCGGCCTGCAGAGAAGAGGATGCGGTCAGGGAGGCGGTCAGGCGGGTAAATCACACAAACACTTAAAACACTGCCATCTTGTCACCTACCGCCACAATAAGGACTCATTGACAATGAGAGGAATGAAATTCTTAAAGAATACGGACTCCTTTGGGAGCAATTTTATACATATATTTATTTATTTGCTGCTTAAATGCATGTAATGAAGGCTAAAATAAATGGTCATTAATTAGCTGAGAGGACCTCAGGAAAAAGCAAAAATTACAAATTCTACCACCAGAAATAGCTCACTGATGGATCCTCAGTTGACTCACTGCAGCCAGTGATGGAGAAGCAAAGAGCCTGCAAAGAGCGAATGATTAGTGATGATCAAGTACTAACATGCTCAGTACTCGCTTAGAACAGTTGGATGCTCAGATAAGCGTGACCCAAGCAGCTGAGTATAATGGAAGTCAACGGGGAACTCAAGCATTTTTTGGGCTAAAACCTCTGGAAAAATGCTCGGGTCCCCCATTGACTTCCATTATAACCAGTACATGAGTCGCACCCATCCGAGCATCGAACTGCTCGTTACGAGACCTGAGAGTGGTAGCGCTTGATCATCCCTAATCATTAGCTTTTTACAGACTGCAGCGCGAGTCAACTGAGAATCCATCAGTGAGCTTGTCCTGACGGTAGAGTTTGTAACTCTCTTTATATGTAGTGAAACGCAAAAGGAAAAAAATAGTTTTAGACCAAAATACATGCGTTTAAAGGAAATGAATTGTTTGCCTTTTTCTTTTTTTTTTTAAATATTTAACACAATTTTTTTTCCGGCAGCTTCTCATCTCTGCCTCTTCTTTATGTTAAGCAAGCGAATCAAGATTTTTCTCTACTTTTTTTTTCTTTCTTTTTTTTTCTCCCTCTTGATTCCCAGCTAAAAAGTTTTATGACCGACAGTTACTGGATGTAAATAAGCTTTGGGGACTGGGGGGGTAACTGTCCTTTAGGAGACGAGTCCTAATGGCATTGATTGTGTGCAAGGAAGAAAAGAAAACGTCTTTATCCTCTAGAAGGGGCAACTTTATAAAACCTTTTCTAAGGATATTATCCAAGCCAGAAGCCTATCTACTGCCAACTAATCTTGGGCACTTGGAGAGCGAAACATGCGTCGGGAACTATCGGATTATGGCAATGTGGAAAACATGCAAGTCACCCCCCTCCTGGAAGGAATAAAACTGTTGTAAGTGCCACCTAGTGTTGGACATGGACTTGCCGGGTAGCTACCACTACCAGGTGGCACTAACAAGATGTTTTTTCTTCTAGGATCGACTTTTCGTCCTCGTAGGTCCCTTGGTCGCAGAGATTTTATTATAAGCGCTCGCCGCCTGGACTGATTGTACGGGAGCACGGACTTACCGGCCAGCCTGAATGCTAACGAGCAAGGCCGGACTTGCATCAACAAGCAAAAACTGTTGGCGTCTAACGTGGGGGCTCCTGACTTCTACAGTATTGTCTTCTTCTGTATTAGGAGGGAATTGAAGAAAATCCTGCATTGTCCGTTCTGCAGAAGAACCCGAATGTAAACTTTTTTTATTTATTGGGTCGGAAACCGTGTATCAGAATGTCGGTGAATTGAGCGGGCTTGTGACGCTCTTGTGTATTTCTTGTCTTCCATTCTAACATATCTCCCCACCCCCGAAAATGTCCAAGAATTAAATACCCTGGAAAGGGGCAAACTAAGATGCTCTATTGTCATTATTACCCATGAGACCAGGACAGATGGAAAAATAAACCAAGATGGTGCCATATGTTACTTGCAAAACGTTTTTAATCAAAGGTTACGGACACCTTCAGGTTAGTTTGTTTGTTTTTTATTTAAAAGGAATATTTTACCAGATATTTGCTATTCTGAGAGCAGCATGATGTAGTGGCACAGACCCTGATTCCAGGGATGTGTCACTTACTGAGCTGCTCGATGCAGTTTTGATACTCTCCCTATTTTATCTGCTGCAGATCTACCTGTTCTCTGAATGCTGAGCTATGTATAACCCCGCCCGCATCACTGATTGGCAGCTTTCTGTGTACACTGTGCATAGGCAGAAAGCTTCCAATCAATGGTTGGGGCGGGGTTATACAGAGACAATTAATATGAAGGATTACGTGCCTCTAGTGCAGTGTTCCTCAACTCAAGGCCCACCAACAGATCAGGTTTTGAAGATTTCCTTAAAGGGAACCTGTCACCAGTTTTTTGCCCTATAAGCTGTGGCCACCACCACTGGGCTCTTATATAAGGCATTCTAACATGCTGTATATAAGAGCCCAGGCCGCTGTGTAGAACATAAAAAAACACTTTATAATACTCACCTAAAGGGCAGTGCAGATGGGTCCGATGGGTGTCTCCGTTCTCTGGGTGTGGCGCCTCCTCTTTCGGCCATCTTTGTCCTCCTTCTTCTGAAACTGCGGTGCATGATGCGTCCTACGTCATCCACACTATCCAATATTGAGGTCCTGTGCAGTCACACTACAATACTTTGATCTGCCCTATTCAGGACAGATCAAAGTGCGCCTGCGCAGGACCTCAATGCCGATGAGTGTGGATGACGTAGGATGTGTCATGCACCGCGGCTTCAGAAGAAGGAGGACAAAGATGTCCGAAAGAGAAGGCGCTGCACCCGGAGAACGGAGACACCCATCTGCACCATACCGACCGTTTATAATACTCACCTAAAGTGTTTTTTTTATGTTCTACACAGCGGCCTGGGCTCTTATATACAGCATGTTAGAATGCTGTATATAAGAGCACGGTGGTGGTAGCCGCAGCTTATAGGGCCCAAATCTGGTGACAGGTTCCCTTTAATATTGCCCAAGTGATGGAATTATTCCCTGTGAAATATTGAGGACATCCTGAAAACATGATCTGTTGGTGGGCCTAGAGGACTGGATTTGAGAAACACTGCGCTAGTGATAATCTCCTGCTGATAAAACAGTGATTTTAGGAAAACTACAGCAAGCAGCCCAGTAAGTGACACAACACTGGAATTAATCTACATTATGCTGCTCTCCGATTAGGTGGCAAAAACAGGTGACAGGTTCCCATCTTTTGCATGTATTTTGGGCTTAAAATTACATTTTGCATGCGAGCATCATGCGGGTGTTATGTGAGTGTTTATGCATGCAGCGTCAGACTGGCTACCGGAGGAATCTCCAGTAATACCAGGCCTGGCCGCGATTATTTGCACTGAACCCCGGAGATGTCACCTGAGCTCCGGAGTTCTGCCCGGTCTGTCTGAAGCTGTGCTGACCTGAACAGCAATCACCGGGGAATCCATCACTCGGCGCTCGCTGTTCAGGCTGCACTCTGGAGCTCAGGTGACAGCTCCGGAGTTCAGTGCACGTAACCGCGGCCAGGACTGGTATTACTGGACATTCCTCCGGTAGCCAGTCTGACGCGCAAGTGTCAAGGATCCGTGTGACATGCGTATGCCATCTGTATGACATGCGCATACCACCCGGATTTTGATTTTTTTTTTTTTTCTCGCTCCCATAGGATTGCATGGGGGTGCGAGAGCTGAGACTCTGTGCAAATCGCAGCATGCTGCGATTTCACCGAGAGCACGAGACATGCCGTAAAACATTTAGCAAGAGGACACGGCCTCATTGATTAACACTGGTGCAAGTGCGATTCGATTTTCTATCAGATCGCACTCGCACATAGAAATCGCAAGTGGAGACGAGCCCGGAATCAAAGGCTCAGCTCAACTTTGATGTGGTCCTTGTCCATAAATCAGCATAGAGGATAAAAAAAAACCTTCAGAAAAAGCCCACTGACAGATAAGCAATAAGCAATGTGTGGGAAGGCAAAAACCTGTAAAAGTCAAACCATGCAGCATTTTGTAATGGAATCCATATGCAAAACAATTATTTTTAGCCCAAACTTTGTGCTTTTAAGAAAATCAAAATTGTCCCCAAAGGTTTCTCTGAGGTCTAAGATTCATGCAGCAAAGAAATCGTGGTGCAACAAGTCTCGCAATAGTAGAAGAACAATCCTTGCTCATCTGAGGAAGCCACCACCATCTTTGATGAATACTTGTCTCATGGCCTTGAGATGTTCTCCTTTTCCTAAGTGCTAGAACCATATGTTCCCCTATAGGAAACTGTCAGGAGGTTTTAGGCCCCCAAAATTGTAGGAGTTTGACATAGGTATCCTTTAATATTTTGAATAAGCATAACCTAGTAAAACGTTAAAACAGTGCACGGTATATTCTAGTGGCCTGTGACACTATTTTGAAGGTCATGGTGGACCATCCTACAAGGTTGATTGATGTCTCACTCAACGGATAAAGTGGCATGCAAAAATTTGGGCACACACGGTCAAAATTACTGTCATTGTGAACAGTTAAAGGGAACATGTGACCAGTTTTTTGCTCTATTAGCTGCGGCCACCACCACTGGGCTCTTATATACAGCATTCTAACATGCTGTATATAAGAGCCCAGACCGCTGTGTAGAACATAGTGTGTCCACCCATATCCTGTCCACCGCCATTAACTTGAGAACGGCGGCACCTATAGGCATAGAAGTGGTGTCTAGGTATAGTAAAGTAGCCATGTGCTACGTAATGAAACCACCTATAGCGCCACCTGGTGGAAAACAACGGAGTTAGCATTTTTATCTCGAAAACAGAACGAGATAGAGAAAAAAAGTGAATTAAAAAGTTGTAGGGCATCATCAATGCAATACGAATCAACACCTTGCATACAGAAATGCTATGATATGAAACCCATGACCACCACCCCCCCCAAACATTGAATGCTGGTCACGCATATGGTGCTCATTTAACTTTGATGCTTAAAGTGGCCCCCGTCAGCTGCAATGCACATCTGGACTCTGCACAGCATACTGTATCTTGCTGCACGTTGTGCAATATGGTAGGTAACACGTTTGCACAAGCTTCTCTGATACGTCGTCGTAGGTCCTGCAATGTTGGTGGAGGGGTCGCATACACCTGCTGTTAGATGTGACCTCACAGAAAGAAGTCCAATGGGGTCAGATCAGGTGAGCGTGGAGGCCACTCCACACAGCCACCATACCCAATGACTTGTAGGAAGGTCTCCATGAGGTATCGCTTCACGTCCACAGCCTTGTGAGTTTTACACGTTCTAATCATAGCATTTCTGTATGCAAGGTGTCGATTCCTATTAAATTGATGCCCTACAACTTTGTAATTCACTTTTTTTCTCTATCTCGTTCCGTTTTCGAGATATAAATGCTAACTCCGTTGTTTTCCACCAGATGGTGCTATAGGTGGTTTCATTGCGTAGCGCATGGCTACTTTACTATACCTAGACACCACTTCTATGTCTATAGCTGCCGCCGTTCTCAAGTTAATGGCAGTGGACACACAGTATAAAACACTTTATAATACTCCCCTAAACCGGTCGTTGCAGTGGATGTGGCTCAGATGGGCATCTTCCTTCGGTGCCGGCGCCTCCTCTTTCGGCCATCTTCGTCCTCCTTCTGAAGCCTGTGTGCATGACGCGTCTACATCATACACACTCGCCGGTCCTGCGCATGCGCACTACAATACTTTGATCTGCTCTGCTTAGGACCTGAATGCCGGCAAGTGCGTATGACGTTGGATGCGTCATGCACCACGGCGTCAGAAGGACAGACACGGCGACAAAGATGGCCGAAAAAGGAGGCGCCGGCACCAGAGGACGAGAACGTCCATTTGACCCACATCCACCACAGCAACCGGTTTAAGTGAGTATTATAAAGTGTTTTTTATGTTCTACACAGCGGTCTTGGCTCTTATATACACCATGTTAGAAAACTGTATATAAGAGCCCACTGGTGGTGGCCACAGCTTATAGGGCAAAAAACTGGTGACAGGTTCCCTTTAAGTTGAAGAGGAAATGATCTTTAAAAGGCATAACGTTATAGATGACACATTTCCTTTCTTTATCGTTCCTTTGGGAGACCCAGTTCATGGGTGTTTAGCTTCTGCCTCCGGAGGACACACAAAGTACTACACTTAAAAGTGTAGCTCCTCCCTCTGAGCTTATACACCCCCTGGTAGCCAGTCCTAGCCAGTTTATTGCTTTGTGTCAGGAGGCATACATCCACACATGCATTCTCATCTGATTTGTTTGGCTTTTGGAAAGAGTTTGAAGAAAAGCGGGTCCATGTCTGGACTCCCGGCATGTCTCTTCTCACCCCACTGTGTCGGCGGTGTTGTTAAGGTTGATTTACAAGGCTGCAGCCTTACATGCCGCGCTCCTTAACCATCCCTTCTGGGCTCTGGCTTGAAGTGGGAGCCAGCACGGTCTCCATGCCTGGCAGGAATCCGGTCTCCATCCAGAGCCCCTTGAGGATTCTGTTGGACCGGAGCACTCATCCCCAGGGACATGGCCCTGCGTCTCAGCAGCTAAGTACCTGAGACGTTTATGTTGGGGGTCCCGTTCTTTATTGTAAGGGGAGAGTATGCTGTATGTGATTGTTTTAACTTTTCCGGCGGGTTCTCTAGCTTTTGCCTGAGAACCGCGCCGATGGTGCCTGCTTGTCGGCCTCGCCGCTTAAATTTAGGCCCCGGTTTCGCCGGAGGCCTAGTTTCATTTTCCTGCCCTCGCATGTCACTCATGCAGAGGGACAGGTTCGGCTCCTCCCGGCGGCCGTTCTACGCAGGGGAGGGACACTCCCCACTGCTGGGGCGTCCCTCCTTCCCTGCAGGTCTCTATAGCCCTCCAGTTCCCGCTCTTTTATAGGAACGCCCTCTTCTCAGGCAGAGTTCACTCTGCTCTGGGCATCTCTGCTGAGGTGCTGCGACTGGGGGACCGGGCTTCGGGATCTGGAGGGCACACAACACCGCGCTCAGCAGTCTGGTAAGCCACAGCCGGTCTCCGGTTGTGGACCTCTGTATATTCTCCCTGGGGTTCATTCTCTGCAAAGCCCCCACTCCAGCAGCATGTCTCACACAAGGAGCAAGGCTCCAAAGCTTTATTCTACATGCACTGCATGTAAGCTCCTGCTGCCTGAGCCGAGCACCTATCCACATTGTGATGTCTGCTCTAACTTGGTGGTACCACAGCCTGGAGTCTCACCCCCAGTGGTCTCTCAGGCTGCTGCTGCACCTGTGACTGAACCCCCGGCCTGGGTAGAGTCCTTTTCTAGGTCCATATCCCAGTCATTTGCTGAGTCCATGGGACTTTTGTCCAGGACTTTGATGAATATGCATCAGCCTCCCTCACAGGGTGCCTCTAATACTCTTGACAGAGGACTCCTATCCTCTGACCTCCGTCCATCGGAGCTCACGGAGGATTCATCATCTGATCCCAGACCCCGTCCTTCTAAGAGAAGGCGCAGGGTTTCCTCCCCCTCCCCATCCCACGGCTCTGTCTCAAGAGCTGACTCTCAAGATGAGGAGGATGCCCTCACTGGGG
Source organism: Anomaloglossus baeobatrachus (assembly GCF_048569485.1). Lineage (NCBI taxonomy): Eukaryota > Metazoa > Chordata > Amphibia > Anura > Aromobatidae > Anomaloglossus > Anomaloglossus baeobatrachus. The sequence goes on from NC_134355.1 coordinate 649,653,856, forward strand.
GCTCGGAGGTTATGTATCCCATCGATTTCTCTGAGGGTGACTCAGATCTTAGTGATTTGATTGCTTCTATTCATTCTGTGCTGGATCTCAATCCGCCAGTGTCAGAGGAGCAACTCTCTTTGGCAGAAAAACATCAGTTTACCTCGCCTAAGAGAGTGAAGAGTGTGTTCTTTAACCACTCCAGTTTTCAGAGCGCTGTGACCAAACCCAGGGCCTGCCCTGACAAACGCTTTCCAAAGCGTGGTTCTGATGACCTTTTTCCATTTCCACCTGAGGTGGTCAAGGAGTGGTCTCACTCCCCAAAGGTATAGACCCTCCGGTGTCTAGGCTTTCAGCCCGGACCGTTGTGTCGGTGGCTGACGGCACCTCACTTAAGGATTCCACTGACCGTCAGATTGACCTTCTGGACAAATCTGTGTATGAAGCTGCGGGGGCCGCGTTTTCCCCTACTTTTGCAGCAGTGTGGGCTCTCAAAGCCATCTCTGCTTCTCTAGAGGAGATGCATTCCATCACCAAGGAATCTATGCCTGAGATGGTTACCTTAACTGCTCAGGCTTCAGCTTTTTCATCTTATGCCATGTATGCCACGCTAGAGGCTGCTCACCGCACTGTGGTGGCTTCAGCTAATTCTCTTGTTATCCGCAGGATTTTGTGGCTTCGAGAGTGGAAGGCAGATGCTTCTTCCAAGAAGTTTCTTGCTGGGCTCCCTTTTGCTGGTTCACGGCTGTTTGGTGAACAGCTGGATGAAATCATTAAAGAAGCTACTGGAGGGAAGAGTACTTCCATGCCACAAACCAACACCAGGAAACCCGCCCAGGGTAGGAATCAATCGAGGTTTCGTTCCTTTCGTTCCTCCAACTGGTCATCCTCTAAGCCTTCCGCCTCGTCCGCTAACTCAGCCAAGGATCAGAAATCCAACTGGCGCCCAAAAGCGCGTCCGCAGAAGACCGCAGGAGGTTCTGCCACTAAGGCAGCTTCCTTATGACTCTCGGCCCGCTCCAGCCACGTCCTTAGTCGGTGGCAGGCTCTCCCACTTTGGCGACGCTTGGTTAAAGCAAGTCTCCGATCAGTGGGTGAGAGACATCATATCTCACGGCTACAGGATAGAATTCTCTTCCAGCCCTCCAAACAGATTTTTTCTCTCAACTCCCCCCTGCTCCAAGGCCGCCGCCTTCTCGCAGGCCGTGGCGTCCTTGCAGGCAAACGGAGTGATTGTCCCAGTTCCCGCTCAGGAACGGTTCGGAGGTTTTTACTCAAATCTCTTCCTAGTTCCAAAAAAGGACGGTACCTTCCGGCCCATCCTGGATCTCAAGCTTCTCAACAAGCATGTCCGGGTGCGGCATTTTCGCATGGAGTCTCTGCGATCAGTCATTGCCTCTATGACCCAAGGGGAGTTCCTGGCGTCCATCGACATCAGAGATGCCTATCTGCATGTGCCAATCGCAGTGTCACATCAGCGTTGGCTACATTTTGCGATAGAAGAGGGTCATTTCCAATTCGTGGCTCTCCCCTTCGGGTTAGCCACGGCCCCTCGGGTATTCACCAAGGTCATGGTGGCAGTGATTGCGGTCCTGCACCTCCAGGGGTTAGCAGTGCTTCCTTATCTGGACGACCTTCTGGTCAAGGGTACATCCAGCGCAGACTGTCAGCGGAGTGTTTCGCTCACTCTCGCCACCCTAGCCCAATTCGGGTGGATTGTCAATCTTCCCAAATCCACTCTGACTCCGACCCAGAGTCTCACGTACCTAGGGATGCAGTTCGAGACTTTGCCGGCACTCGTGAAGTTGCCCTTAATCAAACAGCAGTCTCTCCGGCTAGCGGTGCGCTCTCTCCTGAGGCCCCGCCGTTATTCCCTCAGGCGCCTGATGCAGGTGCTGGGTCAAATGGTGGCCTCCATGGAGGCAGTTCCCTTTGCCCAGTTCCATCTGCGTCCTCTGCAGCTGGACATTCTCCGCTGTTGGGACAAGCGGCCTTCCTCCTTACAGAGGTTAGTGGCTCTGTCGCCATGGACCAGGAGCTCTCTTCAGTGGTGGCTTCGACCCCTCTCCCTGTCCCAAGGACGCTCCTTCCTGACTCCGTCCTGGGTGATTCTCACCACGGATGCCAGCCTATCCGGCTGGGGAGCGGTACATCTCCACCACAGAGCACAGGGCACTTGGACTCCGTCCGAGTCAGCCCTTTCAATCAATGTGCTGGAAACCAGAGCTGTGCTTCTAGCTCTCCTAGCCTTTCACCACCTGTTGGCGGGCAGGCACATTCGAGTCCAGTCAGACAACGCGACAGCGGTTGCCTACATCAATCACCAAGGCGGGACACGCAGCCGCCTGGCAATGTTGGAGGTCCAACGCATTCTTCAATGGGCGGAGGACTCCAAGTCCACCATATCCGCAGTCCACATCCCTGGCGTAGAAAACTGGGAGGCAGATTATCTCAGCCATCAATCCGTGGACGGTGGCGAGTGGTCCCTGCACCCGGCAGTGTTTCAGTCAATTTGCCGCAAGTGGGGCACTCCGGACGTGGACCTAATGGCATCCCGTCACAACAACAAGATTCCGGTTTACGTGGCTCGCTCCCACGATCCTCAGGCCTTCGCCGCGGACGCTCTGGTTCAAGACTGGTCCCAGTTTCGTCTTTCCTACGTGTTTCCCCCTCTAGCTCTCTTGCCCAGAGTCCTGCGCAAGATCAGAATGGAGGGCCGTCGAGTCATCCTCATTGCACCGGACTGGCCCAGGCGAGCTTGGTATCCGGACCTGCTCCAACTGTCCGTGGAGATGCCGTGGCATGTTCCGGACCGTCCAGACCTGCTCTCGCAAGGTCCGTTTTTCCGCCCGAATTCTGCGGCACTCAAATTGACGGCGTGGCTCTTGAGTCCTGGATTTTGACGGCTTCTGGTATTCCTCCTGAAGTCATCTCCACTATGACTCGGGCCCGTAAGTCTTCCTCCGTCAAGATCTATCACAGGACTTGGAAAATTTTTCCTGTCCTGGTGTCGCTCTTCCGGCCATTCTCCTTGGCCATTCTCGTTGCCGACCCTTCTGTCTTTTTTACAGTCCGGTCTGAAGCTAGGACTGTCCCTCAACTCTCTCAAGGGACAAGTCTCAGCTCTATCAGTGCTGTTCCAGCGGCGTCTCGCCCGGCTGGCTCAGGTCCGCACCTTCATGCAAGGTGCATCTCACATCATTCCGCCTTATTGGCGGCCCTTGGATCTCTGGGACCTTAACTTGGTCCTTACGGTATTGCAGAAACCCCCTTTCGAGCCCCTTAGGGAAGTTTCTTTGTATCGTCTTTCTCAAAAGGTGGCCTTTCTAGTTGCCATAACTTCTCTCAGGAGAGTCTCTGATTTGGCTGCGCTCTCCTCGGAGTCACCTTTTTTGGTTTTAAACCAAGACAAGGTAGTTCTCCGTCCGACCCCGGACTTTCTTCCTAAGGTGGTCTCTCCCTTCCACCTTAACCAGGATATTTCCTTGCCTTCCTTCTGTCCGGCCCCTGTTCATTGCTTTGAGAAAGCGCTGCATACTCTAGATCTGGTGCGTGCTCTCCGGATTTATGTGTCTCGCCCCGCTGCGCTTAGGCGGTGCACCTCTCTTTTTGTGCTAACCACAGGGCGGCGCAAGGGTCTCTCTGCTTCTAAGCCGACCTTGGCCCGTTGGATTAGATCGACCATTTCGGACGCCTACCAGAGTACTCAGGTGCCTCCCCCGCCGGGGATCAAAGCACACTCGACCAGAGCTGTCGGTGCCTCTTGGGCTTTTAGGCACCAGGCTACGGCTCAACAAGTCTGTCAGGCTGCCACTTGGACTAGCCTGCATACCTTTTCGAAGCACTACCAAGTGCATGCTCATGCTTTGGCAGATGTGAGCTTGGGCAGACGCATCCTTCAGGCGGCTGTCGCCCACTTGTGAAGTCAGGCTCCGCCTGCTTCTTAGTTTTTTCTGTTTATTCCCACCCAGGGACAGCTTTGGAACGTCCCATGGTCTGGGTCTCCCAAAGGAACGATAAAGAAAAAGAGAATTTTGTTACTTACCGTAAATTCTTTTTCTTATAGTTCCGTATTGGGAGACCCAGCTCCCTCCCTGTTGCCTGTTGACAATTTTCTTGTTCCGTGTGTTATCACCGGCTGTTGTCGTGGACAGAGTCTCCGGTTGTTCCGGTTCTTACTCGGTTCTACTTGTGGGTGGCTATTCTCCTTCAGCTTTTGCACTAAACTGGCTAGGACTGGCTACCAGGGGGTGTATAAGCTCAGAGGGAGGAGCTACCCTTTTAAGTGTAGTACTTTGTGTGTCCTCCGGAGGCAGAAGCTAAACACCCATGGACTGGGTCTCCCAATACGGAACTATAAGAAAAAGAATTTACGGTAAGTAAATAAAATTCTCTTTTTCTAGTTTAGGCCCAAAAATATTTTCATGTTTTTATATTTATAAAAATTACAAAAAGAAAAATCAGCCGATGCAAACGTTTGGACACCCTTGAAGATTTGTGTGCTCAGAAAACTTTGACCAAGATTTCAGTCTTTAATTACCTTTTAGTTATGGCTTGTTCACTATCATCATTAGGAAAGGCCAGGTAATGCAAATTTCACAGCTTTACAAAAACCCAGCCTCCTCTAAGCTTGTGACAAAAACCAGCAGCCATGGATTTTTCTAAGCAGCTGTCTAGCAGTCTGAAAATGAAAACGGTGGAGGTCCACAAAGCAGGAGAAGGCAAATTGCCCTCTTTTTTCAGTCTGAAAAGTAATTAAGAAATGGCAATTACCAGGAACAGTGAAGGTCAAGATAAGGTCTGGAAGACCAAGCAAAATTTCTGTGGGAGCTGCTCCTAGGATTGCTAGAGGGGCAAATCAGATTCTTGACCCCCACCCCCTCCATGACTGCAAAAGACCTTCAGGAAGATTTATCAGATTCTGGAGCTGTGGTACATTGTTCTAGGGTTCAGAGACACCTACACAAATATGTCTTCCATGGAAGAGTCATCAGAAGAAAACCTCTCCTGTGTCCTCACCATAAAATTCAGTGTCAGAAGTCTGCAAAGGAACATATAAACAAGCCTTTTTAATATTGGAAACACGTTCTGTGGACCGATGAGGTTAAAATAGAACTCTTTAGTAACAATGATCAAAGATGTTTGGAGAGAAAAGGGCACAGAATTTCAGGAAAAGAATATCTTGCCAACCACTAAGCATGGGGGTCGATCTGTAATGCTTTGGGGTGGTGTTGCAGCCAATTGCACGAGGAATAGTTCATGGGTAGAGGTAAGAATGGATTCAATGAAATTTTAACAAATTCTTGATGCAAGCATAACACCATCTGTAAAAAAGCTGAAGTTGAAAAGAGGAGAAAAGAAGATAGCTTCTATAAATGGATAATGATGCTACACACACGTCAAAATCCACAGTAGTCAACCTCAAAAGGTGCAAGCTGAAGGTTTTCCAATGGCCCTCACAGTCTCCTGATCTGAACATCATTAAAAATATGTGGCTAGACCTCAAAAGAGCAGAGCATGCAAGATGAGCCAGGAATCTCACAGAACTGGAAGACGAGCCAGGAATCTCACACAACTGGAAGAGGAGCCAGGAATCTCACACAACTGGAAGACGAGCCAGGAATCTCACACAACTGGAAGACGAGCCAGGAATCTCACACAACTGGAAGACGAGCCAGGAATCTCATAAAATTGGAAGACGAGCCAGGAATCTCCCAGAACTGGAAGACGAGCCAGGAATCTCATAGAAATGGAAGATGAGCCAGAAATCTCACAGAACTGGAAGACGAGCCAGGAATCTCACACAACTGGAAGAGGAGCCAGGAATATCACACAACTGGAAGACGAGCCAGGAATCTCACAGAACGGGAAGAGGAGCCAGGAATCTCACAGAACGGGAAGACGAGCCAGGAATCTCACACAACTGGAAGACGAGCCAGGAATCTCACACAACTGGAAGACGAGCCAGGAATCTCATAGAAATGGAGGAGGAGCCAGAGATATCACACAACTGGAAGACGAGCCTGGAATCTCACCGAACTGGAAGACGAGCCAGGAATCTCACAGAAATGGAAGACGAGCCAGGAATCTCACAGAACTGGAAGACTTTACCAAGGAAGAATGAATGAAAATCCCTCAAACAAGAATGGAAAGACTCTTAACTACAAAAAGCGTTTACAAGTTGTGATACTTGCCAAAGGGAGTGCTACTAGGTACCAACCAGTCAGGATGCCGAAACTTTTGCACCCGGCCTACCTTCCTTTGTTGTTAATTTTAAAATATAAAATATAAAGGAAATGTATCTTCTTTAGTTTTATGCCTTTTAGAGATCATTTCATCTTTAACCTGCTTAACTGTTCACAATCAGTAATTTTGCCCAGGGGTGCCCAAACGTTTGCATGCCACTATACCTGATCAAGCCATTTCCAATGGTATTCAGGTCACGGTTTGATGAGGCATGTGCACATCACTTTGCTGTTCACGCACCAGTTCCTGCTTATGGTGGGATGTGATAACACCAGGCCTATGGGACAGGAGGGAGGGTCAGCCAATAGCTCCACCCTCATGACTACTTACAGGCCTGGCTCTATTGGATCACCAGTTTGCATGATGCAGTGCCCCAAAAGAAGATGACAGCCTTTCCCATTATGCTGAGACAAGGAATACAACAAACAATGGGGTTTTTTTTTATGTTTTTGTTCCTTTTTTAATAAAAGGAAAATGGACCAGGATGGTCTCACATTCTCTGTTTTTGTGGAACGTTCTCTTCATTTTTTTTTTTTTTTGTACAATTGGATTTGAGTTCAAAGCCAGGTGAGATCCCATTAGTTAGTGCTATCTTGGGAGCTTCTATGGAGAGTGACATGGAGCATCTGTATATACCAGGCAATGCTGTTGTCACTCACATTTGCTATATTTCCCCATTTTTGATCATTTTTCCTCTTCACTGCAAATTTTCAGGTATTATCCTACATGTGTTTTTACTGGTTCAAAAAACAAAAAAAAATCTTATTTGTATTTTCAAATCATTTTTGAATGTTTTAAAGGATTCATTTTTGTAATTTTAAATATATATATATATATATATATATATATATATATATATATATATATATATATAATTTATTTTTTGCTGATCTGAGGGGCAAATGTAAAAAAAATAGGAAAATCTCATCTATTGTTTCCATTTATTTTGAAAGGACCACAAAAAAAATTTGTTTCCATAGAATTCTTTTTTTTTATGTCTTGACTGTTTGTTTTTTTTGTTTTTTTTTAGAGCGGACAGGGATAGAGATAACAAATTGGACTATTATTTTGTTTTGCTTTTATTGCTTTTTTAATTTCTTTTATACCCTATGAAAGGTTTTAAGACATTTTTTAAAATACCTTTTTAGTGTTGATTTCCTCTGTAACTGGGGCTGGCATATTAGCCCCAGTTACAGGGGAAATTCAGCTTTCTGTCTGCATAGCAGAGCTGTCTGGGTTTCCTAGGACCCAGCAGTTTTTGCTACCGCCTTTCACCCAGCCATCACATGATTGCAGGGACTGCCTGAGGGATGATTAGTGCCTACTAATTTGCAAATTAATTGTAGGTGTTGTCTACCCAGCAATTAGGCAAACATTCTAAGTCATGTGCATTTTATCTCTTGGTAGTCTCTGGCCATGTCTACCAGCTGGCTCCTCCACACCACAGCTGTACAATCTCACATCCTGCTTAGGATGCAGTGACATTTTAACACGTCTGGTATGGGGCAAGACACACAACAAACGGGGGTTTCACCACAACAGAGAAGAGGTACACTGGGGACACTTTCACAACGGTGGGCCCTGGCACTAGAGAAGGGGATGGTGGAACATCTCCTGCACTCATTTGCGCCTGTACTCTACTCAGTCCCTATACAGGTTCCATATCTGTCGCCAAATAGGATACCTGAAGCCATGAGAGACCCCGTATTGACTTTAGCTAGTGAGCTGGCAGGTGAGCATCACTAGTCCTACACAGCTGCACTAATACAACAAGAAGGGAAGGGAAGCTACGACAGACGGAGGACTCCAGGTGTGCAGCCTACAATGCTTCAACCTCAAGGGCTCCAGCAACTTCTTCCACCTCCAGGCCTAGCTTCAGACTGAATCAGAATTACTGGTGCTCTTTACTGGGAGAATTGACCATATGTAGGTGAAGTGGTTACCAACCGGAAGCAACTGAGGCCAGGAATTAGAAGCTGCTGGAAAGTAAAACTGACATTAACCCTTTCAGCACCAAAGGAAAAGGGAATTATGTTAAATGTGAAGAGTCTCAGATGGCAAAGAGAGACTCTGGGACAGATCCTGTCACAAGTCTCTAGATGCAGGAGAGAGACGTTCATGATGTTAAAGTTTGGAGGTTTATAGTCTATAATCAGTCTAGAATAAATTAAAAATCTACACTGCAAAAAAAGTCTTAGTATACGTTTCTGATACTTTCTGATCTAAGATTAGGAGATACAGTCAGTATTGAAATGGTCACTGTCATCTCCATATTCTTTGCATAAATCAATGGCACAAGTGAGACTAAGGGGTACTGAGTGATCAGATAACTCTTGTCTACTAAATGTATAGGGTGGGGAAGGGGGTGAAGGATCAGTGTGAGAGAGACCACGGCAACATAGAAAGTGCTGTGGCTTTCTACTAAGTGTTATCTCACCCCAATGTTGATGTAACTGGAAGCTTATGGGCCCCAGTGCAAAATCTGAACAGGGGCCCCAACTGTCATGGGTCTTTAGTATTATTGGTGTTCTCATATGGGCCAAAGAGACCTTTTGGGCCTCATCAGAACCCAGTGCCTGGCTATGACTACAACTCTTAAGGGTGCTTTACACGCTGCGACATTGCTAGCGATGTCATGCGTGATAGCACCCGCCCCCGTTGCTCGTGCGACATTTGGTGATCGCTGCCGTAATGAACATTATCACTACAGCAGCGTCACACGCACATACCTTGTCAGCGATGTTGCTGTTACCGCCGAACAATCCCTCCTTCAAGGGGGAGGTGCGTTCGGCGTCACAGCGACGTCACTAAGCAGCCGGCCAATAGAAGTGGAGGGGCGGAGATGAGCGGGACGTAACATCCCGCCCACCTCCTTCTTTCCTCATTGCAGGTGGACGGAGGTAAGGAGATGTTCGTTGCTCCTGCGGTGTCACACATAGTGATGTGTGCTGCCGGAAGAACGACGAACAACATCGTACCTGTGGCAGCAGCGATATTAAGGAAAGGAGCGACATGTCAACGATCACCCTTTTTTGAATGATTTTGTGATCGTTCCTCATTGGTGTTACACACAGTGCTGTTGCTACCGGCGCCGGATGTGCGTCACTAACGACGTGACCCCGACGATATATCGGTAGCGATGTCGCAGCGTGTAAAGTACCCTTAACACCCTCTATTGTTACACCCTGGCTGGATGCACAGCAGTGCTGCTCAGTACTATTGAATAATGTGATCCACGCGCTTCTGGACATATTCTACATAGAGACAGGAGAAACAAAACCCAAGATAAAAATAATCTGGATGTATACCCTGCTGTAAATAAATAAAAAGCACTAGTACATGTAAATAAACATAGGGTACTTAGTAAACACTATTTTTGATAAAAAAAGTGTAAAGCTATCCCACCGCATCAAGGTGTACCCAAATCGAGATGGTACCTAACGCTCCAGTAATAAAACCTCACCATGTGTCAGAACAGATTTCAATCTGAATAAGGGCAGAGTGTGTGTGTGTATGGGAGACATTATCACAGCTATTCTCCACCCACTAGCTCAGTAAGAACTGAAAATTATGCATAGAGATAGTGAAATGGTGAAAAATAGACATAAAAATAGTGTTATTCCTCATGGACACACATGATACTGAAACAATACATATGCTTTAAGGCCCTGTACCCATGCTTTGTATTTTGACGTGGATTTTGACGCAGATTTTCAGAAATCTGCAGCAAAATCTGCATGTCCATTGTGAAGTCGGTAAAGTCTCTGAGAATTCAGAAGTGCTGTGCCCACATTGAGTATTTTTCCCTTGCATATTTGGTGTAGATTTCTTTTTTTCTGCACCAAATCTGCAGAAAATACGCAAGGGAAAAATACTCAACATGAGCACAGCACTTCTGAATTCTCAGACTTTGCTGGCTTCACAATGGACATGCAGATTTTGCTATAGATTTCTGAAAATACGCATCAAAGCTACACAGCGTGGGCACTGGGCCTAAGGCTATGTGCGCACGTTGCGTAAATTCATGCAGTTACGCTGCGCTTTGTAGCGCAGCGTAACTGCATGCGTCCTGCGTCCCCTGCACAGTCTATGGAGATTGTGCAGGGGCCGTGCGCACGTGGCGTTTTAGAGCGCAGAAGCACTGCGCAAAAAGAAGTGACATGTCACTTCTTCCGTGCGCTTTGCCGGCAGCTCCTGCTCTGTCTATGGGAGGAGCTGCAGGCAGAGCGCACGTTCTCGCCGGCACCATGCGCTTCAGAACGGAGCTTTTCAGCTGCGCTCTGAAGCGCACCTTTTACGGTGCTGGTCTAGTACGCAACGTGCGCACATACCCTAAGGGTGTATAGCTACAGTTAGGTCCAGAAATATTTGGACAGTGACACAATTTTCGCGAGTTGGGCTCTGCATGCCACCACATTGGATTTGAAATGAAACCTCTACAACAGAATTGAAGTGCAGATTGTAACGTTTAATTTGAAGGTTTGAACAAAAATATCTGATAGAAATTGTAGGAATTGTACACATTTCTTTACAAACACTCCACATTTTAGGAGGTCAAAAGTAATTGGACAAATAAACCAAACCCAAAAAAAAATTTTAGTTTCAATATTTTGTTGCGAATCCTTTGGAGGCAATCACTGCCTTAAGTCTGGAACCCATGGACATCACCAAACGCTGGGTTTCCTCCTTCTTAATGCTTTGCCAGGCCTTTACAGCCGCAGCCTTCAGGTCTTGCTTGTTTGTGGGTCTTTCCGTCTTAAGTCTGGATTTGAGCAAGTGAAATGCATGCTCAATTGGGTTAAGATCTGGTGATTGACTTGGCCATTGCAGAATGTTCCACTTTTTTGCACTCATGAACTCCTGGGTAGCTTTGGCTGTATGCTTGGGGTCATTGTCCATCTGTACTATGAAGCGCCGTCCGATCAACTTTGCGGCATTTGGCTGAATCTGGGCTGAAAGTATATCCCGGTACACTTCAGAATTCATCCGGCTACTCTTGTCTGCTGTTATGTCATCAATAAACACAAGTGACCCAGTGCCATTGAAAGCCATGCATGCCCATGCCATCACGTTGCCTCCACCATGTTTTACAGAGGATGTGGTGTGCCTTGGATCATGTGCCGTTCCCTTTCTTCTCCAAACTTTTTTCTTCCCATCATTCTGGTACAGGTTGATCTTTGTCTCATCTGTCCGTAGAATACTTTTCCAGAACTGAGCTGGCTTCATGAGGTGTTTTTCAGCAAATTTAACTCTGGCCTGTCTATTTTTGGAATTGATGAATGGTTTGCATCTAGATGTGAACCCTTTGTATTTACTTTCATGGAGTCTTCTCTTTACTGTTGACTTAGAGACAGATACACCTACTTCACTGAGAGTGTTCTGGACTTCAGTTGATGTTGTGAACGGGTTCTTCTTCACTAAAGAAAGTATGCGGCGATCATCCACCACTGTTGTCATCCGTGGACGCCCAGGCCTTTTTGAGTTCCCAAGCTCACCAGTCAATTCCTTTTTTCTCAGAATGTACCCGACTGTTGATTTTGCTACTCCAAGCATGTCTGCTCTCTGATGGATTTTTTCTTTTTTTTCAGCCTCAGGATGCTCTGCTTCCCCTCAATTGAGAGTTCCTTAGACCGCATGTTGTCTGGACACAGCAACAGCTTCCAAATGCAAAACCACACACCTGTAATCAACCCCAGACCTTTTAACTACTTAATTGATTACAGGTTAACGAGGGAGACGCCTTCAGAGTTAATTGCAGCCCTTAGAGTCCCTTGTCCAATTACTTTTGGTCCCTTGAAAAAGAGGAGGCTATGCATTACAGAGCTATGATTCCTAAACCCTTTCTCCGATTTGGATGTGAAAACTCTCATATTGCAGCTGGGAGTGTGCACTTTCAGCCCATATTATATATATAATTGTATTTCTGAACATGTTTTTGTAAACAGCTAAAATAACAAAACTTGTGTCACTGTCCAAATATTTCTGGGCCTAACTGTATATTCACAAGTTGCCTTTTTGTTGCTTTATTTTCTGCAGCAAAACCTGCTCTCTTGGCAGCAATAAAAGCTGTGTTTTTGGTGTGTGATTTTACTGGTGGTGTAAAGAGAAGCTTTTAATTTGCATAAATTTATGAAAAAGCAGCAAAAATGCAATGTGTGAACATAGCCTAAAACAAAACCAGATGCAACTCAACTCTCTCTGTTAGATCATTTTCACTCTTCTTTTACCATGTTAGGCTTAACATCATTTCTTATTGAAAAACATGGAAATTTACGACGTGATTTGGGGTCAGACCCCCACAAATTGCTGACACAGAAGGCTTCTTTTATAGTTGGTTTTTATAGTCTACACTTTAAATCCAGTAATAATTGGAGTAATGACATAAAACCCACCATCAATTATATTATTACGACCTTTCAATCATATCTCTGTCTCTAGGCTGCTTTATTTTATTATTCCTAATGCTCAATGACGCCTTTGTGTGCGTGGGTTACATGATTTGTGAAAACTGCGTCACCGCTAGCTCTTCGCGAATCTCTGCTTCCCTGACACTGCGCGGTGAGCTGGGTGTACACATGTGAGAGTAGACCGGATCGGTAGTTGCGGGCAAGAGGCTCCTCATCAGTCCTCCTTTGATGGTCACCTCCACACAGCAAAGGGGAAAGGATTGGTCACAGTGATCCTGGCTGGGTGTGTGGTTTTTGCGTGTGCAAGCCTAACCTGTGTTCAGGCCCTCATGCAGACAAGGATTTTTTTGCTGGGGAGTCACAAACAAGGATACTGATTTCTTCCTTAACAGTCTTTTACTGAACATTACGCACAGTATTTCCAACATATCGTCATCGTGGGCACAATACTTGAAAACGTTTTACTTTAGGCTGCTCCATCATTCCTGCTACTGCTGTTGTAATTTGTCTGTCCTCCTCTTTACTGGTTGACAAAACAGTCCCACATGATAAAGTCATATAGACCTCTCTGGCCATGGTCTCGTTTCTCCAACAGAGATCCGTTCTCTATAACGGTTTTGACCGCCGTCAGACAAAGCTCATCTACTGTACTCTACGTGCCGACCTGTTCGCCCAGGTCTATGCCAAGCCTCACCTGAGGACTAGTACCGCTGGAATCAGTCCATTGACCGGAAAACCTCTCTAGAGTTCAGGCCTGGTACTAACGCCTTTGGGACGGAGGTGACCCTCTACCCGTCCATGATTGGAGCCCTTCCCATGTGCTCTGTTCTTGGGTTCATCCTGAGCGTCAGGACACAGATTCCACAGACGCCCACTTTCTACTGGCTGAGGTATCTGACAGGCTTGCACACTTCTCCTTCTCGCTATACTACCCACTAGTGCAGCTTTCTACACTCTAACCATTACTCCTCGATTGACTAAACTCGGATGGAGTCAGGCTGTATCCTGCAGCTGGCTCCTCACCCTGTGGGTGACCCACAGAAATTAACTATTCCCTGCCTATTCTCTTTACCAGGGAGCAGTACCTAACCCAGCCACTAGATGGCCACGTTTAAATGTATGTATGAATACATTGCATACATTAACACAATTCACATTATTATAACGTAACGACGATTGGTGTCTTCAGGGCAGGGGCACACGGGCCTAGCCACCCTCTTAACCATACACCGACAACACATGACTGAGGAGTTAGTGGCACTGCCAGATGCAAAATTGCGGGGCATATCAGTAATATTGAGCTGGATGCACCCTGACTGCTGAGCCCGGTCTGAAGGGGTTAATTCTTCCTTCCCATGCCCGAACCGTCCGCCCCCTTGTCCGTGTCCAATCCCAGTGTTTCTCCTCCTCCATTTTCCCATATAAAATCCCCCTTGTTTCCGGGTTCGGTCTCTCCTCATCCGTGAGACCTGGAAGCTGCTGTGCTGCTGGTACCCCGGACACAGCAGCCTCTGGTGAGAGATGGCCGACGCGCTCGCTGCAGCGATCAGGGACAGGATCGGGAGGGAAGGGGACGTGTCGCGGGCGGGGAGGAGGGTGTCAGCACACTACGCTCACCCCTTCTGCTCGGGTCCAGCGGCTGCTGCTCAGTGGTGGCTCGAGCTGTGGGCCGGATCCCGGGGTTTCTCGAGCGGCACTCCTCGCCCGTGAGTGAAAGGGGGGTTTGTTGGGTGTGGGGATGATTATTGTCCGTGACGCCACCCACGGTTGTGGTGATTTCACCACCGCTGCTCTATACGGGGCTCCCGGGGATGGTGATGCGGAGCAGCCAGGTGTTGTGTTGCCCCTCCGTGGGTAGGGGTTGGTGATCCCGGGGCCCGGTGATGGAGATGGAGGTGCAGGGCCTGGTGGGCGCAGGGACGCGGGGGCAGCGCTGTGCCTTGCGGCACTGTGGTACTCACTCAGCCTGAGACGTGACACAGTTTTTACGGTAAACCAAACGGCTGGATAGACGGTCCCACGGACGGCTGCACTTGCTCTCCCGGTAGGTGACGGTGATGTCCCTTTTCCTGGCACCTTGATGTACTGGTTGGTTGCGATGGGTCCCCACCGGTAACCCGCTCCCCGGCTTCAAGCTGGACCGGGGGAGCTCTACTCTTTGCCCGCAGGCGCTGGCCCTAAGAAACGGGTGCCTTGGCGGTGGCGGTGTCTCTTCTATGCTGGCCGGGCTGTTGCCTTCAATCGGGACTTGGTTGTTGGGGGATCTACGTCCCCTTCACTGACGGATTCGGCAAATTTGGCGACTCCTAGCCTTGCCGGGGTCCGAGAGGCCCCTGACCTGGTGCTGACTGTCCTTTGGAACACTGCTCCAGACCGCCGGGCACACAGCCGACGGGGTCCTTCCAGGAACTTCCAAACGGTCCCCCTCCAGACAGTCACCGCCGTTGCTGACCTTGCTGACCTGGTCCTACACACAGCTGGACCCTTCAGGCTTTCTTTCTTTCCTGTCACCTCACTTGCTTTCCTCCTTTTCCACTTTTCTTCCTCCACTTTCACTTAGCTGTTTACTTTAGCCCTGTCTGGACTACTCCTCCACTCCTTCCACTTCCTCCTCCCTGACTAGACTCAGTTGTTTACTCAAGCTCGTCCCTGAGCTGTCTGCCTGGTTTTTCCGCCTCCAGAGCTGTGACCTCCTCGGTGGGCGGAGCCAACCGCCTGGCCCACCCCCTGGTGTTCATCATCAGACTCCTGGAGGAAGGCAACAAGGATTTTTGGTTAGCTTTGTTGTTCCTACCTGGGATGTAGGGTGTGGTGGTGTGTGACCTGTGTCCCCTGGCTTGCCCAGGGCGACACAGACGCATGGCTTACCTCCATCCTAGTTGAGATGCGTCCTCTCCCTCCTGAGGCTCGGGCGGTAATCTCCGGCGGCAGGCGATCCGCTCGGCGTACACGCCCGCCGGAGCGCCTGAGTCCTTCCACGATGACGTCACGGGGCATGCGCACTCGTGCGCGCGCCTCGCGGCAAGCTCCGCCCACTTCCTCCCAGCTCCCGACCGCGGCTGCCGCACGCCGACTCTGTCCCTCCGGTAACGCGGACCCGCGGTCGGCAGCTGGTAACCCCTGCCACCCTGAACCACCACTATTCCACTTGCCACCAACTATGGGAGGACATCACAGCTGCAGCTCCTCATCCATAGAGGAGACTGCAGACGCTGTGCCCCCACTGCCAACTCCCCCTCCCACCCAGCCTTCACAAACAGCACAGGCAAACATTGTGTCAAGCCAACCTGCTTTAAGTGCTGGGGCAGTAATAAGCCCTTCAGCACACATTAACCCCCAGATGCTGGTCTTGCCACCCATTATGCAGGGATCTGCGGGTGCGCAGCCAGCTGCGTCTGCCCACCCCCCATCTGATCTGTTCCCACTAGTCCACACTTCACAGGCCCCCATGATTGCTTTGGAACAGATGAATGCTGAAGCTCTGGCCCGCGGTCGTAGCCGCCGCGGCCGCCGCGAACGCTCAGCAACACATTCATCTGCGTCATCGCACACCCCCGAGCGATACGAGCGGCCTGCTAGGTCGCATGGAGCACATAGCCATTCCCGCCGTTCAAGGTCCTCTCGGAGGAGCCGCCGCTCTTGCTCATCGAGGTGGCGCTCTCCTTCCGCCTCATCAGTTTCTTCAGACGCCTCCGTCGTGCCTCATCATCATCGCCGACGTCACCATCACCCGCAGAGGGAGTCGGTTCCTCCCACAGCGCGTTCGCAGCCCGTGGAATTCGTTGATCCACCACTGGAGCCTTATGTCGCCCCTATTCAGGATGCTGGTGAGTACCACTACTCTGGGGCATGGGGGGATAGTGCGGGTATGCCAGCAGCTCTTAAAGCACTTTTGGCAAATTTGCAGCCTGCGGCGGGGGGAAAAATACTAGTTAACCCTTCATTTAGTGCTAAAATTTCAAATCAACCTGACCCACCCCCCTCCCTCCTTCCCCCCCCTCCACGCGCGGATATTCACAGAGACGCTTTTTTCTGTGGCGTTACCCCTTTGGGTTCCCACTTGAGCGAGGAGACTGTTCAAAAAATATGGGCCAATGACTATATTGATATATCGTCCTTGGTTTCCACCAATCAACATACAGTTGATAAAGAGCGGCGATCGGCGGATCGTCCTTTTGAAAGGAGGCCAAAAGTAGCCAGATCTATGAACAACTGGCTGCAAGCATTTTGTGTCATGGGATGCGTAATGGGTCAGAAGCACCCCGAGCGCTGTTCCGAGATGTTCTTTTATCTTGACACCATATACAATTCTTACAAATCGCACGGGGGATCTGCCTGGTGGCGTTACGACGAAGATTTTCGTCGTCGTTTAGCCCTCCAACCCCAGCTAGGCTGGGGGGTCAAAGCCACGGACACATGGCTGCGCCTGATGCTGGCCCAGAAGGCTTATCAGCCCTTTCCTTCAGCGGCCCCTAGCAACACCGCCGGCTCCGGCTCAGTGGCCGTTCGTAGACCCGGCACGTGCTGGTCATTTAACGAAGGCCACTGTCGTTTCTTTGGCCTCTGTAAATTCAAGCACGAGTGCTTCGCCTGCGGTCGACCTCATACCGCAGCCAAGTGTACCCGTCCATCCGCAAAATTGCCTGCAAAAACATCCAGCATGCCGGATAAGGACGCCAGTGAGCATCCTCGCGATGGGGCCGTGGCTCGACCAGTACCCCAATAAAGAGGCGGCGGCCCAGCTGCGTTTTGGTTTTACTTTCGGTTTTTTCATCCCTTTTCATTTTTGTAGGGACCCCTCGTTTGCTCAGAACCTGAAATCGGCTACTGAGTTTCATCATGTGTTGCTACAGAAATTGGAAAGCGAATTGTCAGCAGGCAGGATTCGAGGCCCATTTTCTTTACCCCCATTTTTCAACTTACGTTTTTCTCCTTTGGGTGTTGTTCCCAAAAAGGAACCGGGCAAATTTCGCCTGATTCAGCATTTGTCCTACCCCAAAGGATCATCAGTAAATGATGGCATATCTGAAGCAGATGCCACCGTGACTTACGTGTCTTTTGATAGAGCGGTTTCGCTAGTTCGACAGGCCGGAAGGGGCGCGTTGATGGCAAAATCTGACATTGAGTCGGCCTTTCGCCTTCTCCCCGTTCACCCCGACTGTCACCATTTACTGGGCTGGTTCGTTGATGGCTCTTATTATTACGACACGTGCCTGCCCATGGGTTGTTCGATTTCCTGCTATTATTTCGAACTTTTCAGTTCATTTTTGGAGTGGGTGGTGAGATGGGAGTCGGGCTCCCATTCCATCACTCACTACTTGGACGATTTTCTTTTTGTAGGACCAGGTGATTCCTCACAATGTCAATTTTTGTTGGACAATTTCTGCCGGCTCATGGAAAAATTTGGCGTTCCCTTATCACAAGGAAAAACAGTTGGTCCGGTTTCAACGCTATCCTTTTTGGGGATTGAAATCGATTCTGAGGCCATGATTTTTCGCCTCCCATCTGACAAAGTTTCTGCATTACTTTCATTGCTCATGGGTTTTCGTTCAGTTCGTAGCGTTACTTTACGCCAAATGCAATCTTTACTGGGCCTCCTGGTGTTTGTATGCCGTGTCATGCCTATGGGACGTATTTTTTCTCGTCGCCTGGCCCTCGCAACCAGGGGTGTCAGGCTCCCCCACCACCGGATTCGGATCTCGGCACTGCTGCGCGCTGATTTGATTGTTTGGACTGAGTTTATCTCTCAGTACAACGGTCATACATGCTTTCAGGAGGAGGAAATAACTAATGAGGAGCTATCCCTTTTCTCTGATGCCTCTGGGTCACTTGGTTTTGGAGTGATTTTTGATGACCAGTGGTGTGCTGAACGATGGCCAGATTCCTGGCATGCCTTAGGCTGGGTTTCCAACTTAACCTTGCTTGAGCTTTTTCCCATAGTGGCGGCTGTCGCTATTTGGGGAACTGTTCTACGAAATAAGCGCATTTTGTTTTGGACCGACAACATGAGTGTAGTTCATGCAATTAATCATTTGTCTTCCTCGTCCCCCCCGGTCATAAAATTACTCAGGTCATTAGTCCTTAGATGTTTGGAACTTAACATCTGGTTTCGTGCCCGTCATGTCCATGGTTTTCGCAATTCCGCTGCTGATGCTCTTTCTCGTTTTCATTTTCAGAAATTCCGAGAGCTTTGCCCCCGCGCTCAGCCGGACAGCTTGCCCTGCCCTGTCAGTATGTGGAACCTCCTTCTCAGCAACTGATTCCGTTGGTGAGAGCTTCCGTGGCTCCTGCGACGTGGCAAGCTTATGGTAAGGCATGGTCGGAATGGCTGAATTTCGCGGGGCACCCCCCGATTGACAGTTCAGAACCTGCCCGTTTGGCAGCTACAGTTCGGTACTTGATACATTTGCGTGATTCTGGTTTTTCTGGGTCCGTGGCCCGGAATCGTTTAACTGGCATCGCCTTCCATTTCAAGCTTCGCGGCTGGTCGGACGTCACAAAATCTTTTATTATCAGTCGGGCCGTTCGTGGTTGGTGTCGGTTGACTCCCCGCCAGGAGCATAGACGGCCCATCTCTTTTGCCCTCTTGGCTCGCCTCATTGGGGCCGTCCATAATTTTTGCACATCCCCCTTTGAATCTGCCCTTTTCGCGGTTTCCTTCGGATTGGCCTTTTTTGGCGCTTTGCGAATTGGTGAGCTTTTGTCTTTGTCGAAGCACCGTCCCGGTGGCCTCCGGCACAATGATGTTACAGTTTGCAATGGGGGCTTGCGTATCCGCATCCGTAAGTCCAAAACGGACCCATCTGGCAGGGGCTCTTGGATCCCCTTATTCGCTATCCCTGGCCCTGTCTGCCCCATTGTTTTGGTAAACAACTATCTAGCTGTGCGTCGCTCTGGTGTGTCCTTCTTATCTCGCGAGGATGGTTCACCACTCACAAAGTTCCAGTTTTTGGCCCTCTTTCGTAAATGCCTGCGATCGTTTGGCTTGAAGCCTACTGATTTTGGTACACACTCCTTTCGGATAGGTGCGGCTACCGAGGCCGCGAGAGCTGGTTTATCTAATTCCGAGATTCAGCGCATTGGTAGATGGCGTTCTTCTTGCTTTGCGCGCTACGTTCGACCTGTTTTATTGCTTTACTAATTCTGTTTCTTTCCATAGGCGGTGCACGGCCGGCGGTGTGGCTGTTGGGCCACTCATATATTTTTTGGGCTGCCCAGAGAGCGGCGTATCGCCCGGGTGGAAGGCATCTCGGCTTTCGTGGCCTCGACGTGCATTGGAGGGGCATCAGAGGCCTGATGTGGCCGCAGGTTCTCCCGGAGGTAGTCGGCATCGCTCAAGTTGCGGTGTCCCCGGTGATTCTTCTCATACACGCCAGGGGCAATGATCTTTGTTCCTCCCGGCTTGCAGAGCTCCTGACTACTATGAGGTCTGACGTGGATAAATTCCACGGTTTCTTTCCCGAGCTGGTTCTCATTTGGTCAGAAGTAATTCCCCGCGTTGCATGGCAGGGGGCTCGCGACGCAGCAGCAGTGGAGCGGTCACGCCGTACTTTGAACGCGAGAATGTCCCGTTTCATCCGCTTTAAGGGTGGTGTAGTCGTCAGACATAGGCAGCTGGAAGGGGACAACTCCAGCCTCATGTTGCCGGATGGCGTCCATTTGTCGGACATTGGCATCGATATTTTTTTATCAGGCCTTCAAGATGGCATTGAGCAGGCACTTCTTTTAATGGGTGGGGGTCGGAGCGCTGTCTAGGGACTTTGCTCCTCCGTGGCGGTCAGTTCTGGAATGGTGGTGTCAAGCGAAGGCTGATTGCGCCGGGTGACCGGCCTGGCATTACGCCTCGTCTTGACAGCAGTATAAGTTGGTTTTGATATTTGCACAAATTAATGTAAAAGCTGTGACCGACCCCAACCCAGCAAAAGATGAGAGTTTTTTATATGTTTGCACTTGATTATCTCTCCAATAAAGTTTACTTGTTTTATTACAAACGTGTATTTTGTTCGGGCATGGGGGGTTGGTTTGGTTGTGGGTCTCAGCAGTCTGCGGGGCATATCAGTAATATTGAGCTGGATGCACCCTGACTGCTGAGCCCGGTCTGAAGGGGTTAATTCTTCCTTCCCATGCCCGAACCGTCCGCCCCCTTGTCCGTGTCCAATACCAGTGTTTCTCCTCCTCCATTTTCCCATATAAAATCCCCCTTGTTTCCGGGTTCGGTCTCTCCTCATCCGTGAGACCTGGAAGGTGCTGTCCCACCCTCCCTCCCTGTTGGTTCAATGTTTAACTATTTAAGTCACAGCGGTCAGTTCTGGAATGGTGGTGTCAAGCGAAGGCTGATTGCGCCGGGTGACCGGCCTGGCATTACGCCTCGTCTTGACAGTAGTATAAGTTGGTTTTGATATTTGCACTAATTAATGTAAAAGCTCTGACCGACCCCAACCCAGCAAAAGATGAGAGTTTTTTATATGTTTGCACTTGATTATCTCTCCAATAAAGTTTACTTGTTTTACTACAAACGTGTGTTTTGTTCGGGCATGGGGGGTTGGTTTGGTTGTGGGTCTCAGCAGTCTTGCAGAGCTGATGGTAACTTCTGGCTCATCACTGCTGGTGACATCGCTCTTAGAATCCATGTCGTGATGAAATGATTAGCGGGGTGATTAGTCTGGTGAAATCTATGCTCCCACAACTAGTCACTCCCTAATTAGCATATTGAAGGTTCAGTTATAAAATTATTTTTAGGCATATTGAAAATATGGACTGAAAAGGGGCTTGATAGGAAGTACAGTGGGTACGTAAAGTATTTAAGCCCCTTTAA
Organism: Anomaloglossus baeobatrachus; assembly: GCF_048569485.1. Classification (NCBI taxonomy): domain Eukaryota; kingdom Metazoa; phylum Chordata; class Amphibia; order Anura; family Aromobatidae; genus Anomaloglossus; species Anomaloglossus baeobatrachus. Next base: position 649,675,303 of record NC_134355.1, read on the forward strand.
AGTTTTCACTCTTTGTTTCACTGTAGCCATTTGGTAAAATTCAAAAACGTTTATTTTTTTTCTTCTCAGTAATGTACTCTTCACCCCATCCCCCATCTTGTCAGAAAAAAACGAGAAATGTAGAAATCTTTGCAAATTTATTAAACAAGAAAAACTGAAATATCACATGGTCACAAGTATTCTGGGTTCGTACCGGATACATAATATCCGTGCACCCACCCTAAACACAGAGTTCTTAGGAAACTCCGTGTAACTATTCGAATTCGGCCACCTCGATAATTAAAAATAAAATAAAGGAAAAAGAAAAAAATAGGGAATAAAGCATGAGCGTTATACTTACCGAGTCTCCGAGCGGCTGTCACTCTACTTCTGGGGCCACTCATTACCCTTTACATATTTACTTCTTCCCCCGCCCATCGACAGTCCCAGCGTCTCTGATTGGTTGCCTTCAGACCGCGCCCGCACCCTTTGCGACAGCGGCTGTGAAGGCTTGGAATTACACACGCTGTCAGCATCTCTATAGTGGTGTTAAAATAAATAGATACAAAAAATTGGAATCCTCCCCCATGTTGTGATACCCAGCACAGATACAACATATGGCTACAGGCTGCAGCCACCAGCCATGCGCTTATCTTGGCTGTGTATCAAAATACCAGTGACCGCATTTGGCTTTTTAAATAAATTATTTAAACAAATAATTTAAAAAAATGGCATGCGGTCCCCCCTAACTTTGATACCCAGACAAGATAAAGCCTGACAGCTGAGGTTTGATATTCTCAGGATGGGGAGACCCATGGTTATTGGGCCTCCCAGCCTAAAAATAGCAGCCTGCAGCCCCCAGGAGTTTTCGCATCAACAATTCCAGCACATCCCGATTGCTCTGGTGGGGGGTATTCTGGTGTGGCAATCAGGGTAATATAAGGGGTTAATCACAGCGCACAGTTGCGACTAAGCCGTGGATTAGTAATGGGAGGTGTAACCATAAACATTGAAAAAATCCTTTATTTATAATAAAATACAAAATGCTCACAATCTTTCTTCAATTTACTAACCTCAAACACCCAGTTCTGAGGTCCCATGGCGATCCTGGCTCTGCTACATACTGAAGTCACAGCACATGGGCACAGAACATGACCACACGCTGTGGCTTCAGGCAGACACTGACTGAGCCACAGCTGTAATATCACTCAGTTTATCTGCGGTCACAGCTGCAGGTTCCCATGGTACCCCACCTGTAACTGCAGGTAAACTGACCTCAGGTGACCTCATTGAACTCAGTGACCTCACTTAAGGTGAACTCATTCAGTTCAATAAGACCTGCATCTCCTGGAAGAAAACTGTGGTTTAGAAATGCGATATGCAGATTTGATGCTGAAATTTATACACCAAATTCCTGCACCAAATCTACCTCTTCTGGCAAAAACATGTATCTAAATGCAATGCTGTATTGATGCGAGTTTTTTTGCCATGAGATGTAGATTTGGTGCAGGAACTTGGTGTATAAATTTCAGCACCAAATCTGCATCTCTTGGCAAAAAAAACCAAAACGCACAAAATAATTTGGATGCCATTTTGGTGCGGTTTTCTGCCAGGAGATACACATTTGGTGCTGAAATGTCTGCACTAGATATAACTGCTGACTACACAAACTAATTAACTTTGACTATAGGCATGTTCGTAGGATACCTAAGGTCCTGCAATGGCCTGAACATTGGGTGAGTGACATAGTGAATCAGAAGAACTATATTGCATGTGTAATTGGAGGGTTTTTGTCAATATTATTATTATTATTATACCTGCTATATATTGGGATAGGATCTTGGAGATGGGAATACCCTTTTAAATATATAGATAATTCTTACAAAAAATTTATCAGCAGTCTTTTAGCAAAGGATAGTATGATATTACTGATAGTAGTCAACCATGTAAAGTTTTAAACAGTATAACATATTGTATATGTTATGTCCAGACATTGAAAAGCAGCAGCCAGGACATAGTATAAATCGGTATAGGTCACCCGCTCCCAGACAGCAGAAGCGATAAGCCAGAGGTGAGGGCTGCTCTCTTGACCTCTGATCTCTCTGCGTCTTGACCTGCTGAGTACCTGCTGTCCAGGGTTATCTGTAACTCCATCGCGGACAGAGGTCGGGAGCGCACAGTTCACCTCAGTACACCTCGAGATTGAGATGTCTTGAGTGGTGATCTCCCAACCTCTGCCTGCGATGGAGTACAGATAACCCTGGACAGCAGGAACTCAGCAGGACAAAACGCTCAGAGACCAGCACATCGCTGCCTGCTGCTGCGTTACCCAGTGCTATTTGTAGCTCCTTTTGTAGTAGCGGAGTTAGGGAGCGCACTGAGGACTTTCGCTTCCCTTCTTCTGTCTAGGCGCCGGCGAGCACTGAGCTTCAGTATTCCTGAGTCTGAAGACTCATGACTACCCTATTGCAGATGCTTCCTTAACCTCTTAAATAACCACTCTCTAACCTCCGTTCAACCCTCATCCCTTAATGGACACAACATCACTTTTTGGATAAATTGGCCAGATTGGCCCTTTTATTATCAAACTTGACATTAATAATAAATAACTATTTGCACGCAAGGGAGGTTCTTGGAGCCCCAAATGCCTGACGGACAACCAAATATTATTTAACAGCCATCCAGCGTTTTGCCCCCAGCCATGATTACAGACTCGGTGGCACTTCTGTTGCTGGAAAACCTTATTCCTAACACTGACTCTCAGGGGACCCCACCGTGGAGAGCCCCAAAGTCCGCCAGTCAATTACCAGTTTAAAATAACCAGGGGAGGGTGGTCACCATCCACCTGATGTACAACCCACCCACCCCAACTTTTCTAGCAACTGCAAGAACACCCCTCACCACCGCTCGCCGAAATGACCCAATCAAAACAATTCTAGAAACTATTGCCCTTGCTATTCCCCCAAAAGATTAAGCATAGGGTGGCAATTTCTCTGTTGGTGCCAGCATGCCTTTATGGTAACCCCCTCCTCCCCTGAACCTATATATACATTCCCACCCCTTCTACCCACCCCCTGAACGTTATAACCCACTCCTTTAAACTATTGGCCCCACAAAAGCCCGTCCTGCTCCCTGCAGAAGTACCTGCACTACCCCCATGACACTGCTTTGCTTCCATTCTGCCTTAGAAATCAATACGAGTTGGGTCACAGCAGGGGGTCTCTCTGAATAGGGGGCCCTGGGCAAATGCCCAGTCTGCCCCCCCCCAACAACCTGCATAGAAGCCCCAAAAGAAAAAAAACACCAAAATCTCACAATTGTAAAGTGTCCTTAGATGCACAGTGGTCACAGCTTTCATGAAATCACATCATCTTTGCTTGTGTAGGAGATGGTCATGTCCCCCTACTGTTTTATACTATTCTCCTGTGCTTTGGAAGAGGCGTTTTGCACTAAGCATATTGTTGAATATTTTAATTGTATGTGATAAGATGTACTGCTGCTACTGAAGTGGGCCCCTGATGTAGTAGAACTGGGACTGTGTAGCGGTCGGTGCCATCTAGTGGTTGGGCAGGAGCAGCGGTAGGTTAGATAAGATAGAGTTGAACCTAGTAATGGAGGAGAGACATGTGGCAAGGTGGTTGGCTAGTGGTGCAGCTCTCTTGGGGTGCAAGTTCTGAATAGGGTTCGAGTAAAGTGGGCTTTACACGTGTGGCGCCCCTGACCTGGTCAGGCACCACTGAGTACTGCAATCATGCTGGGTCAGTACAATATAGGTAATCCCAGAGGCTGACTAGGGTGTGGACAAACACAGACAATTAGAACCAGGAACACACACAGCTTAGAGGGGACCCCTGGGCAGACCCAGGGAGGGGGCATGGCCCTCGCATCCCAGCTAGTGGTGGGTGTGGGACTGGAGACAGGGAGTTGTGCAGAGGCAGCTGAAGGAGCAGGAGGTGTAGAGCCGCATCTGAAGGGCAGAGCAGAGGAGCAGGGACCTTCCAGACACTGTACAAGTCAGTGGCTGCTGGCGGGGGAGAACAGCTAGCCTGTGGTGGCACCTGAAATCCACCTAGGCAGTAGCAAGAGGTCGCAGAGTAAGGGGACCGCCGGTAGACCGAGCCTGCACGGGGTTACAGGTCCCCAGAGCCTTACCTGAGGACTAGTACCGCTGGAGACAGTCCTCTGACCGGGAGACCTCTCTAGAGTTCGGGCCTGGTACTCACGCCTTTGGGACGGAGGTGACCCTCTACCCGTCCATGATTGGAGTCCTTCCCACATGCTCTTTTCTTGGGTTGAGCCTGTGCGCCAGGACATGGATGCCACAGCCATCCACTTTCTACTTTCTAAGGTATCTCACGGGCTTGCACATTTCTCCTTCTCACTATACAACCCACTAGTACAGCTTTCTACACTCTAACTATCACTCTTCAATTGACTAAACTCGGATGGAGTCAAGCTGTATCCTGCAGCTGGCTCCTTTCCCTGTGGGTGACCAACAGAGATGAACTATTCCCTGCCTATTCTCTTTACCAGGGAGCAGTACCTAACCCGGCCACTAGTTTGCCATATTTCACTGTATACATGAATACATTGCATACATTAATACAATTCACGTTATTATACATTAACGATGATTGGTGTCTTAAAGGCAGAGCACACGAGCGTAGCCACCCTCGTACACATACACCAACTACACATGTGTCGCGGGTGGGGAAGGACGCAGCTGCGCTCGCTAACGCTCGGGTCCGGCGCTGCTGCGATGGCTGCTCGTGGCTCGAGCGGTGGGCCGGATCCGGGGACTCGAGCAGCGCTCCTCGCCCGTGAGTGAAAGGGGGGTAGTTTGGTTTGGGGATTTGGTCCGTGACGCCACCCACGGGTTGTGGTGAGGTTGGACACCACCGCTGCTGGTGACGGGGATCCCAGGAGCGATGGTAGGGAGCAGCTGGGATGTTGTTTCTCCCCTCTGTGGGTAGGGGTTGGTGGTCCCGGGGCCCGGTGAGGTGACGGGGAGGCAGGGTTGGCAAGGTGCAGGGTCGCCTGGACTGCGCAGCGCGGTGCCGGACGGCACGGTTGTACTCACTCAGCCACAAATGTACACATAGTCTCTGGTAAACCAAATGGCTGGATGGACGGGTCCCGCAGCCGGCTGCTGTGACTTCTCCCGGACGGTTGGTGGTGGCTGCCTTTCCCTGCACCTTTGTGTATGTTCGGTCCCGATGGCTTCCCAACGGTAACCCGCTCCCCAGCGTGTATATGTGCCGGAGGAGCCCTTTTGCCCGCAGGCTCTGGCCCTTGGAACTCTAGCTGTGGCGGTAGCTGTATTTCCTTTTGCTGGTTGAACGGTTGCCTTCAATCGGGTCTTGGCTGTTAGGAAACCCCTGGGGTTCCGGTCACTGACGGATTTGACCTCTAATGGCGACTCCAAGCCTGGTCGGGGTCCGCAGGCCCTGCCTGTGTGTGGTGGCTTCACTTCCCTCCCCGGTTCGGTACCGGCGGGCCACCACCCGTCCCTGGTCCTACGGTTCCGCGTTGATTCGCCTCTCCTGCAGACGGCTACCACCGTCTTCCAACCTTGCTCTTAGTGCCCGGGTCACACACCCGGACACCGTCAGTTTACTCCTCCACTACTACTTCACTCCTCTCACTTGCACTTCCCTAACTGATCTGACTTCCTTTCCCGCCTCCAGGACTGTGAACTCCTCAATGGGTGGGGCCAACCGCCTGGCTCCACCCCACCTGGTGTGGACATCAGCCCCTGGAGGGAGGCAACAAGGATTTTGTGTCTGGCTGATGTGCCTGTCTCAGGGTGGGGGTGTGTGTTGTAGTACCTGTGATGACCTGGCTAGTCCAGGGCGCCACATTCCCCCTTGGTTAAATGCAGACCGTCCGCGGGCTGCCCGACCATCACCGGTTTTATTTTTCTTTTTAACTGTAAAAATATAAAACAAACATCAACAGTTTATGCATTTTTAAATCTTCCCATATGGGAGGCAGGTCACTTGAATGTTGCAAACCACATATATTTACATTTTTAATAACAACGGACGGACGGCTTCCGCTCTCCCACCCAAGCAACCTAGCCCTGATGCTGCCCCTAAGAAGTGGGCAGCACCCCTTGACCCCAGTCCAGATCGAGGCTGCCCGAGCGGGAACGGGTCCGGTGTCTCGCACCCAGCTGTCACTTCAGGGGACCCCACGTCCATGGGGGACCCCTGACCCCCGGAGGATCGCCACCGGTTGCGGTAGTGGCGGGCCTGGGCCATCTCTTTCCTCAAGGCCCATCCTCCAAATCAGCCTCTCCGGAGGCGGCAACGGAAACATGCCCCAACATATTTACAATCCCACAAGTTCGTGGGTGCCCTGCAAGTTCTCAGGCATGTCCATGAAGAGTTCCTCATGCAACGGTACAAAGGGTCCCTACGGGGACTACTTGCCGGCAACGGCCGGGTCAATCACGATGCCAATCAGGTTACTTTCTCGGTTGATTCATTCATTTACTCATTTACACATTCAACAGGTTACGGTACTGGTGGTCCCAATGGGGACAACGGTGCAACAGAGGAACCACTGCCTTCACTGCTCACTTTCGCACTCCTCTCCTGGTCCCAGGTGAAGAAACACAGGTTCCAGCCCCTCCAGCGCACACGGCAGGCGCGACGGGGAAGGGCCGCCCGATATCCATTATTTCCGCTCCGTGGGATGTAAGTGGCCTCCATGTCATACAAGCCGACGATTCCCTCCTCCTATGAGACAGGCTCCGTGTCAGGACCGGAATCATCACTCCTAACCCCTTCACGGTCAGGCGCTCCCTCTAGGGACAGGCGGATGGCCGGGGCCTTCTTCTCCTCCGCGCCATGTGAGTCGTTACCAGTCGCGGCAGCATCCGGGCCTGCAGCCTCCTCAAGCTCTCCGACCTCCGGACCCTCGGCACTCAGCATTTCGGGTCCCACCGCCATAGCACGGGGCAGCAGGTCAGGCAGGTTAGCGTTGGGGAGCCTCATGGGTAGTGGCAGGTACGGTACAAGGGCCAGGATCGGACCGGGTCTCCCAGCCGCAGCGGCCGGTCCCTGTGGGACATGGAGGCATGGGTCACTCACCAACTCCGCCCATCCCCGGTCCTACAGTTCCGCGTTGATTTGCCTCTCCTGCAGACGGCCACCACCATCTGCCAACCTTGCTCTTAGTGCCCGGGCCACACACCTGGACACCGTCAGTTTACTCCTCCACTACTACTTCACTCCTCTCACTTGCACTTCCCTAACTGATCTGACTTCTTTTTCCCGCCTCCAGGACTGTGAACTCCTCAGTGGGTGGGGCCAACCGCCTGGCTCCACCCCACCTGGTGATGACATCAGCCCCTGGAGGGAGGCAACAAGGATTTTGTGTCTGACTGATGTGCCTGTCTCAGGGTGGGGGTGTGTGTTGTAGTACCTGTGACGACCTGGCTAGTCCAGGTCGCCACACATGACTGGGAAGTAAGTGGCACTGCAAGCTGCAAAATTTGCAGAGCCATTGGTGGCTCATCACTGCTGGTGACATCACTCTTGGAATCCATGCCACTCATGGCAACACCACAGTCGTGATGAAATAATTAGTGGGGTGATTAGTCTGGGGAAAGCTATGCTCCCGCAACTAGTCACTCCCTAATTAGCATATTGAAGCCTCAGTTATAAAATTATTTTTAGGCATATTGAAAATATGGACTGAAAAGGGGCTTGATAGGAAGTACAGTGGGTACATAAATGTGGCGCCCTGGACAAGCCAGGTGCCACAGGTAATTACACCACCACACCCTACACCCCGGTTAGGCACATCTAAGCCAGACACAAAACTCTTGTTGCCTCCCTCCAGGGGCTGATGTTCACACCAGGGGGTGGGCCAGGCGGTTGGTCCCGCCCACCAAGGAGTTCACAGTCCTGGAGGCAGGAAAAGGAAGAGCAGTTAAGCTAGGGAAGTGAAAGTGGAAGGAGGAAAGTGTGGTAGTAGAGCAACTGACTGACAGCGTCCGGGTGTGTGGCCCGGGCGAGACAGCAAGGTTGGCAGACGGTGGTGACCGTCTGCAGGAGTGGCCTATCGGAGTTTGCCGTAAGGACCGTGGACGGGCGGTGGCCCGGCGGTACCGGACCGGTACACAAGGAGAAGCCAGCACCATTGGCAGGGGCTTTTCGGACCCCGGCAAGGCTAGGAGTTGCCGTGAAGTTGCCGAATCCGTTAGTGAAGGGGACCTCCTGGGTTTCCAAACAGTCAAGTCCCGACAGAAGGCAACAGTCCAACCCAGTGAGAGAGACACCGCCACCGTCAAGGCAACCGTTTCTCAGGGCCAGCGCCTGCGGGCAAAAGGGGCTCCTCCGGCCCATATCCAAGCCGGGAGCGGGTTACCGGTGGGAACCCATTGGGACCGTTAGAAGTACATAGGTGCAGGGAAAGGCAGTCACCGTCAACCTGCCGGGGAAAAGCAACAGCTGCCGTCCGTGGGACCCGTCTTTCCAGCCGAGTGTTGTACCGAGAACTGTGTCATCGTCTCAGGCTGAGTGAGTACCACTGTGCCGTGCGGCACAGCGCTGCCCCTGCGACCATGCACCTCTCCAGGCCCCGCAACCCGCCTGCCATCATCCATCCCTACCCCATCACCGGGCCCCTGGACAACCAACCCCCTACCCACGGAGGGGAGAACTAACAACTCAGCTGCTCCCTGTCACCGCTCCTGGGATCCCCGTCCAGAGCAGCGGTGGTGTCACCAAAATCACCACAACCGTGGGTGGCGTCACGGACAATAACAATCAACCCCCACAATCAAATCCCCTTTTCACTCACGGGCGAGGAGCGCCGCTCGAGTCCCCGGGATCCAGCCCACCGCTCGAGCCACCACCGAGCAGCAGTAGCCGTGCCGGACCCGAGCAGTGGGACAGCGCAATGTCCCCTCCTCCGCCCGCGACACAAAGTATTCAGACCCCTTTAAATTTTTCACTCTTTGTTTCATTGCAGCCATTTGGTAAATTCAAAAACATTTATTTTTTTTCTCTAATGTACACTAAGCGCCCAATCCTCCATCTTGTCAGAAAAAAAACGAGAAATGTAGAAATTTTAGCAAATTTATTAAACAAGAAAAACTGAAATATCACATGGTCACAAGTATTCTGGGTTCGTACCGGATACATAATATCCGTGCACCCACCCTAAACACAGAGTTCTTAGGAAACTCTGTGCAACTGTTCGGCTTCGGCCACCTTGATAATTAAAAATAAAATAAAGGAAAAAGAAAAAAAATAGGGAATAAAGCATGAGCGTTATACTTACCGAGTCTCCGAGCGGCTGTCACACCACTTCTGGGGCCACTCATTACCCTTTACATATTCACTTCTTCCCCGCCAATTGACAGTCCCAGGATCTCTGATTGGTTGCAGTCAGGCCGCACTCGCACCCTGTGCGACAGCGGCTGTGAGGCTTGGAATCACACACGCTGTCTGCATCTCTATAGTGGTTGGAAAATAGATACAAAATATTGGCGTCCCCCTATGTTGTGATACCCAGCACAGATACAGCACATGTCTAAAGGCTGCAGCCACCAGCCATGCACTTATCTTGGCTGTGTATCAAAATACCAGTGACCGCATTTGGCTTTTTAAATAAATTATTTAAACAAATAATTTAAAAAAATGGCATTCGGTCCCCCCTAATTTTGATACCCAGCCAAGATAAAGCCTGACAGCTGAGGTTTGATATTCTCAGGATGGGGAGACCCATGGTTATTGGGCCTCCCAGCCTAAAAATAGAAGCCTGCAGCCCCCCAGAGTTTTCGCATCAACAATTCCAGCACATCCCGATTGCTCTGGTGTGGGGTATTCTAGTGTGGCAATCAGGGTAATATAAGGGGTTAATCACAGCACACAGTTGCGACTAAGCGGCGGATTAGTAATGAGAGGTGTAACCATAAACATTGAAAAAATCCTTTATTTATAATAAATACAAAATGCTCACCATCTTTCTTCAATTTACTAACCTCAAACACCCAGTTCCGAGGTCCCATGGCGATCCTGGCTCTGCTACATACTGAAGTCACAGCACATGGGCACAGAACATGACCACACGCTGTGGCTTCAGGCAGACACTGACTGAGCCACAGCTGTAATATCACTCAGCTTATCTGCGGTCACAGCTGCAGGTTCCCATGGTAACCCACCTGTAACTGCAGGTAAACTGACCTCAGGTGACCTCATTGAACTCAGTGACCTCACTTAAGGTGAACTCATTCAGTTCAATAAGACCTGCATCTCCTGGAAGAAAACTGGGGTTTTGAAATGCGATATGCAGATTTGATGCTGAAATTTATACACCAAATTCCTGCACCAAACCTACATCTTCTGGCAAAAAAATGTATCTAAATGCAATGCTGTGTTGATGCGAGTTTTTTTGCCATGAGATGTAGATTTGATGCAGGAACTTGGTGTATAAATTTCAGCACCAAATCTGCATCTCTTGGCAAAAAAAACCAAAACGCACAAAATAATTTTGACGCCATTTTGGTGCGGTTTTCTGCCAGGAGATACACATTTGGTGCTGAAATGTCTGCACTAGATATAACTGCTGACTACACAAACTAATTAACTGTGACTATAGGCATGTTCGTAGGATACCTAAGGTCCTGCAATGCCCTGAACATTGGGTGAGTGACATAGTGAATCAGAAGAACTATATTGCATGTGTAATTGGAGGGTTTTTGTCAATATTATTATTATTATTATTATACCTGCTATATATTGGGATAGGATCTTGGAGATGGGAATACCCTTTTAAATATATAGATAATTCTTACAAAAAATATATCAGCAGTCTTAAAGCAAAGGATAGTATGATATTACTGATAGTAGTCAACCATGTAAAGTTTTTAACAGTATAACATATTGTATATGTTATGTCCAGACACTGAACAGCAGCAGCCAGGACATAGTATAAATCGGTATAGGTCACCCGCTCCCAGACAGCAGAAGCGATAAGGCAGAGGTGAGGGCTGCTCTCTTGACCTCTGATCTCTCTGCGTCTTGACCTGCTGAGTACCTGCTGTCCAGGGTTATCTGTAACTCCATCGCGGACAGAGGTCGGGAGCGCACAGTTCACCTCAGCACACCTCGAGATTGAGATGACTTGAGTGGTGATCTCCCGACCTCTGCCTGCGATGGAGTACAGATAACCCTGGACAGCAGGAACTCAGCAGGACAAGACGCTCAGAGACCAGCACATCGCTGCCTGCTGCTGCATTACCCAGTGCTATTTGTAGCTCCTTTTGTAGTAGCGGAGTTAGGGAGCGCACTGAGGACTTTCGCTTCCCTTCTTCTGTCTAGGCGCCGGTGAGCACTGAGCTTCAGTATTCCTGAGTCTGAAGACTCATGACTACCCTATTGCAGATGCTTCCTTAACCTCTTAAATAACCACCACCTAATGTCGCGGGCGGAGGGGCCGCGCTCGCTACGCTCAGGTCCGCGGCTGCTGCTGCTGCTCGGTGGCTCGAGCGATGGGCCGGACACGGGGACTTGAGCAGCGCTCCTCGCCCATGAGTGAAAAGGGGTGGTTTGTTTTGGGAGATAGTTCGTGACGCCACCCACGGGTCGTGGTGATAATGGGCACCCCCACTGCTGATGACGGGGATCCCGGGAGCGATGGCAGGGAGCAGCTAGGATGTTGGTTCCCCCTCCGTGGGTAGGGGTTGGTGATCCCGGGGCCAGGATGGTGATACGGGGAGGCAGTATGGCTAGGGTGCAGGGTTGCAGGGGCAGCGCGGCGTGGTGCTGGATGGCACTGTGGTACTCACTCAGGCACAAATTCACAGAGTCTCTGGTAAACCAAACGGCTGGATGGACGGATCCCGCAGCCGGCTGCAGTGTCTTTGCTCTCCCCGGACAGGTTGATGGTGGCTGTCTTTCCCTGCACCTGTGTAGAATGTGTTGACTCCGATGGTTTCCCAACGGTAGTCCGCTCCCCGGCGTGTACGTACCGAAGGAGCCCGTTTTGCCCGCAGGCGCTGGCCATTGGATCTCTAGCCTATGGCGGTTGCTGTGTATCCTCACGGTGTGGACTGTTGCCTTCTGTCGGGTCTTGGGTATTAGGAAACCCCTGGGGTTCCGGTCACTCTTGGATTTGACCGTTGTCGGCGGCTCCAAGCCTAGTCGGGGTCCGATGGACCTGCCTTTGTGCTTGATGCAAATCTGCTGCCCGGCTCGGTACCGGCGGGCCACCGCCTGTCCCCGGTCCTACGGTTTTGCTGACTTGCACCACCTCCTGCACACGGCCACCACCGTCTGCCGACCTTGCTGACAGTGCCTGGGCTCCTACCCAGACACTAGCAGTTTCTCTCCTCCACTTCTCAACTCCTCACTCCACTTCCACTGAACTCCAAAATCAACTACAACTGTCTGCTTTTTCCCGCCTCCAGGCCTGTGAACTCCTCGGTGGGTGGGGCCAACCGCCTGGCTCCGCCCCACCTGGTGTGGACATCAGACCCTGGAGGGAGGCAACAAGGATTTTGTTTGACTGTTGTAAACTATCCAGGGGAGGGGGTGTGTGTGATGTTATTTTTGTGGCTACCTGGCTAGTCCAGGGCGCCACACTAACCTCCGTTCAACCCTCATCCCTTAATGGACACATAACACCACTTTTTGGATAAATTGGCCAGATTGGCCCTTTTATTATCAAACTTGACATTAATAATAAATAACTATTTGCACGCAAGGGAGGTTCTTGGAGCCCCAAATGCCTGACGAACAACCAAATATTATTTAACAGCCATCCAGCGTTTTGCCCCCAGCCATGATTACAGACTCGGTGGCACTTCTGTTGCTGGAAAACCTTATTCCTAACACTGACTCTCAGGGGACCCCACCGTGGAGAGCCCCAAAGTCCGCCAGTCAATTACCAGTTTAAAATAACCAGGGGAGGGTGGTCACCATCCACCTGATGTACAACCCACCCACCCCAACTTTTCTACCAACTCCACTTCACCACCACTCGCCGAAATGACCCAATCAAAACAATTCTAGAAACTATTGGCCTTGCTCTTCCCCCAAAAGGATTAAGCATAGGGTGGAACCTTCTCTGTTGGTGCCAGCATGCCTTTATGGTAGCCTCCTCCTCCCCTGAACCTATATATACATTCCCACCCCTTCTACCCACCCTCTGAACGTTATAACCCACTCCTTTAAACTATTGGCCCCACAAAAGCCCGTCCTGCTCCCTGCAGAACTACCTGCACTACCCCCATGACTCTGCTTTGCTTCCATTCTGCCTTAGAAATCAATACAAGTTGGGTCACAGCAGGGGGTCTCTCTGAATAGGGGGCCCTGGTCAAATGCCCAGTCTGCCCCCCCCCAACAACCTGCATAGAAGCCCAAAAAGAAAAAAAACACCAAAATCTCACAATTGTACAGTGTCCTTAGATGCACAGTGGTCACAGCTTTCATGAAATCACATCATCTTTGCTTGTGTAGGAGATGGTCATGTCCCCCTTCTGTTTTATACTATTCTCCTGTGCTTTGGAAGAGGCGTTTTGCACTAAGCATATTGTTTATGTTGTTGAATATTTTAATTGTATGTGATAAGATGTACTGCTGCTACTGAAGTGGGCCCCTGATGTAGTAGAACTGGGACTGTGTAGCGGTCGGTGCCATCTAGTGGTTGGGCAGGAGCAGCGGTAGGTTAGATAAGATAGGGTTGAACCTAGTAATGGAGGAGAGACATGTGGCAAGGTGGTTGGCTAGTGGTGCAGCTCTCTTGGGGTGCAAGTTCTGAATAGGGTTCGAGTAAAGTGGGCTTTACACGTGTGGCGCCCCTGACCTGGTCAGGCACCACTGAGTACTGCAACCATGCTGGGTCAGTACAATACAGGTAATCCCAGATGCTGACTAGGGTGTGGACAAACACAGACACTTAGAACCAGGAACACACACAGCTTAGAGGGGATCCCTGGGCAGACCCAGGGAGGGGGCATGGCCCTCGCATCCCAGCTAGTGGGGGGTATGGGACTGGAGACAGGGAGTTGTGCAGAGGCAGCTGAAGGAGCAGGAGGTGTAGAGCCGCGTCTGGAGGGCAGAGCAGAGGAGCAGGGCCCTTCCAGACACTGTACAAGTCAGTGGCTGCTGGCGAGGGAGAACAGCTAGCCTGTGGTGGCACCTGAAATCCACCTAGGCAGTAGCAAGAGGTGGCAGAGTAAGGGGACCGCCGGTAGACCGAGCCCGCACGGGGTTACAGGTGCCCAGAGCAGGGGGCCATTCAGTTGGCCTGCCAAACCTGCTGGTGAGGGCACTTTATGCGCGTCACCAACCTACACAGAGTCCGCAGCTACAGCAGCAACGAGGGGGCCCATAAGTGACAGAAAGCAAGCAGCCAGAATTACTTGGTCCACACTGCCCGCAAACGGGCCAGAAAGGGGAGAACGGCGTATGCGACTTCCCTGGGTGATCCCAGCAAGACTTCAAGTCAGGGCCACCTCAAAACAAGAAGGCCTAGGAAGGCAAGTCAGCAGTCACCCCTACATCAGCCGAAGGGATACCTGGTTCCACCTGGTTCACCATAGCATCGCCCGGGTTGACTCACAGTTACCATCTGAAAGTGAGTAAAAACCCTGAATGACATTGCTGCCTGTGTGTGAGTTCTTCTGCTACCTGTGGTACTACACACGTACACTGAGCCGTGGGGCCAGCCTCTCTCTCGGGAGGCCACAACAACTGACTGCATTTACCATCAGCCCCAGGCGCTCCCCAAGCAGTGGCGGTCACCCCCTGACCGCAAATACCGAGAGTGGCGTCACGTATCCCATAGACGTTAACCTGACCTACCCGTGGCCAGAAGATTTCCTGCACTGTGGCGTCCCCGAACAGGGCCAGCGCTCCTGGGGCGGCACACACGCAGCGATATCGCTAGTGAAAGCACCCACCCCTGTCGTTTGTGCGTCACGGGCAAATCGCTGCCCGTGGCGCACAAAATTGTTCGGAGCCGTCACATGGACTTACCTGCCTAGCGACGTCGCTGTTGCCGGCGAACCGCCTCCTTTCTAAGGGGGTGGTTCGTGTGGCGTCACTAAGTGGCCGCCCAATAGAAGCAGAGGGGCGGAGATGAGCGGCCGTAACATCCCGCCCACCTCCTTCCTTACTCATTGCCGGCGGCCGCAAGTACGGTGTTGTTCGTACTGCGTCCTCAACAATCAGCAATTTTTTGAAAATGAACGACGTGTCAACGATCAACGATAAGGTGAGTATTTTTGATCATTAACGGCCGTTCGTTGGTGTCACACGCAACGACGTCGCTAGCGATGCCGAATGTGCCTCGGGGAATCCGTGACCCCGGCAATATATCATTAGATACGTTGTTGCGTGTAATGGGGTCTTTAGAGAAGACATGGCTACAGTGTGAGGGCCGGTCAGGGAACCCTGAGGTAACCTCGAGAGGGCCGGAGACTATGGCTCATCCCGGCGGGCTCAGGGAAGTTGTACGACTAGATAGCAGTCGGGGCCCAGAAGTGGACACAGTGAGAAGAAGAGTGGGGGAACGAAGACACAGGTCCGGCAGCTTACGGACGAGATCCAAGATAGCGAGGATAGGTCAAGAGATAGTACCCCAATATACAGTAACACTAGAACTGTTAGATTTGAGGCCATGTCTGTCATAGCGGTGAAAAGTATAAACTGTTCAAGTTTGGTTTGCTAAGAGAACTCCAGTGGCATGTGTTTCACTACTTCATCTACAACAGGGACCGACTGCGCGGTGATGGACATCAGCCTGAAGGAACCAGTAAGTGTTGCACACCCCACCCGAAGCCATACACACACTGACTCTCTCTGGCGAAGGAGCGCGGAGCCTGTATGCCCCGGTGTCCGTGCTTTCCTTAAAGAGGTAAACAAAGCAAAATTTCTGCACAAAATATGTAGGAGAAAAAAATTCAGCATTTTCACTACATGTGAACATGGCCTAAATGTCAAAGCAAAGCGGATGTTAATCTTGAAATCTCTGGGCTTGGTGCTATGCTTTTGTACTGTGCAGTTTTGGTGCATATTTTCTCTATAGGCTTCTATGTGGAGCTTGAAAAAAAATGCATGTAAAAAAAACAACCCGTTGATGCATATTTAAATGGAAAACTGAAGCTTTTCTGTATTACTTAACCCCTTCACCCCCCAGCCTGTTTTCATTTTCATGACCGGGCCAATTTTTTCAATTCTGACCAGTGTCCCTTTATGATGTAATAACTCTGGAACGCTTCAACTAATTCCGATGATTCTGAGATGTTTTTTCATGACATATTGTGCTTCACGATAGTGGTAAATTTAGGATGATATTTTTTTGCAATTAGTTGTTAAAATATCGGAAATTTTGCAAAGATTAGTAATTTTCAAACTTTTAATTTTCAGGCACTTAAACCAAGAGTTAAGTCACATACAAAAAAGTTAATAAAAACATTTTGTCATGATCCAGGATGGTAGTCCCCGCTCCAGAGTTTCCCAGACCCGGCCCGGTTATGTCATGGGTTAACTCCCGTCGGCCTTGTTCCGGTTTCAGGAGACACTGTATCTAGGCGCCGCACCAACATTCCAGCGCTGGTTATAGTTTTGCTCTGCAGCCTGTGATTGGCTCTGGTGAGATTTCCTGTTTGATATGACTCCTAGTTACCATGCCCTTACCTGTACCCTCCCCTGTTCGTCCGTCTGTCCCAGTCCCAGACTTCCTGTCAGTTATTTAGCCATCCTGGTTCATCCTCTTCCCGTGTTTGTGTTTCTTCACTCTCCGGTCTTGTATTCTGTTCCCTGTGCCCTTCGTGTTCCCCTCTGCATACCTGATATCCCGGCATCTGACCTCGGTTCTGTTTTCTGACCTGATCTTGATCTTCCCTCTACACTGACTTGACTTCCCGGCTAGATCCTGACTGCTTGACTACTCTATTAACCCCTGGTGGTTCATCTGTGAACTGCCTGCTGAAGTTACTCTGCTGTACTTCAGCCTCCCTTCTGTTACAGTGTTACTTTGACTTTCCTTCATTGCTCTGCTGCCACCTAGTGGGGAATACGCTGTACTACTTCTCACCAGCCCTTTGTACAGCGTGACACATTTCCCACATGTCTACTTTACTTTAGCACAATTTTTGGGACAGAATTTTTTTTTGTTAGGAAGTTACAAAGGTTCAAAGTTCATCAGCAATTTCTTGTTTTTCCAATAAAATTTACAAAACCATTTTTTTAGGGACCTCATCACATTTCAAGTCATTTTGAGAGGCCTAGATGACAGAAAAAATACCCAAAATTGACACCATTCTAAAAACTGCACCCCTCAAACTGCTGAAAACTATATCCAAGACGTTTATTAACCCTTTAGGTGCTTCACGGAAACTAAAGCAATTTGGAAGAAAAAATGAAATATTTATTTTTTCCCATTAAAATGTTACTTTAACTTCAAATTTTGCATGTTCACAAGGGTAACAAGAGAAAATTCACCATACAATTTTTTGTGCAATTTCTCCTGAGTACAGTGATACCCCATGTGTGGTTGAAATCTACTGTATGGGCGACGGCAGGTCTCAGAAATGAAGGCGCTCCATTTGAATTTTAGAAAAACAAAGACCAAGTACAGCGAACCTCATAATGTTGGTAGTATACATGAACCCCATAGAATACATACAAAAACTTGTGAACGAGGGGGGGTATTTTTCATGTTTTTTTAGAGTAAGAATTACTGCACCACAATTGTGAAAAAAGTATACAGTTTTTATTATTACAAAAAATACAAAATACTGGAAATCACATGTGCTTGCAGTTAGTGATTAGACATGCATAGTTAAAATCCAATTAAATGAGACAGAGAAAAGAAAGTCACAGGGAGGAAGACAGGCTACCCCTTAATTTCTGTGCGGGGAACAGGATAGTTAGATTAATTCCAGATGGCCATATAAATAACCAAAGAAACATAGGTATATCCCCTAAAATAGTAGAGTAATGGAGGGCTTATACATGAAAAGTAACCAACAGGATAAGGTCCAAATCAGGGCCTGAACACAATAATATGTAACACCACCAGCGAGTACATAGCATAATTAAAAAAAAAAAAAAAAAAACAACTTTTTTTACAATGGTGGAGATTGGCACATGAAGGACCTACCTGTGGTATGTATAGCACCCAAGGAGGGGAGTCTGTCAGCCTCACATGTGGACCCGGTCCCAACACGTGTTTCGCAGGTGCTTCAACGGGAGACCGTGACCAGCAGTGTACCAGCGGTGTATAAATAAGGATAAGGGGCAGGAATTCCTGATTTGGACCTTATCCTGTTGGTTACTTTTCATGTATAAGCCCTCCATTACTCTACTATTTTAGGGGATATACCTATGTTTCTTTGGTTATTTATATGGCCATCTGGAATTAATCTAACTATCCTGTTCCCCGCACAGAAATTAAGGGGTAGCCTGTCTTCCTCCCTGTGACCTTCTTTTCTCTGTCTCATTTAATTGGATTTTAACTATGCATGTCTAATCACTAACTGCAAGCACATGTGATTTCCATTTGAATTTTACAGCACAAAATTGGCTGGCATGGATGATGTGGCTAAACAGTGGATACCCCAAAGAATCGACCTCATTTTAGAAACTAGACCCCTCAAGAAACTTATATAGATGTGTGGTGAGAACCTTGAATCCTCTGGTTCTTCACAGAATGTTATATCGTTGAACCGTGAAAATGAAGTAATAACTTTTAACACAAAAATGTTGCTTTAACAATAAATCTTTCATTTTCACATGGGCAACAGGAGAAAATACACCATACAAATTGTTGTGCAATTTTTTCTCAGTACACCAATACCTTATGTGGTGGAAAACTACTGTTTGAGCACACGGCAGGGCTCGGATGGTAAAGCGCGCTATGTGACTTTT
This sequence comes from Anomaloglossus baeobatrachus, assembly GCF_048569485.1. Lineage (NCBI taxonomy): Eukaryota > Metazoa > Chordata > Amphibia > Anura > Aromobatidae > Anomaloglossus > Anomaloglossus baeobatrachus. The sequence continues at coordinate 649,694,178 of NC_134355.1, forward strand.
TGAATGCAAAATCATCTGAAATTGTTTTCGAATGCCATGTCAGGTTTCAAGAGCCCCTGATGTGCCTAAACAGAGGAGCTCCCCCACAAGTAACCCCATTTTGTACAATTTATCGTGCAATTTCTCCTGAGTATGCCAATTCCTCATAGGTGGTCAAAAACTACTTTTGAGGCACAGCACAAAGTAGAGAAGGGAAGGAGCATCATATTTAAGTACAGATTTACAGTGGGTACGGAAAGTATTCAAACTCCTTTAAATTTTTCACTCTTTGTTTTATTGCAGCCATTAGGTAAATTCAAAAAAGTTCATTTTTTTCTCATTAATGTGCACTCTGCACCTCATCCCCCATCTTAGCATAAAAAGCCCCAGAAATGTAGAAATGTTAGCAAATTTACTAAACGAGAAAAACTGAAATATCACATGGCTATAAGTATGCAGACCATTTGCTCAGTATTGAGTAGAAGCACCCTTTTGAGCTAGTACAGCCTTGTTGGGATTGATGCAACACATTTTTCCCCACCTGGCTTTGGGGATCCTCTGCCATTCTTCCTTGCAGATCTTCTCCAGTTCCGTCAGGTTGGATGGTGAACGTTGCTGGACAGCCATTTTCAGGTCTCTCAAGAGATGCTCAATTGGGTTTAGGTCAGGGCTCTGGCTGGGCCGGTTAATAATGGTAAGAGTTGTTCTGAAGCTACTCCTTTGTTATTTTAGCTGTGTGCTTAGGGTCATTGTCTTGTTGGAAAGTGAACCATCGGCCAAGTCTGAGGTCCAGAGCACTCTGAAGAGGTTTTCTTCCAGGCTAGCTCTGTACTCGGCTGCATTCATCTATCCTTTAATTGCAACCAGTCATCCTGTCCCTGCAGCTGAAAAACACCCCCATAGCATGATGCTGCCACCACCATGTTTCACTGTTGGGATTGTATTGGTCAGGTGATGAGTAGTGCCTGGTTTTATCCACACATACCGCTTAGAATTATCACCAAAAAGTTCTATCTTCTTCTCATCAGACCATAGAATCTTATTTCTCATAGTCTGGAAGTTCTTCATGTGTTTTCTTGCAAACTCTATGTGGGCTTTCATATGTCTTGCACTGAGGAGAGGCTTCCATCGGGCCACTCTGCCATAAAGGCCCGACTGGTGGGGTGCTGCAGTGATAGTTAACTTTGTGGAACTTTCTCCCATCTCCCTACTGCATCTCTGGAGCTTAGTGACAGTGATCCTGGGGTTCTTCTTTACCTCTCTCAACATGATTACTCAGTTTGGCTGGATGGCCAGGTCTAGGAAGAGTTCTGGTGGTTCCAAACTTCTTCCATTTAAGGATTATGGAGGCCACTGTGCTCTTAAGAACCTTGAGTACTGCAGAAATTCTTTTGTAAGCTTGGCCAGGTCTGTGCCTTGCCCCAATTCTGTCTCTGAGCTCCTTGGGCAGTTCCTTTGACCTCATGATTCTCATTCGGTCTGACATGAACTGTGAGTTGTGAGGTCTAATATAGACAGGTGTGCAAATTTCCAAATCAAGTCCTATCAGTTCAATTAAACACAGCTGGACTCCAATGAAGGAGCAGAACCATCTCATGGAGAATCACAAGGAAATGGACAGCATGTGACTTACATATGAGTGTCTGAGCAAAGGGTCTGAATACTTATGACCATGTGATATTTCAGTTTTTCTTGTTTAATACATTTGCAAAAATTTCTACATTTCTGTTTTTTTCTGACAAGATGGGGGATGGGGTGCAGAGTGCACATTAATGTGAAGAAAGACAAAACGTTTTTGAATTTACCGAATGGCTGCAATGAAACAAAGAGTGAAAAATTTAAAGGGGTCTGAATACTTTCCACTGTATTTTAAATGGTTTGGGCCATGCTACATTGGCAGGGCCCCTGAGGTGCCTAAACAGTGGAAACACCCCTAAAAAGTGACCCCATTTTGGAAACTAGAGTGCTTAAGATGTTTGCTGAGCACCTTGAATCTGCAGGGTGCTTCACAGAATTTTATAACGTTGAGCCATGAAATTGAAAAAATACATTTTTAACCACAAAAATGTTGCTTTAACCCTATATTTTTCATTTTCACTAGGCTAAAAGGAGATAGTGGACTGTATAATTTGTTGTGCAATTTCTCCTGAGTTCATCAATACCCCAGATGTGGTTGAAAACTACTTTTGAGTCACAGTACAAAGTAAAGAGGGGAAGGAGCGCATATTTGAGTTTAGATTTAGTTGGAATGGTGTGGTGGTCCCATATCACATTGGCAGATGCCCTGAGGTGCCAGGACAGCAGAAACCCCCACAAGTGACCCCATTTTACAAACTGCACCCCTCAATAAATTCATCTAGGGGTGCAGTGAGTATATTCACACAACAGGTGTGTCATAACATTTTTTTACAATTGGATAGTGAAGAAAAACTAATTAAAATTTTAGTAGTGATGAGAAAACCTGTGGATATTTGAGTTCGCCGAACCAGCATGGACCAAAAAAAAAAATCCGTTTTGTAACTTGACCAGAACATACAAGTCAATGGGTAGCCCAAGTTTGGACCTGTAAAATGATCATAGTATGGGCTCTTCTCCATGTAACGGGGGCAGGGGGCGCCTCAGGGGGGTGTAGTCGGGTCCCCTCGCCTTGTGGGCCGCAGGCTGAACCTTGGCCCGGTCGTTACCTGCAAAACAGGTGTGTTGTTGGGGCAGAGTGTGGATGCATGGGGCCCATTCATGACAGTGTTCTTTCTGTGCTCTCCAGCTCCTTCTTCACTTTCAGGAAAGAGACAATTGCAGGCAGCGGGTAAACCAAACACCGTTTTATTAAACAAAGCTTCCATCTTTCTGTTTGCAGCAGGCTTACTTTAGTACGTTACAAGTTACAAGTCCTTTTCTACGAAAACGGTTTCCTTTTTCTCTACGGGCACTTTCCTTTGCCTGCAGGGGCCAATTGTTATCCCCCTAGCAGTGGTACTCCTATCCCGATTTTAGTCCAGCCCTTTCCCAGGGATTTGTATTGAACTAGGGGACGGCTCCAGTACTCACTACCGGCTCCGGATTAGCTCCAACTTCTTCGCTCCACTGCCACAGCACCCACTCCTGCACTCTGCCCCGGCACTTCTCCTCAGCTCTCTCCCATGTTACATCTCACAGCACACTGCCCTGCATTCAGAGCCCAACCCCCCTTCTCTTCCCTCCTAGGCTGCCCTGCCCCTTCCTTCCCTGTCACTGTTACCAGGGGAACCACTCACTACACTGGCACCTAGGGGGGGAAGAACCGTACATAACACATAACATGGTACAATGTGCCACCATACTCCTGTGGCGTCTTCAGGGGGGGAAAAACGTCTTCTCCACACTAGGGGTCCGTCCACACCTTACATTCCTCCCCTCTTTAACCTCAGCCTCCTGGCGAGGTTCCGCACCTGCAAGACAACGCATATAGAAAACACACACACGTTTCTTCAGCAGTATTCTTTTTCTTTCTTATCAATAAAAAAAAAACATTTTAAAACTAACGTATCAAAGCACACCAGATTGGCACACAAGTCCGGTGCCCGGAGTCCCTCCAGGGGAGCTCCCGGTCTTGGCTGATCTTCTGCCCGGAGGCTCTCCTCAAGCACTCCCGGTCTTAGATGAGCCACGACCAACAGAAACAAAAGGGTTCTTTACTTAACAGTCGCGAGAGAAGTCCATGCATAGTTGCTGCATCCTTCTATTCCCGGGTTCAGTTCTTTTAACGTAGCTTTAACCATAAACACTCACCGGCTTCCAACAGTACCGGCTTTCGACAACAAACAGATCTTTTTCTTCAGGATGATTAACCCTCACGCTGGGTGGTATGCACGCAGCCATTCAGCCCGCTGGGCCCTCACAGATTCGGAGAGGGATTGTCCAGGTAAGCAGGGTAGCCTGTGGAACGGCTCGTAACATGGCTGTGGCTCTGGTACTTCTTTCTCCGATTCGGCCCAAACTCCGCCCCCGGCTTCACTCACCGGGTCCATGCTGTGCTGGCGATGCCTTCTGTTTCTTGCAGCACCGCCCACATCTCCGGACCTCTGCAGCTTCTTGGGGCCGGTACCTCCCCTCTTTGGGCGGTGCACTCCGCTCACTCTGGGCTTCTTCCTCCGCCCAGGCCAGCCCAGCACTTTTCGTTTGGCGCCAAATTTTCGCGCCTTAAGTAAACCCATGAAGACGGCCACCATCTTGCCGCCATTTTGTGGCCCGTACAGCACATCAGGCACCACTTGGTCATCTTCACAGTTTCTGGTCGGGGTCTCTCGCATGCGAGCCCGATCCTGCCGGCTACGCCAAAATGTAACGGGGGCAGGGGGCGCCTCAGGGGGTGTAGTCGGGTCCCCTCGCCTTGTGGGCCGCAGGCTGAACCCCGGCCCGGCCGTTACCTGCAAAACAGGTGTGTTGTTGGGGCAGAGTGTGGATGCATGGGGCCCATTCATGACAGCGTTCTTTCTGTGCTCTCCAGCTCCTTCTTCACTTTCAGGAAAGAGACAATTGCAGGCAGCGGGTAAACCAAACACCGTTTTATTAAACAAAGCTTCCATCTTTCTGTTTGCAGCAGGCTTACTTTAGTACGTTACAAGTTACAAGTCCTTTTCTACGAAAACGGTTTCCTTTTTCTCTACGGGCACTTTCCTTTGCCTGCAGGGGCCAATTGTTATCCCCCTAGCAGTGGTACTCCTATCCCGATTTTAGTCCAGCCCTTTCCCAGGGATTTGTATTGAACTAAGGGACGGCTCCAGTACTCACTACCGGCTCCGGATTAGCTCCAACTTCTTCGCTCCACTGCCACAGCACCCACTCCTATACTGTGCCCCGGCACTTCTCCTCAGCTCTCTCCCATGTTACATCTCACAGCACACTGCCCTGCATTCAGAGCCCAACCCCCCTTCTCTTTCCTCCTAGGCTGCCCTGCCCCTTCCTTCCCTGTCACTGTTACCAGGGGAACCACTCACTACACTGGCACCTAGGGGGGGGGAAGAACCGTACATAACACATAACATGGTACAATGTGCCACCATACTCCTGTGGCGTCTTCAGGGGGGGAAAAACGTCTTCTCCACACTAGGGGTCCGTCCACCCCTTACATCCACTTGCGATTTCTATGTGCGAGTGCGATCTGATAGAAAATCAGATCGCACTCGCATTAGTGTTAATCAATGAGGCTGTGTCCTCTTGCTAAATGTTTTACGGCACGTCTCGTGCTCTCACCTCTCGCACCCCCATGCAATCCTATGGGAGCGAGAAAAAATCTGAATCCGGGTGGCATGGGCATGTCATACAGATGGCATACGCATGTCACACGGATCCTTGACACTTGCGCGTCAGACTGGCTACCGGAGGAATCTCCAGTAATGCCAGGCCTGGCCGCGGTTACATGCACTGAACTCCGGAGCTGTCACCTGAGCTCCAGAGTGCAGCCTGAACAGCGAGCGCCGAGTGATTGATTCTCCGGTGATTGCTGTTCAGTTCAGCACAGCTGCAGACAGACCGGGCTGATTTCTGCAGCTCAGGTGACAGATCCAGGGTTCAGTGCAGGTAACCGAGGCCAGGCCTGGTATTACTGGAGATTCTTCCAGTAGCCACTCTGACGCTGCATGCATAAACACTCACATAGCACCCGCATGACGCTCGCATGTCATACGGATGCTATGTGAGATAAAAAACACACACAATACGCAGACCACACGTAGGACACTCGACTCACATTTGTAGCCGAGTGTCGCTGTGAATTTGTAAATGCAAGTGGAGAAGAGCCCTAAGGGCAAGTGCGCAAAGGGAACCTAAATGGAAGTAAGAGCAGGAAAATTGCCCTGCAAACAAATGTCAATAGCTAAATGCCTTAAAGGACTTCTGTCACTGGAGCAATTATGGTTACATAGCAAGTAAAGGAAGAAACTCAAAATTCTAGCAGTGACCCCACAGAGTTTCTCCACAGACCAACAATTAGAAAAAAGGCCCTATCAGATCCTGTATTCCCAGTTCACTCACACGGTCAAGATTGCCAGACTTCCCCCACAGGGCAACCTATTTTAACAAATTTGTCCTATAAAACCTGTATTCCCGGTTCAGCCACACAGTCAAGGTTGCCACACTTTCCCCACAGAACAACAATTTTAGAAAGGACCATATGGAGTCCGTCCACAACTCCAGCTCGTTGGTGAATTTCAACCCCAAACAGCTGAGTCTCCGAACAGCCGGCTGTTGTTTCCCCGTGGCTATGCTGAGCTGAGGTTTGTCATGCATATGTTACACTGATCAGATGAGGAGCAGGTGGACAAGGCGGAGTAGTAGGAGGAGGAAACACCAACAGAGAAATAGCAATCCTCAGTGTTAGAACATGTGCTAAAACCGTCTCCGTCTAAGGGCAGCCCACATTACATTACACCCTGCCAACCCTGTTTTCACATTTCACCATCTCAGCCAAGATTGGAAGGGTACACTGAAAGGACAACATTTTTCAAAAAAGTCCCCGAGAGCCTGCTTTCCAAGTTCCCCTACGGAGCCTAATTTCGTTTCCTGTTGCATACAGTATAGCAGTCTCAGATAAAAAACTGTTAGTTGGCTTTGTGATCAAGCTGGGGGTCCAGCAGCTAGACTTGCTATTGACAGTCACAACCATTTACACTTGAAATGGCTCACCCATACTTGTGTTTGCCTATATCGGCAATCCGAAGCATTTACTTTGAAAAAAAATATTGTTCAATTCAAGGAGTCAAGCTAAATATGCCAGCTAGGAATAATGGAATAAGACTCCGTTTCCATTGTTTTGTCTCTGCCATCGGTGCTGCAGCTTAAACTCCACTATTGGCTGCTGCTGCTCACTCATCCTCCTTGTTGCTACATGGCATACAGTTGTGCTCCAAAGTTTACATACCCCGGCAGATATTTTGCTTTCTTGGCCTGTTTTCAGAGAATATGAATGATAACACAAAATCTTGTGTTCCATTCATGGTTAGTCGTTGGGTGAAGCCACTTATTGTCAAACTACTGTATTTTCTCTTTTTATATCATAATGACAACCAAAATCATCCAAATTACCCTGATCAAAAGTTCACATACCCTGGTGATTTTGGCCTGATAAGATGCACAGAAATTGACACAAATTGGTTTGAGTGGCTAATAAAGGTAACATCCTCACCTGTGACCTGTTTGCTTGTAATCAGTGTGTGTGTGTGTGGCGCCCTGGACAAGCCAGGGGCCACAGAGAACAACACCACAACACCCCCACACTCCCAGCAGGCACACCGAAGTCAGACACAAAACCCTTGTTGCCTTCCTCCAGGGGCTGATGTCCACACCAGGGGGTGGAGCCAGGCGGTTGGTCTCCACCCACCAAGGAGTTCACAGTCCTGGAGGCGGGAAAACCAGGCAGATAGAGTTTGGAGAGGAGTCAGATCAGTGTTGGTAGTGAAAGTGGAAGGAGGAAAGTAGTAAGAGAGGAGAAAAGTGACAGCTAAGCAGCCTGAAGTTGGTCCGGGTGTGTGGCCCGGACAGATCAGCAAGGTTGGCAGACGGTGGTGACCGTCTGCAGGAGTGGCCGATTGGAGTTTACCGTAAGGACCGTGGACGGGTGGTGGCCCGGCGGTACCGGACCGGTACGCAAAGAGAAGCCAGCACCAGTGGCAGGGGCTTTTCGGACCCCGGCAAGGCTAGGAGTCGCCGTGAATTTGCCGAATCCGTTAGTGAAGGGGACCTCCTGGGTTTCCAAACAGTCAAGTCCCGACAGAAGGCAACAGTCCAACCTAGTGAGGGAGACACCGCCACCGCCAAGGCAACCGTTTCTCAGGGCCAGCGCCTGCGGGCAAAAGGGGCTCCTCCGGCCCATATCCAAGCCGGGGAGCGGGTTACCGGTGGGAACCCATTGGAACTGTACAGACAGCGTAGGTGCAGGGAAAAGACAGTCACCGCTAACCTGCCGGGAGCAACAACACCGCAGCCATCCGAGGGACCCGTCCATCCAGCCGCTTGTTTTACCGTGAACTGTGTCCTCATCATTGGGCTGAGTGAGTACCACCGTGCCGTGCGGCACAGCGCTGCCCCCGCGACCCTGCACCTCATCAGGCCCCGCAACCCGCCTGTTATCCATCCCTACCCCATCACCGGGCCCCGGAACAACCAACCGCCTACCCACGGAGGGGAGAATTAACAACAAAGCTGCTCCCTATCACCGCTCCCTGGATCCCCGTCCAGAGCAGCGGTGGTGTCCACAAAATCACCACAACCGTGGGTGGCGTCACGGACAATATCCCTAAAACCAAACCACCCCTTTTCACTCACGGGCGAGGAGCACCGCTCGAGTCCCCGGGATCCGGCCCACCGCTCGAGCCACCACCGAGGAGCAGCAGCAGCGGCCGCAGCAGCAGCGGCACCTGGACCCGAGCAGTGGGAGAGCGCAGCGTCCCCTCCTCCGCCCGCGACATGTGCATAAAAGCTGAATGAGTTTCCGGGTTCCAGACAGACTCTTGTGTGCCTCCCCTGCAGCGGTCGAACCTCTCGGATCCGGGGGTGGTTAATAGTGGTTCGAGGGTCTCCGGACCCAGGGGCTAGGGGCCACTCTCAAATGTAAAAGGGGGGAGTTATTTACAGGGGAGTTATAGTTTGTGATTCCACCCATGGTGTGCGGTAACGGGGACTACCGTCGCTGCTGATGGGAACGCCTGGGGGGAGATGGAAGGGGGCAGCCAGATAACGTTTCCCTCCATGGGTAGAGAAGGCCCCGGGACAGTGAATGGCGGTGTGCAGGGGAGCACAGACTTGCTGGAAGCAGGGGATGACCAGGTACTCACTCAGACAGTGTCGGTGATGAAAGCAGACTCTGACAACAAGGTAAACCAAGTCTCTGGGTGCCGCTGTCCTCTTGGCGGAGCCCATTCAGGTATCAGGTATCAGTATCAGTTCAGGTATCAGTGGTCCGGAGCCTGCCTCTGTTCACAATTTTAGAAGTGTCCAAGTGGCCCGTAAGCCTAAAGCTCCGCTCTCTACTATTGATAGAAGAGGAGCTTGCTCTCAAGGTCTCTTGCTTAGGATTTCTGTGGGCTGCTTGAATTGGAAAGCCCTATCCCCCTCGTTGCGCTAGTGCACCCGATCTCTGAACCTCGTGGGGGCAGTCCATAAAGCCACTATCCTCCACAGGTTAATTGCTGGGTTGCTTGAAGCTACTCCCCGACCTAAGGTCCAGTAACGCGCCATGCTTTCGGTCCCGGACCGAATATTGTTCTGTAGCTGCTGACCGTCCTTCAAAACTAGGTCCAGACACCCAGTCCCAATATGCCGCGACCGGGTCTCCGACTCCTCTGGGCCCAGACCACCGTCTTCAACCCAACCTCTTTAGTCCCCGGGAGCCACACGCTCCCCTAGCTCCTCACTGCTCGAGGGCTACTACTCCTTCTGCCTGTCAGCTCTGCTCTGCTCTCCACTTCCTCCCTCACTGACTTCCCCCTCCCACCAATCTGTCTGACCCCTAGGTGGACTGCCCTATTCCAGCTCAGCAGCCCACTAGTGTGTCTGACAGGGTGTGGTGTGAGGTGTGATTGGGGTTTTTGAATGCTGATGGAGGCAGTATTGCAGGTTAGGAGCCCAGAACCATGGGGGTTGAGTCCTGCACTAAGAATAAAGAGCGTGCAGTACCCTGTGACGACCTAACTAGTCCAGGGGCGTCACACTTGCATCTTTCATCCAGCCACTGAAGTTTCTGGATTATGAGTCATGGGGAAAGCAAAATATTTGTCAATGGATCTACGGGAAAAGATAGTTGAACTGTATAAAACAGGAAAGTTGGTCTACTGTGTCGAAAGCAGAGGACAGGCCCCGGAGGAGGAGGACAGAAAAGTGTTGCTTGGGTTTGGCGGTTATTAGGTCATTGGTGACTTTAGTTAAGTCAGTTTCAGTGGAATGATGTGGTCGGAAGCCAGATTGTAGCTGGTCAAAGAGGGAGGAGGAAGAGCGGTATGAGAACAATTCAAGATGGACATGCTATTCCAGTATTTTTGAGGTATAAGGGAGAAGTGATATGGGGCCATAGTTTGACACAGAGTAAGGGTCAAGGGAGGGCTTTTTGAGGATGGTTGTGATGGAAACATGTTTAAAGCATGAAGGGAATACACTGGTTGTTAGTGATAGGTTGAAGATATGGGTTAGGGTTGGGATGAAGACTGTGATGAGATTGAGGATGAGGTGGGATGGGAGTGGGTCAAGTGGACAGGTGGTGAGATGTGATCTTGAGAGTAGAGGGGAAAGATGATCTTCTGTAAGGTTGGAGAAGCTGGATTTAGAGGAAGAAGGCTGAGCAGTTATGAGGGGATTGTGGGCCAAAGCTTCCTTTGATGTTGTCAATCTTCTGCTTGAAGAAAGAGGCAAAGTCTTCAGCTGAGGTGAGAGGAGAGGGAGGTGGTAACGGAGGATGGAGGAAAGAGTTGAAAGTGTTGAGAAGCTGTTTAGGATTGTGAGAAAGAGAGAATATGAGGGATGAAAATGTAGGTTTGTTTTGCAGCAGTGAGTGCTGACTTGAAAGTGGTGAGGGCTGTTTGTATTTGATGAAGTGCTGTGTGGAATGAGACCTTTTCCATCTGAGCTGGAATTCTGTCTCAGTTCTTTGGTCTGGCTCATGTGCCAAGGTTGCCTGTTGATCATGCGGGTTTTGGTATGTGTGAGGTGGGCGAGTGATTCGAGAGCTGCAGAGATTGTGGTGTTATATAAAGTGGCAGCAGAATCTAAAGAATCAATGTCTACAAGAGGGAGAAGGGACGAAGGGACTGTGAAAGTGAACGTAAATCAAGGTGTTTGAAATGTCTGTGTGGGTATGAAAAGTTGTGGAGGGGGATTGCGTACTTGGAGAAGGGAAGGAAGAGAATCTTAGTAGGTTGTGGTCAGATAGTGGGAGTGGTGAGACTTTGTAGCTCACATAGGCTTACATCATCAGCAATCCACCTCCGTGCTTTATAGTAGGAATGGTGTTCCTTTCATCATAAGTCTTGTTGACACCTCTCCTAATGTAACGTTTATAGTTGTGGCCAAAAACTTCAATTTTGGTCTCATCACTCCAAATTACCTTGTTCCAGAAGTTTGGAGGCTTGTCTCTGTGCTGTTTGACGTATTGTAGGTGAGATACTTTGTGGCATTTGCACAGTAATGGCTTTCTTCTGGCGACTCGACCATGCAGCCAATTTTTGTTTAAGTGCCTTCTTATTGTGCATCTTGAAACAGCCACACCACTAGTTTTCAGTGAGTCCTTTATTTCAGCTGATGTTTTTTGTGGGTTTTTCTTTGCATCCCAAACAATTTTCCTGGCAGTTGTGGCCAAAATTTTTGTTTGTCTATCTGATCGTGGTTTGGTTTTACAGAGCCTCTGATTTTCCATTTGTTAATCACAGTTTGAACACTGCTGACTGGCATTATCAATTACTTGGATATTTTTTGTATCCCTTTCCTGTTTTATACAGTTCAACTATCTTTTCCCATAGATCCGTTGACAATTCTTTTGCTTTCCCCATGGCTCACAATGAAGGAACTTCAGTGGCTGGATGAAAGATGCAAGAGTCTGTCTGGATCCCAGAAACTCACTCAGCTTTTATGCACACACTGATTACAAGCAAACAGGTCACATGTGAGGATGTTACCTTTATTAGCCATTAAATCCCATTTGTGTCAACTTCTGTGAATGTTATCATTCCAAAATCACTAGGGTTTGTGAACTTTTGATCAGGGTCATTTGGATGTTTTTGGTTCTCATTATAATTTAAAAAGAAAACACAGAGTAGTTTGACAATAAATGGCTTCACCCAACCACTAACTATGAGTGGAAAAAAAGATTTTGTGTGATCATTAATATTCTCTGAAAAAGGGCCAATAAAGCAAAAAATCTGCAGGGGTATGTAAACTTTTGAGCACAACTGTATGAGATAGGGTGTGGGAAGGCCAAAGAGACTTTGCAGCGCAGGAAGGAGAGTAGCATCAGGGTGAGAGAGACGAAAGTGTGCACATATTGCCTGCACTTTCAGCAGAAGCTCTGACATATGTCGGTAATTTTGAAAACCACAGACCGGGCTCCACACTGTCAACAAGTCCAGTTTTTGGAAAAACACAGGCCAGACCCTGTTTCTAAGTGGCGACAGCTATTTTTTCAAAATAAAGTAAGGCCACAGCCCCGGCTGCACACTGGCGACAAGTAGAATTTTGTGGCAAAATGAAGTGTCCAGATCCTTGTGCACATTTCCTCCAGGTTCAATGTTAAAAAACTAAAAAATACATAAACAGACCCGAATAGACAAGGGGAATGTTATGTTGGGTTTTTTGTAAAAATGTTGTCTTTTTTTTCTCTTTTAACTTTGTTTAAACTTTACGTACCTGAACCTGGAATCCAACAAAAACAAAAATAGGAACCCGGAGGGGGACCAAGTGGAGGTTTTTTTAGGGCTTAGGGGTACTTTGCACGTTGAGACATTGCTAGCATCGGCTAGCGATGCCGAGCGCGATAGTACCCGCCCTTGTCGCACATGCGATATGTGCTGATTGCTGCCGTAGCGAACATTATCGCTACGGCAGCTTCATACGCACATACCTGCTCGGCGACGTCGCTGTGACTGCCGAGCTATCCCTCCTTCAAGGGGGAGGTGCGTTCGGCGTCACAGCGACATCACCGCGACGTCACTAATCGGCCGGCCAATAGAAGGGGCGGAGATAAGCGGGACATAACATCCCGCCCACCTTCTCCCTTCCGCATTGCCGTCGGGACGCAGGTAAGGAGATGTTTGTCATTCCTGCGGGTTTACACACAACGATGTGTGCTGCCGCAGGAGCGACAGACAACATCGTACCTGCGGTCGACCCGACATTATGAAAATGACCGACGCTACACCGATTTTCGACGCTTTTGCGATCGTTTATCAGCGCATCTAGGATTTACACGTTGCGATGTTTACCGGCGCCGGATATGCGTCACTAACGACATGACCCCGACGATATTTCGGATGCGATGTCGCAACGTGTAAAGTACCCCTTAGTTACTGTATTTTTGGAATCTCCAAAACATAGGGCATGGCAAATAGAGTATACCAATGTTTGTTTGTGGGTAGTCTAGTTGTCTACTCAGAAAAAGGTATCGGCAACTCTGGTGTAATCCATGACATATTCATTCTATTCATACAAGCGTATGACTCGCACAAGTGTAATGCGAGAAAATCAAGTCTATGGGTGCGAGTGAAACATTGGACTGCAGTCGGATGACATTCAAGTGCAGTGCGATATACGCACAGGCTGACAATAGAGGAGATTCAGAGATCACGCTCTCCCTCTCCTCCGTAGCTGTGAACCGAGGGCACACAGGCGAGCAGCATCACATACTGCCCACACTTCAAGCAGAAGCTCTGACATATGTAGGTCATTTTTGAGAAAGCTCTGCACCAAGTTCAACACATGTACCAGGCAAGGGATGTGTGTCAAGCTGCCTAGGCCAAGAACTGCAACAAGATTTCAGCCATTATTGCACACCACCAGGCCGAACTGTAGGTTCTTTTCCAACAGCCACTCATCTGTTCTTGTTTTGTGTCCATCTACACCTCCTGCGTGGTGTGAAGGTTGTCCCCCAGGCAGATGAGTTTAAGAATGACCTGTTGTCGGTTACCCATGGCTGTGGTGAAGTTGGTGGTGCAGGTCTTAGGCGGGCTTTACACGTTGCGACATTGCTACCGATATATCGTCGGGGGTCGCGTCATTAGTGACGCACATCTGGCGCCGGTAGCGACATCGCAATGTGTAAATTCTAGGTGCGATGATGAACGAGCACATCAGCGTTAAAAATCGTTGATCTGTGTCATGTCGTTAATTTCCATAATGTCGTTACACCTGCAGATACGATGTTGTTTGTCGTTCCTGCAGCACAATACATCGCTATGTGTGAAACCGCAGGAATGACAAACATCTCCTTACCTGCGTCCACCGTCAATGTGGAAGGAAGCAGGTGGGCGGGTTGTTATGTCCCGCTCATCTCCGCCCCTCCGATTCTATTGGCTGGCCGCTTAGTGACGTCTTGGTGACGTCGCTATGATGCCGAACGCATCTCCCCCTTGAAGGAGGGATTGTTTGGTGCTCACAGCGACGTCACCGACCAGGTATGTGAGTGCAAAGCTGCCGTAATGTTCGCTACGGCAGCGTTCACCAGATATCGCATGTGCGACGGGGGCAGGTGTTATCGCGTTCGATATCGCTAGCAATTGCTAGCGATGTCGCAGCGTGTAAAGCCCGCCTTACTCTGACCAGATGAGAAGGAGGTGGAGGAGATGGAGGAAGCGGAGTAGGAGGAGGAAGCAACATTGATTGACAATCATCCAGCGATCCAAGGTGGCGGTAGGACATATCTATGTATATACACGTCAAGACAGACAATGGAGAAGATAGAGATATTAAGTTCTCCTTCTTCTCCTCGTCTGTGCTCTGATTCTTGCACGTGAGAGAACCGGATCACAGTAAAATGACACACAGTTCAAACTCGGAGCAGAGTTTAAGCCAAGTGTAATTTCCATAATCACACCAATTGTCTCTCATGAGAGAGTATACACTAATACAAGGGGCTGCTGATAAGTCTTTGGCTTTACCCAGAAAGAAACAAGATAGGATGATGAAACTTCACATTTATTCCACATACTCTCTACCGATGTCAACACACTTCTTAAATCGGTATTCCTAGTTCTGTAAGCCTAGCAAAAAGAAGGATTTCAGTTGTGCCTCAAACCAGGCATCCGCAGCAGCCATGGCATTAGAAATGGTGTGAAATTTGGTACACTATATGTGTTTCTTCAGGTTTGTAAACAGATGATAGTCGAGGGGAGCTAGATCTGGTGATTAACATGGGTGGTCAACCAGCTGGAAGCCCAGCTCTGCCAGTTTTGCCATGGTCACTTGTGCAGTGTGAGCGTAGGCATTGTTTTGCAGCAACAAGATTCCTTTGGACAGCTTACCGCGCCTTTTGGCTTTCAGAGCTGTCTTCAAGTGGTCCAAAAGTTCAATGTAATACCTTTCATTGATGGTGGAATCCTTTTGAAGGTAGTCCACTAGCAGCACGCCCTCCTTATCTCAGAACACAGATGCCATCACCTTAGTGGCTGAGTTTTGCACCCTGAACTTCTTTGGACTAGGAGACCACTGTACCGCCACTCTTTTTACTGCTCCTTATTTTCAGGGTCATACAAATAAATCCAGGTCTCATCCATAGTGACCAGTCGATCCAGGAAGTTCTTATCAGTCCGGTAACGCTGACAAATGGACCGGGAAGTTTTCACTCGCATGCGTCTCTGATCTGTTGTCAAACATTTGGAGACCCACTTTGCAGATCGCTTCCTCATGTCCAAATGTTCATGGATAATGGCAAAAACATGTTCACGGGAAATCCCCATGATGTCGGCTATTGCTTTAGCTGAAATTTGTCTATTCTCCAGTATGAGGTTGTGCACAGCATCAACGATCTCTGGAACACCAACCACTCTCGGTTGTCCAGGATCTTCCTCATAATTGGTGCTGAAGTGGCGTGTTTTAAATTTGACAACCCAGTTATTAACTGTGGAATATGAAGAGGATTGATCCCCCAATGTCTGCGACATATCACCATGAATATCTTTATCAGGCTTTCCTTGCAGAAACAAGAATTTTATTCACTCTTCTGCTCTCAGTTGCTGTGAATATCGCATTAGACTCTTTAGGCCATTTTGTTTTCCCGTGTGCGTAGAACACTGTTGCCATAAGCAACAAACACAAAATTTTGAAAACATATATTAGAGACATAAGGCTGTCATGTGATGTAACATTCGTTACCATAGAAACAAAAAAAATCACAAAGCCAAAGACTTATCAGCAGCCTCTCGTATGTTTAGCGGAAAATTAACACTGCACATCACCCTGAAAACACCATCCCCTCCATCAAACATGCACTGTGGGAAAGCTTTTATTCAGCAAGGACAGTGAAGCTGGTCAGAGTTGATGGGAAAAAGGATGGAGCTAAATGCAAGCAATCCCGAAAACCTGTTACAACTGAAAAAAACTTGATGCTGGGGTGTAGGTTCACCTTCTAGCAGGATAACGACCCTAAACATCCTGCCAGAGCTTCAATAAATTGTTTAGGTCAAAGCATATTCATGTGTCTGAATGAACCAGTTAAGGCCGCTTTACACGCTGCGACATCGCTAGCAATGTCGCTAGCGATCGCACCCGCCCCCGTTGTTTGTGCGTCACGGGCAAATTGCTGCCCATGGTGAACAATATCGCTAGGACGCATCAAACGGACTTACCTTCCTAGCGACGTCGCTGTGGGCGGCGAACAACCTCTTTTTTAAGGGGGCGGTTCGTGCGGCGTTACAGCGACGTCAATCAGCAGGCCACCAATAGAAGCGGAGGGGCGGAGAGCAGCCGCATGAACCTCACTCCCACCTCGTTGCCGGAGGACGCAGGAACGCTGTTGTTCGTCGTTCCCGGGGTGTCACACGTAGCGATGCTGCCTCAGGAACGACAAACACCCTGGGTCCAAAATGAGCAACGATATTTGGGAAAGGAATGATGTGTCAACGATTAACGATTTGATGAGTATTTCTGATCGTTAGCGGTCGCTCGTAGGTGTCACACGCATTGACGTTGCTAACGAGGTCGGATGTGCGTCACGAATTCAGTGACCCCAGCGATATCTTGTTAGCGATGTTGTGGCATGTAAAGCGGCCTTAACAGTTTAGACCTAAATCCCATTGAGAATCTGTGGCAAGCCTTAGGGGTACTTTGCACGCTGCAACATTGCTAGCCGATTGTAGCGATGCCAAGCGCGATAGTCCCCGCCCCCGTCGCATATGCAATCTCTTGTGATAGCTGCCGTAGCGAATATTATCCCTACGGCAGCTTCAGACGAACTTACCTGCCCTGCAACGTCACTCTGGCCGGCGACCCGCCTCCTTCCTAAAGGGGCGGGTCGTGCAGCGTCACAGCGACGTCACACGGCAGGCGACCAATAGAAGCGGAGGGGCGGAGATGAGCGGGACGTAAACATCCCGCCCACCTCCTTCATTCCTCATTGCAGCCGGGACGCAGGTAAGGAGATGTTCCTCGCTCCTGCGGCTTCATACAAAGCGATGTGTGCTGCCGCAGGAACGAGGAACAACATCGTACCTGTCGCTGCAGCGACATTATGGAAATACCCAACACTACACCGATCATACAATTTCGACACTTTTGCGCTCGTTAATCGTATTAAAAACGATTCACATACTCCGATGTCGACAACGACGCCGGATGTGCATCACTTTCGATTTGACCCCACCGACATCACAGCTGCGATGCCGTAGTGTGTAAAGTACCCCTTAAAATCTGTTCTTCACAGATTTCTCCATCCAATCTCACTGAGCTAAAGCTATTTAAAAAAAAAAAAATGGGCACAAATTTCAGTCTTTATATGTACAAAGCTCGTAGAGGCATATCACAAAAGACCTGCAGCAGTAATTGTAGCCAGAGGTGGTCTTACAAAGTATGGGCCTCGAGGGCTGAATACAAATGCACATCACAATTTTCAGAATTATATTTTTTAAATATTTAGAAAACCCATATATAATTTCCTTTATACTTCACAAATACTTTGCTACTTAGTGTTAGTATATCACATAAAATCCCAATAAAATACATTTAAGTTTGTGGGCGTAACATGTAAAAAATGGGGAAAGGTTCACTAGGTATGAAAAGTTTTTCAAGGCCCTGTATATTTTTAGTACTCAATGACCTTGTGGACATCTGCTTTTCAATATCTGTCATTTTGCTCAATTCTAATAGCATAATTATGGAAAATTACCATTGGCATTACTGGAAACAGCGGCACAAATGGAAGCTCCAGGGCAACTCTAAACAGATCCTGTAAATCCAGAGCTGTCTAATCTGCCAGGGGTGCACCCGCATCTAGGTTCATATCTGCATCCATGTTTCTGTTTGGAATTTTTTTTTACAATTATGTAAAAAAAATAATGGACAAACTAAGGCAACACTGAGGTGGATTCTCCAAACCATAGGTCATGGAAGTAAGTGGCCAGGTTGGGTAACGTAATACCATGTTGTGGTTATGGAATTTCAGGTGTTACAAACTTATGGGCAGGGTCCCTTTAGGTGATAATATCAGCACAGCTGACATTGGATTTCTTGTAATTCATGTTTTTTTTTTCCTTTTGTTACGATCTGTCTGAGGATTGGTTGTTCCCATTCTTTCGGGTTGGTTTATATACAGCATTCTTTACAGGTGTCTTAGCAGTGTAGAAGACGATGGAGAGGATGAAGTTGACCTTCTTGCTGTGTTTGGCTGGCCAGGTTCTGCCCAGACCGGTAAGTCATAATCCACTCATGTGTGTTTTGCATACATTTTCCTATGACTTTGGGGTGCAAGGACTTATACGATGCTTGTAATATACCACATTATAATACATGGGTCCATGCCGGAATGATTTTCTGAAATGTCTTCAACTTTCTTCTAAGACATAATGGTCACTTTTTTCCACTTACAGATGAATGAACTTCATATTCAAGGTATGCTTTCTATATTTTCAAAATATCAATATCGGTATATATTAATATCTCCAAAATATGTAGTTGAGAGGAAATTGTGTGTACTCTTCCCTAATAAAATCTTCCTGAGGACCGCTACTTTAACATATTGCAATTCGGTAGACTTTTAGACAACACATCATGATCTGTAAGACCAGTGTTAAAGAGAATTGGTCCCCAGGTATGAAGAAACGTAGGGCTATCTTTTCATAGTTTCCTTTCATCCCTAGGATTGTTACTGGGGATGATTGAATACCTCAAATATTCTGCTTCGCGAATATTTGCCGAATAGGTCGCCGCTATTCGACTATTTGCGAATATTCGATGCACAATGTAAGTCTATGGGAAACCCGAATAATAACTACTCAGAACTATTCGGGCTTCCCATAGACTTAAATTGCGCATCGAATATTCGCATAGCAGCAAGCTATTCGTCAAATATTCACGAAGCTGAATATTTGAGGTATTCGATCATCCATAATTGTTACGTCCAATTGGTGGCACTAGCGTTTCTGTCCATATTGTCTTTGAAGAGGCAACTTGCATATATAAACTCAAAGGGGAACATGGCATGGCTGCAACAATTTGGTGCGCTCCACAGGGAGAAACATTACCTCTTAGATCCCCTATCAGAGGCCTATCACCCAGCCAACTAGTTCTCCTGCTTTACGCTGATGATGAGCAAACATCCAAAAGCACGGATGGAAAAGGAGTTTCTAATTTGACTTCTTGTCCTAACTCTTTTGGCAAAGCACTTTAAAGGTTTGACATTGACTTTTAGGAGTGCTACCCCAATACGTGGCACTAGAGTTCCTATTCTTTCCTCTTTGAAGAGGCCATTCGCACATCCCTATGGTAATGACACGGTTAATGGTCTATTTTCTGTTGGTCTGGGCCAATGATGGATTTAGTTTTAAATTCAATTGCCAGTCCTTTAGGATCGGGCTACTTAACAGTTTGGGCAGTGGCTCAGTTTGACATCCCAGGTAACATAACTCTAAGCCAATGATCTGCTCTGCTCTTCTAAATGTCACCACTACATACGACCATCTCAACTTTGCTTCAGTATATGTGGCCAACTCGACTCTGTTACATCTCTATATGTCGTACGGACTCAAGATATATCCTAAAGACAATCGTACAAATATATATGAACTCATCGTTACGTTATCCTGTGTTCATAGCGATGGCTCCATGTTTTCATGTATTTTATCTCCATAGATAACCGTAATTCTGGTCAAGAACCTACTATATTTGAAGTCATTCAAGCTGCAAACCAAGGTAAACATTTTAAACTGACTCTAAAATGTTGACTCTTTGCCCGTGTTTGTTTGTTGAGCTCCAAAAATATGTAAATAGCCCTTGGTAGATTGGTAGACTCCATTGTGGATAATAGATTGCACAGTAGCAATGAGGGTTTCTAATCAAATTACCCTCAGAAATTGTGCAGAGCTGTGGCTGGTCATAGATTTCCCCTGCAGCGACCACTACAGGTGAAATGCAATATTACACATTGTTAAATCAAATACGTGGACAAACTGGTTCCATGAGAGTGATATAATCTTTGTTAATCCAAGGGTCATACGTCCAGCACCAGGAGTGAGGTTAAAATCCAAAAACATTATATGATACATATTTTAAAAATATTGTTGGCAGTAGCAGAAAGGCCAATGCGTTTTGATCAATGCTACTCTTAGTTATGTCTACTGTCTGTGTGATACTTAAAAGCAATAGCCAACCAATCAGATTGCAAGGATAAGACAGAATAATATGCACATAAAATTAATTGTGCAATTTCTCCTGAGTACGCCGATACCCCACAAGTGGTGGCAAGCTACTGTTTTGGCGCTTGGCAGGGCTTGGAAGGGAAGGAGCGTCATTTGACTTTTGGAGTGCAAAATTAGCAGGAATAGATAGCGGTTGCTATGTTGTGTTTGGATAGCCCCTGATGTGTCTAAACAGTAGAAACCTCACACATGTGACCCCATTTTGGAAAGTAAACTCCTTGAGAAATTTATCTAAAGGTGAGGGGGCAGAAGGGAAGGAGCTTTATTTGATTTTTGGAGTGGAAAATTGGAGTAGATTGCGGACGCTATGCGCATTTGGAGAGCTACTGAGGTTCCAAAACAACGAAAGCCTGCCAAAAGTGACACTATTTTGGAAACTACACCCCTCAAGGACATTATCTAGGAGTGTGATGGGTATCTTGAAGCCAATGGTGCTTCATAGGATGTTATAATATTGGGCAGTGAAAATAAAAAAAAAGGTTTTTTCAACCAAAATAATGCTGAAGGTCTAAATTTTTATTTTCGCAAGTGTAATAGGAGAAAATAAACCGCTAAATTGATTTCACAATTATACCTATGTATTTCAATTTTCCATATCTGGTAGAAAACTTTTTTTCAAGCACAGTGCAAAGCTCAGAAGGCATGGAGTGCCGTATTATAGTGCGTATTTGACTGGAATGGTTTCTGGGTGCCATGACCCACTGGAAGAGCCCCTGAGGTGTAAAGACCACAGTACCCCCATATGTGACCCTATTTGCCAAACTACAACTCTTAATGAAATAATTTAGGGGTGCAGTGAGCATGTTGATACCATATATGTTTTACAAAATGTTATACCATAGGATGGATGGACAGATCTTGTCTCTGAGGCTTGTAAAAATCTTTCGTTTCATGTTATGCCAGACAGACAAGATGATGATGAGATTAGGACTCTGTGAGGGCTGGATCATCACTTCCTGGATTCCTTGTTCCTCTTTATGCTGAAGATACAGTACTTCTTAATGATATTGGCTGTATGGTTGGGGACATTGTCCTCAACTATGCACAATATAGGGAAAAATGGCAGCAGTTTCTCAGGACTGATGAGCCAAACGTGAAATAAGCGAGTATGGCACAATAATGAGTGTCTGTAGGCAATAGTGAAGCATGGAGGAGGTTGCTTGCAAGTTTGAGACTGTAGTTTAGCAAATACAGTTGTGGATTTAGTAACTTCAATGACGAGAAATACAGACAGATAGTTATCCATCATGTAATACTATCACAGAGGCTCTAAATTTATTCTGCAGCAGAACAACAACCCAAAACATACATCCACTGTCATTAAGAGCTATCAGTAAAGAAGAACAAAAAGTCCTGGAAGGGATGAGCTGTCACGGGACCTATTTAAGAAAAACCTCTAAAAAGAACAATTTTTATTTATTAATTTAAAATGCTTCAAGGTTACGAACCATGCAGACATATAGGACATGGACATACTACAACAAAAATTATTGGTGTTAGTGCAAGTGAACACACATAATCCTTAACAGTGCAAGGTAGGGAAAATTGGGTACAGACTAGGTCTCGAAATGTCATAGAGACAGGGGGACGGAGCCTAGATAAACGCACTCTACCTCACCCTTCCTGACAACGGATAGTACCTTAATTTTTTGATACCCTCCGCTCCATGGTGGCTTGCCCTAATCTCGACTAAAAAGGCATCTACCACCAGCATAGGTCAAAGCTGAGAGGTTTACTTAGCTTCAGAATACTCTCTGCATTCCCAACGCATTTCACCCCCTCCTAACACAATAAGTGGGGGATCATCAGGGGATTTTAAATCAGACCGATTGTATGACACAGAGGGAGATTGTATCTCTCTATATTCTCCTGTTAGACAACCGCTGATTGTAGTCAGCAAGTAACCTTGGTGAGTGGACCAGTGTCAGATGTCAATGAGAGCAGATCACCTTATTAGTGGGTTAAGATAAGTGCCATCCATGTAGAGAGAAAATAAAGGGCCAAAATAGTGTCCAAAAGGCCCTGCTCAGAGAATAATGTCCTTTAGAACGCTATGGGCTGTGCCAAACTGTGTACCAGGTCCAACCTGCAGAGACTTTGAATTGATGTCCCGAAGGTAAATGTGCTCAAAGTGCAGGGAGCTTGGCAACTCAGAGCTTCAGCTTCCTCCATAAAATTTCTGTGGGATTAAGGTCTGGAGACTGGCTAGGCCACTCCATGACCTTAATGTGCTTCTTTTTGAGCCATTCTTTTGTTGCCTTGGCTGTATGTGTTGGGTCATTGTCTTGCTGGAAGACCTAACCACGACCCATTTTTATTATCCAGGCGGAGGGGAGGAGGTTGTCACTCAAGATTTTATGGTACAAGGCTCCATCCTTTATCCCACTGATGCGGTGAAGTAGTCCTGTGCCCTTAGCAGAGAAACACCCCCATTACATGTTTCCACCTCCATGTTTGACAGTGGGGACGGTGTTCTTTGGGTCATAGGCAGCATTTCTCTTCCTCCAAACACGGCGAATTGAGTTAAGACCAAAGAGCTCCATTTTTGTCTCATCTGACAACAGCACCTTCTCCCAATCACTCTAAGAATCATCCAGGTGTTCACTGGAAATCTTCAGATGGGCCTGCACATGGGCCTTCGTGAGCAGTGGGACTTTGTAGGCACTGCAAGATTTTAAGTGATTACGGCATAATGAGTTACTAATGGTTTTCTTGGTGACAGTGGTCCCAGCTGGCTGGAGATCATTAACACGCTCCCCCTGTGTAGTTTAGGCTGATCTCGCACCTTCCTCATAATCCTGGATACCCCAGGAGATGAGATTTTAAATGGGGCCCCAGATGAATGTCAATTGACGCTCATTTTGTATTTCTTCCATTTTTTTACTATTGCATCAACAATTGTCTCCTTCTCACCCAGCGTCTTACTTATGGTTTTGTAGCCCATTCCAGCCTTGTGCAGGTCTATGATCTTGTCTTGACATTCTTAGAAAGCTCTTTGATCTTGTTGTAGAGGTTAGAGTCTGACTGATTATGCGAGTCTGTGAACAGGAGTCTTTTATACAGGTGACAATTTAAGACAACTGTCTGTAATGCAGGTAACGAGTTGATTAGGAGCGTCTACCTGGTCTGTAGGAGCCAGACCTCTTAATGGTTGGTAGGGGATCAAATACTTATTTCTCTCTGCAAAGTGGAAATAAATTTATATAATTTATACAATGTGATTTTCTGGATTTTATCTTGGATATTCTGTCTCTCACTGTTAAAATTAACCAATGCTTAAAATTATAGACTGTTCATGTCTGTGTCAATGGGCAAACTTACAAAATCAGCAAGGCATCAAATAAATATTTCCTTCACTGTAGATGGAAACCTTACTGTAAATGGTAACCTTACTATAAGTGCTCAGCATAGAGAACAGGATAAATGTGAAGTGATCCAAAATTTTCTGTACCCCAAGTTGAAACCAATAGCATTCAACTCAACCGACATAAAAATACAAGTCCCCATTCAGGCCCGTCATCTGTTAACAGAAATATAGGGGTCTTCCACGTTTCTGGTAGCCTAAGGGCTCTGAAAAAATGATATGGCTGCCCTGAAATGAGAAATGCAGCAACATCTGCACTTCAAAGTCAAAATGTCCCCCTCTCTTTTGAGCACCACAATGTGCTTAAACTACAGTTAATGTCCACATGTTTGGCATTGCTATAGTGAGGAGACCCCTGCTTATAGGGAGTATGTCTCCAGAAGCACGAACTGGGCACAATGCGAAGGCACTACAATGTACTCAGCACTAATAGGTCTTATTTGCAATTTTTAATTCTGCAACATTCACTTTCTTTGACTCCATGAGTGTCTTCCAAAAAAACTCATCACTACATTTGTAGATGAATTCCCAGAGGGGTGTATTTTCTGGAATACAGTCACTTGAGGGGGGTTCTGCTTTTCTGGCCCTAAGGGGCTCTAAAAATGGAGTCCTCAAACTATTCTATCACAGGAAAATCTGTGCTCCAAAAGTCAAATTGAACTAATTCCCTCCCTGACATGTGGCCAAACAGTACTGTATAGTCACAAGTGGGGTATTGCAATGTTGTTCACATTAAATTTTGTAACATATTTTGCGCCCTGTTTTATCTATTCCCCTTGTGAAAATTGGAAATCTGGGGCTAAATAACATTTTAGTGGTAAAATTGTAATTATTTTTTCTTCACCTCCCAATAGTATAACATTTTGTGACACACCTGTAGTGTCAATATCTTCACTGTATCTCCAGACAAATTCATTGAGGGGGGAAGTTTGTAAAATGGGGTCACTTGTGGGGGATTTTTGCTTTTCTGGCAGCTCAGGGGCTCTGCCAATGGGAACTGGCACCTGTAACCTATTAGAGCAAAGTCTGAAGTCCAAAATGACGCTCCTTCCATTCTCAGCTTTGTACTGTACCTCAAAAATTGTTGCCAATTACATGGAGTTTATTGGCACATTTAGGAAAAATTTTACAACAAACTGTGTAATCCATTTTTTTCTTATCAGCCTTTATACAACTTAAAAACTTTGGGCTAAAACAAGATTTTAGTGAAAAAAATGTTCTTATTCTTTCTTCACCGCCCAATGGTGTAAAATTCAGAACATACCTTTGGTGTCAATATCCTAACAGCACTCCTTTGTAAAATGGGATCACTTTTTTGGTATCTGCATTTTTGGCATATCAGGGACTTCACCAATGTGACATGGCACCGGCCAAACCATTCCAGCAGAATGTGCACATTTGTATGGTGCTTCTTCCTTGCTGAGCATTGCACTGTGCATCAAAAGTAGTTTTTGATCACATGTGGGATATTGTTAGGGCCAGGTGGATGGGCAGACCCAGGAGGTGGATCCACTGGGCCGAACACCTCACTGAGGGCAAGGTGCCCGGTAGCCGGAACACTAGCAGGACAGTCCGTTTAGCGGAGTGGAGTAAAGGAGTCCCTGGGACCACGGGGTCTCTGATGGTAGTCCGGGTGACGGAGCTCTGGTTCGGAGGCCGAGATGTCGTCAGGCAGAGTCCGGAACCAATGGAGCGAGAAGACGGGTCACCACAGGGATCGGAGATGGCAGGAGCTGACGGGATGACGGGATGGCAGGCTGTCAGCGTTCGGGGTTCGGATATCGTCAGGACCGGTTGGCGAGGCAGGAACGGCTCTACGAGAGAGATAGGTGAGTATATCACAGACACAAGGAGACCTGACTCCTAGCTTAAGAAACACGAAGAACAGGCCCCGCCCACTTGGACATTAAACCCCTTTATACCCTGTACCTGTGTGTTCAATATCCTGTCAGTGGACGCTGGCCCTTTAAGAGAGGGTCAATGACCGCGCGCCCTAATGCGCATGCGCGAGGCCCGGGTGCCAGAAGCCAGAGCAGGAAGCGGTGAACAGGAGGCAGGAGAGCCGGGCTGAGGCAGGGATGCCGACGGGCGCCGGGAGCGGGGACCGGGCCGCCTGGGGACCGCAGGCGCTGGAGCATGGAGGCCGTGGAGCGGGGGACGCCTGGCAGAGGAGCCGGGGAGCGAGGCAGGTGAGCCGGGGAGCGTGGCAGGGGAGCCAGGGAGCGTGGCAGGGGGCCCGGGGAGTGTGACAGGGGACCCGGGGAGCGTGACAGATATTGGCAAACTCAGGAGAGGTTGTATAACAAATTGTATGGTCCATTTTGTTCTATTACCCTTTTTGAAAATTAGAACTTTGGGGCCAAAGCAACATTTTAATGGAAAAAAAATGTCATTTTTTTTTAATTTCACAGCCTGATGTTATACAGTTCCATTAATCACCTGAGGATTAAAATTGCTCACTACACCCCTGGATGAATTCCTTGAGAGAACTAGTTTCCACAAATGGTTCACCTGTAAGGGGTTTCTGCTGTTTTGGCATGTCAGGGTATCTTTAAGGCTATGTGCGCACTTTGCATTTTTACCTGCGTTTCCGCAGCGTTTTTAACTGCAGCGTTTTAATGCCAAAAGGCATGCGTTCTGCTTTTCAAGCAAAGTCTATGGGAAATAGGGCATTCTTGTGCGCACCATGCTGTTCAAAACGCTGCGTTTAATTTGCATAAATTTAGACAAAAACTCAGCGTCCAAAGAAGCAGCATGTCAATTGTTTTTGCCATTTGGGCTGCGTTTTGGTAACATTGGAGTCAATGAGATCTATCAAAAAACACAAACAATCAAAATTGTAGCGTTTTCCATGCTTTTTGGATGCAGAATACATGCTTTTTTAACTAAATAAACGTATGCGTTTTGAACTTTAAATTAATGGCATGATATGTCCCTTTACAGACACACATAATCCGACAATTAAAATAATAAAAATCCAATATATATCGTTATTATAGTCATAAATATGACAATATATGCTTAATTATACTTAAATTTGCTATTTTATGTATGTTTTTAATAATATTTTTTATCATTTTTTTCCCTTTTTTCATAGTGTTTGTATGTTTAAACTTTATTTAGTAGTGTATTTGTAGTCAAAACGCATTTGACTTTCAGCAAGGAAAAAGCAGGTAAAGCGCGGTAAAAACACGATGAAAACGCAGTAAAAACGCCAGCGTATTTATAGCGTTTTGGTGGACCTAATTCATTTTGGCAAACACAATTTCTGCCAGAGGATGCGTTTAGAACTGCAACTACCTCGACGCAAAGTGTGCACATAGCCTAAATTTGACATGGCATCCATTCCAGCAAAATTGTCCCCCAAAATTCAAATAGCGCTCCTGCTTTTCCGAACCCTGCCGTGCACACAAACAGTAGTGCTCAATCACATATGGGGAATCAGTGTACTCTGGAGAAGTTGCACAACAAATTTTATGTTTCATTTTCTCCTGTTAGTCTTGTAAAAAGGAAAAATTTGGGGTTAAAGCAAAATTTTGGGGGTAAAAATGTATTTTTTCACTTTCATGGCTCAAGATTATAGCTACCTCTAGATAAATTCCTTAAGGGGCGTAGGTTCCAAAATTGCATGACTTGTGGGAGGTTTCCAATGTTTAGGCACATTAGGATCTCTGCGACTGCGACATGGCATCCGCTAAAGATTTCAGCCAATTTTGAGCTCCAGTCAGATAAGCAATAAGGGGCTAAAATATAACCTTTAATGTATCAAAAGTTATTAAAAAAAATGATATATAAGGTCAAGAGTAACCATAAGCATCTCCAACTTCTAAAATACACCTAAGAATATAATCGGATGTAGCCAGCTACAGAAAAATAGCATGACAGTCCTAGAGAAAACAAAACAGAAAAACGTAAATTGTGTATTTTTCAAAATTCTATACAGACAGCTGTCCTATAGGAAAAATAACTCAATAGAAAAACACAATATAATCAAATCAAACTAAATCGATGGCAGTACATATGAAAATAGAAGAATAATGGAACAATCTCACCGGATGGCTGGTATATGGGGTGAACCAGCCTCTCCTTCAAATGGGTCTTCCAATTGCTATGGCGTCACTGACCCTAATTAACTCTGGGAGATCATCATAGCCTGTCATGCCCTAACAAGGGCAGACCACAACTACCCTATCCTGGAACCCCTATGCTCTCCCTAATAGCATCCCTACACGTTTCGTCATTATAGACTCATCAGTGGACATCGGTGTACAAAGGGGCAGCGGTTCTACATCCCAGCTCACAACAAACCCGCAGGAAGAACCTCTGCCCATTATGAGCCTTGTCGTGTGCCCAAACAGTACGTTTCCACCACACATTCGGTTTTGGTGTACTCAGGAAAAATTGTACAACAAATTGTATGGTCCATTTTCTTCTGTTACCTTTGAAAAAAATGAAAAATTAGGGGCTAGAGTAATATTTTTGCGTGAAAAAGTAACATTTTCAATTTTTACTTCCACATTGCTTTAGTTCCTGTTGAGCACTTTCAGGGGTGCAGTTTTTAAAATGGTGTCACTTTTTTTTTTTTTGTGAAATTTTTGTTAGTTTTCTAAATTATCACAAATCATATCAACCAATTTGTCACTGACATGAACCACAATGTGTCATGAAAAAACAATTTCAGAATCACTGGGATATATTGACGCATTCCAGAGTTATTACCTTCTAAATTGAAAGTGGTCAGAATTTTAAATTTAGCTTGGTCATGAAGGTGAAAACAGGCTGGGTATTGAAAGTGTTAACTTTGCTAACACACAGATCACCACTTGTCCTTCCAGTGTAGCTGGTCGGCCATATCAGGCCTATAGCAGGGAATAAGAGCTGATTACTGTCTCCTCATACAGACAGAAGGTCTTTTTCTCACACAGACAGAAGGTCTCCTTCTCACACAGACAGGATGTCTCTTTCATGCACATTCCTAAGGTATTTGACCAGCCCAAATTTGATCATTCTGCCCAGAACTAGAACTAGTATGGCTCTTCTATCATTTTCCTGCTTCAGAGACATCTGTGCTTCTGGGAAATGGAGTCCACAGTTGTCCTATAATGTCTATTTCAAGCAGTGAGATATAGAACACATTGTCCATTTCAGACCACCACATGAGGAACTCATACCTGTCAAGGGCCTACACTCGCCCACCTCTTAAATTCCTGAGTCCACACAAGGCAAACACGATATTAAAAAAATCAATATAAAATATTAATACATAGCTAATAACATTTATTACATAGACAATCTCAGAAACTTACACAGTGGACTCAATTCTTGATACCACTCTTCATCTTTGAAGGGGTGACACCAGCTTGGTCCTTGACTATGCGCATATGGGCGAAAGCAAATCTGTGGGAGGTCAGCACAATTTCACGACTGCAGTCACCCAATGAATTGTACGTTAACCTTTGAGGGGGTCTTATTAGCCTTGTTTCTTCTTGTCTGAGCAGTACAGTCCCATCACTGTCTACATGTACTTCATCCCCACTGTGAGGAGTGACCTCAACTATCTCATTTCAAAACTAATCATGCACTACTGGAATAGTCTCCATTTCTGGTTTAGGCAAATTACATGAAGGGATATCTGTAATACTTAATGTTTTGGTTCTATGTCCACTGAATCTAATTGTGGAGAACATTGGAAAAACTTAGGGACATCAGCATTCATCCTGAAAAGAAGTGATCTAAAAACTTCATCATCACTGTTGACCTCCATTAGCTGGATATCATTTCTGTAAGGCTGGTTCATCTTTGTAGTTTCCTTGATTGACGTAATTGGGGTGCCTTTTGACTCTTTTCTTTTTCTGGTTTAGGTTCACATATATTCTTATATGACAACACAAGGCGATTCCTATGCCAAATCTTTATGGGACATTCTTTAACTTCTGGGCAAACTTGATACACTGGTATATTTGGCAATTGGGAGAAGATGATACACTAATGAGTAAAAGGGTAATAATGTTTTGAACTTTTGACTTTCAGGCTACATATCTCATCATCCACTACAGCTTTGAGTGTGAGACAACCTTCATTTTATACACAATCATCTTGGCTATCTCATACATACATTTAACTTGCAACTAATTAGCATATAATTAGTAGAGTTGAGCGCGGTTCGTGGTTCGTGGTTCTCCAGTTCGCGGCTCGAGTGATTTTGGGGCCTGTTCTAGATCGAACTAGAACTCGAGAATTGTTCTAGCAGCAAAAAAACAGCTAATTCCTAGCTGGCTTTCTGCTGTAATAGTGTAAGTCACTCTGTGACTCACACTATTATGAAATTTCAGTGTATAGTGTGCGGGAACAGCGCCTTCAGCTCACTGCTGTTTGTATAATGGCGATCGCCATTTTTTTTTTTTTTTTCCTTGTCTTCCTTCCCTAAGCGCGCGTGTGTAGTGGGGAGGGCCAGCATGTCAGCCAATCCCAGACACACACACAGTTAAGTGGACTTTTAGCCAGAGAAGCAACGGCATGTGTGATAGGATGTCCATGTCACATGTCCCTGCATTATAAAAACGAGTATCTACCCGTCCGGACGCCATTATCTCTTCTGCGTCCTTGGTGTCAGACATCACTGGCGCAGCTCCGTCCTTTGTCCTATCGCCGATACTGCTGTATGCGCTCCATACACAGCGCTGGACAGCTTAGGGAGAGCACTTTGTATCAGTCCTTTTAAGGGCTCATACCGGCAGGGTCAGAGCCATAGGTGACAGGTCCTGAAAACAGAGACAGCGTCTGTGTAGCTAAGGTCAGGGATTTCCTCGCTGCATTTCCCCATAAGGAGGGAATAGAAATGCAGGCTTCCTTTCCTCTACCCAGAGCCCCACAACCCTGGCACTGTACCCTCCTGTCCTCTGCACACTCCAACTCATTATAACTAAGCCATTATACTAGCAAACACTCAGTGTACCTAGTGGCATCCTAAACGTGGCTATTGGACTTCTGTATAGTCCCACTAGTGCACAGATATTTGCAGCACCTCTGCCTGCATTGCACACTCCAACTGATAGTTACTAAGCCATTATACTAGCAAACACTGAGTGTACCTAGTGGCATCCTAAACGTGGCTGTTGGACTTCTGTATAGTCCCAGTAGTGCACAGATATTTGCAGCACGTCTGCCTGCATTGCACACTCCAACTGATAGTTACTAAGCCATTATACTAGCAAACACTGAGTGTACCTAGTGTCATCCTAAACGTGGCTATTGGACTTCTGTATAGTCCCACTAGTGCACAGATATTTGCAGCACGTCTGCCTGCATTGCACACTCCAACTCATTATAACTAAGCCATTATACTAGCAAACACTGAGTGTACCTAGTGGCATCCTAAACATGGCTGTTGGACTTCTGTATAGTCCCAGTAGTGCACAGATATTTGCAGCACGTCTGCCTGCATTGCACACTCAAACTGATAGTTACTAAGCCATTATACTAGCAATTTATGCTGCCAGTTTAAGGGCCGTAGTTGCATTGTCAGGGATATTTATTCTTTATTATTCTGCTGTTAATAAAGCTAGAGCACCGCTGCAATCTACACCACCTCTCAATTTTAACTACCACATTTTCAGTGCACAATCTTGTCGCAATCAACATGAGTGGCAAAATGACAGATGCTGGTGGAAAGGGGAAGAGGCGTGGTGGAAAAGGAAAAAAAGGGTTTGTCCGTGGGGAAGGTGGCAAAGCTCCATTATCATCTGCTGAAGATAGACCATCTACCAGCAAAAGTAAGATGTCTACTACTTACCGTGGACAATCCGATGTGCTCCCTTTTTTACGGACACGAACAACAGGAACAAAGGTAGATGATGGCCAAAAAAGGAAAATGCTTGAATGGATCTCAAGTGGTCCAACAAGTGCCCTCTCTGCCACTTCAAGTACCGCATCCAAAAAACACCAGTCCTCTGAGTTGTCATCCCAATCAAACTTGCTTTCTCCCAGCTCTGAAGTCTCCATCAGCCCTGCACAGTATGGTGGAACTGAGATGGCTGAGTCTGCAGAGCTGTTCAGTCACACTATAGCCTGGGAATCAGAGGTCTGCTCCCAAGCTACAGTGAGTACAGACCAGGAAATGGTCTGCAGTGATGCCCAGAACCTTTGTGACTCTGATTCAGGCCGTGAGGACCAAGTTTCTGAGCATAATGTTGACCCTTTGTCACAAACTGTAACACCTGTGGTTATAGACAATGAGGAACATACTGATGAAGATGAGACGCAGATACCCGATTGGGATGACAACTTAAATATTCGGTCAGGGCAAGAAGAGGCTCGGTCTGAGGGGGAGGGGAGTGCAAACACAACAATTGATGATGAAGTTCTAGATCCCACCTACTGTCAACCCACAGTCAGGCACTCTAGGAGGTCAACAGAGGTGGTGAAGGAGGATGCAACTGATGATGAAGTTACCTTGCGCCTTCCTGGACAGAGTCGGAGTACTGGTAGCACGTCTACAACTGCATCCTCAGCCACCACTCTGCCTCTGAGCACTAGTCGGGGTGGATCAACAGGTCGCATGCCCTCTAAGCCTTGCCTAGCCTGGTCCTTTTTTGACATAGCAAAAGATCGCCCAAATTATGTGATCTGTAAAATTTGTCATGGTTCTCTTAGTAGAGGTCAAAACCTCAGCAGTTTGACAACTTCTTCCATGAATCGTCACATGAATAAATATCATATGTCCTGGTGGGAAGCTCACCGTGCTGCAATGCGGCCTAGCGGAGCAAACCATCCACCGCCTGCCCCTTCCAGTGCATCCGCGCGCTCTTCATCTTCTAGGACTGTGGGGACAGCTGTCACACCTGTTTTTCCACGCACAACTTCCACCACTGTAACCGCAACAGGCAGTTTGCTTGGTAGGTCGTCAGTTGGTTTGGAAGGGGAAACAAGTGAGTGTGTACAGCTCTCTCAGACATCGATAGCACCAATGTTGGATGAAGGCAACATCATGTCTCCGCCTGCACTTTCCTCACAAACCTGCATTTTTCCAGGGACACCCTACTCAACACCGTCTACACACAGCAGCCAGATCTCTGTCCCTCAGATGTGGTCAAATAAAAGGCCATTTCCTGCGACCCATGACAAAGCTAAGAGGTTGACTCTATCCCTCTGTAAGCTCTTGGCTACCGAAATGCTGCCTTTCCGCCTAGTGGACACACAGGATTTTAGAGACCTTATGTCTGTAGCTGTGCCCCAGTACCAGATGCCTAGTCGCCACTACTTCTCTAAGAAAGGTGTGCCCGCGCTACACCAGCATGTCGCACACAACATCACCGCTTCCTTGAGAAACTCTGTGTGTGAACGGGTGCATTTCACCACCGATACTTGGACCAGTATGCATGGACAGGGACGTTAAATGTCGCTGACTGGGCACTGGGTAACTATGGTGATAGATGGTGAAGGGTCTGCTGCACAAGTCTTGCCGTCCCCACGACTTGTGTGTCAATCCTCTGTCTGTCCAAGTTCCGCCACTGCTTCTGCCTCCTCCACCTCATCTGGGTCCTCCACCTCCGCCCCAAGCCTGCCTGGTCAGGCCACCAGCGTTCTCACTGCGCAGAAGGAATCACGCACCCCTCATTACTATGCTGGCAGCAGAGCGCAACGGCATCAGGCGGTCTTTAGCTTGACATGTCTTGGGAATAAGAGTCACACAGCTGAGAAGTTGTGGTCAGCTCTGCGGTCCGAGTTTAATAAATGGTTGTCTCCACTCAACCTGCAGCCTGGTAAGGCCGTGTGCGACAATGCTGCAAACCTGGGTGCGGCCCTTTGCCTGGGCAAGGTGACACACGTACCTTGTATGGCTCACATGTTGAACCTTGTCGTCCAGCAATTTTTAACACACTATCCCGGCCTAGATGGCCTTCTGACCAGGGCACGAAAACTGTCTGCTCACTTCCGCCGTTCAAGCGCCGCAGCTGAGCGACTTGCATCGCTCCAGAAGTCTTTCGGCCTGCCGGTTCATCGCCGGAAATGCGATGTGGCGACACGCTGGAATTCAACTCTCCACATGTTACAGCGACTGTGGCAGCACCGCCGAGCCCTGGTGCAATACGTCATGACGTATAGCCTGGGCCAACGAGATGCAGAGGTGGGGCAGATCACCCTGATGGAGTGGTCTCAGATCAAGGACCTATGCACCCTTCTGCAGAGTTTCGACATGGCGACGAATATGTTTAGCGCTGACAATGCCATTATCAGCATGACGATTCCAGTCATTTACATGCTGGAGCACACGCTAAACACTATTCGGAGTCAGGGGGTGGGACAACAAGAAGGGGAGGAACTACAGGAGGATTCATATGCGCAAGAGACAACAACATCACCAAGGTCCAGACGTTCATCATCACCAAGGCGGCAGGCATGGGACCATGGGGGACAGGGATCAACAAGGGCGCATAGTAGCAGGCTAAATGTTGAGGAAGGTGCAGGAGAACATGAAGAAATGGAGGACGAACTGTCCATGGACATGGAAGACTCAGCAGATGAGGGAGACCTTGGTCAAATTTCTGTTGAAAGAGGTTGGGGGGAGATGTCAGAGGAAGAAAGAACGGTTAGCACCTCTATGCCACAAACACAGCGTGGACTTGGTCCGCATGGCTGCGCAAGACACATGAGTGCCTTCTTGTTGCACTACCTCCAACATGACCCTCGTATTGTCAAAATTAGAAGTGTTGATGACTACTGGATTGCCACACTATTAGATCCCCGGTACAAGTCCAAATTTTGTGACATAATTCCAGCCATAGAAAGGGACGCACGTATGCAGGAGTATCAGCAGAAGCTGTTACTCGATCTTAGCTCGGCTTTTCCACCAAACAACCGTGCAGGTGCAGGGAGTGATTCTCCCAGTTGTAACTTGACAAACATGGGACGGTCTCGTCATCTTCAACAGTCTACCCGTACCAGTCGGGCCGTATCTGGTGCTGGTAACAGCAATTTTATGGAATCTTTTCATAATTTTTTTAGACCCTCCTTTGCAAGGCCACCAGAGACAACAAGTCTGACACATAGTCAACGGCTGGAGAGGATGATACAGGAGTATCTCCAAATGAACATCGATGCCATGACTTTGCAAATGGAGCCTTGCTCCTTTTGGGCTTCAAATCTAGAAAAATGGCCAGAGCTCTCCAGTTACGCCTTGGAGATTTTGTCGTGTCCAGCTGCCAGCGTTGTCTCTGAACGTGTCTTCAGTGCTGCTGGGTGTGTGCTGACAGATAAGCGCACGCGTCTGTCCAGTGACAATGTGGACAGACTGACGTTCATCAAAATGAACAAGTCATGGATCCAGAAGGAAATTACTACCCCTGTGTCATCCTGGGGAGAGTAAATGCTTGTGGATTTGGAATGTGCTTGATGCCAATCAAAACATCCTGTTTGCAACTAGGGCACAAGTGCTGCCACTGATAAGGTGTCTGTGTGGGGCCCAATTTTTGGAAAAAAAGGGAGACTCCACTTGGAGTAACCCTTGCTTGCAGTGTTTTTTAAAAATGATCCAAGATGAACAGAGCTGGGATCAGGAAAGACTTTGCTACCTACCCCGGTGTCATCCTGGGGACGGTTAAGAATAGCGTATTTTTGAATGTGCTTGATGCAAATCAAAACATCCTGTTTGCAACTAGGGCACAAGTGCTGCCACTGATAAGGTGTCTGTGTGGGGCCCAATTTTTGGAAAAAAAGGGAGACTCCGCTTGGAGTCACCTTGCGGTGTTTTACATGATTTTAGAAGGGCGTGCCATGCCTATATCTGTGTGTCCTCCTCTTTTTCCTTGTCCAGCTCTTTTGTTTTCGCATGAGTATATGTCCTTGTCACTTTCCCATGTGTTTGTGTTGTGTTGTGAGTTGTTTATCACCTTTTGGATACCTTTGAGGGTGTTTTCTAGGTGTTTTTATGTGTTTGTGATTGCCTGCCATTGTTTCCTATGCAGTTCGAGTTCGGTTCGCCGAACGTTCGACGAGCCGAACTCGAACGGGAGCTCCGTTCGGCGAACCGACCTCGAGCCGAACCACGACCGGTTCGCTCATCTCTAATAATTAGTTATGTAGATTCTTGTCATGTCACTACATTGTTACTATTTTGCTTCTAGATATCTAAATTTTAATTTTAATTATTTTGTCAGTATTTTGTAAATCCACCTTTGGCTTCAACACTGCCTGAATCCTTCTGGGGTCTCGATCAGATTTAAGCATGTCTCATTCAAAATCTGACCCCAGGTCTCTTCTTTTTTAAATCAGATCTTTTTTATTAAACAGTTAGAAATCAACACAGAGAGAATATATCACTTCTCATATGGCTAATAACAGGATACATCAAATAAGCACATGTTGTATGTAAATCAAGTTCTTCCTCTGTATATATATATATATATATATATATATATATATTTTTATATATATATATATATATATATACCAGGTCTCTTCTACATGTTCCCGATGTTGGTGTATACTGGTCAACTCTCTTGGGTATGTATACAGATTTTTCTTCACCTCTACCCTCAAGTGTTGAATTCGGTTGAGGTCGGGGCTGTTGGGGGAAATCAGCACCTCTACTTCATTGTCATTGAAACATTTCTTCACCCATCTCAAAGTATGCTTTGGGTCGTTGTCCTGCTGGAACACTTTGTCATCCTTTTCATACGCACAGTACTCGAGTGTACTAAGTAACTTGTCTTGTAGCATACTCACATATAGCTCAGCATTGAGACCACCATCGATCCTGGTCAAGTATCAAACGCCTTTGGTTGTGAACCACCCCAATATCATCAGGCTTCCTCTACTGAATTTGACAATTTCTTATCCATTAGCCACTTTTCCCCTTGTTTTTTCCAGACTCATTTGCTCTCATCAGAGCCTAGTCTATTGACTTTCGTCTCATTACTCCAAATCACCTGTTTCCAGTAAAGGCTTCTTCACCTTTTTTTGGGCCACTATTCACGATTTATGTAAGGTGCATCACACAGTGCTTGCATGGACGTCTGTGATCTGCTGTTTATCTGTAGGAGGAAAAATGGCTTATTGAGCACAATTTGCCAATTCTCACTTAGGAGTGTACTCCCTTTTATCTGCCAGCGGTTTAGACATTAATGACTGTGCGTTGACTTTTTTAGAGGACACACCAAATTTAGACTTTTATACAAGCTGCACACTGACCACTACTGATTCTGCCTAATTAATATCACAAATAGAGATTTATATCCAGGTAACTTCTTCCCTGATTGGCATCATTCTTATCCTTTTTTGTCTTCTTCTGGTCCAGACACCACAACTCATCTCGGCAGACTTTCCAATTCTCGGGCATTCAACAGCACATCCTGACATGTTGCCCTTAAAAATAACAGAAATAACAGTGTAATTTCTATGTACAGGAATAAAAATATCCATCCGCCCTGTTTGTGCCCCTTGAATAAACAGTTGTCTATCACAGATACTTCATGCACAAAATGCGACTACCACGCTGTACCTCTTATGATACATGGCCTTCACACTATCGTCTCATAAAATATTGCCTCCAGATTGTCCGCCTTGTAAACTATAACCAGAAAACCATCCTCTCTTATAAACTACAACCAACACACCGTCCTCTCTTATGAAATCTTACCACCGCACCATCCTCCATTTGAACTATGGCTTCTATGTTATCCCACTTTATAATATGGCCTTCGCATTGACTCTATCCTTATAGTCCCCCTATGCTATTCCCATTCTGCTCTATGCCTTCGTGCTCTTCCCTTCACACTGTTTTCCCTTATAAACTATGGACCTCATGCTATCCCTGGAGATCTGTTTCTCCCCATGCTGTCCATACCTCCACACTGTCCCAATCTTCTTTGCACCCTCACTCCATGTAGCCTCCTCTCCACATTATGTCCTCTCTCCATATTTTGCCTTTTCACAGTAGTTCAAGAAGCACATGCTCTGGCATTTTTTAATTGAATAATCAATCCTGGGACATGTCAACCTGTTAGCATAAGTGGAATGAAGACTAGAGGATTCTGGTTACCCTACATTATGCCACCGAACACAATAATCTCAAAAGGGAGTCTGGTTTGATGTTCCTTTTTGTAGGTCTTTTCGTAGTGACCAAGTGGTCTCCACACCAATCTCCGGCATCCAATACTAAAGAAGGACTGGTGAAGAAGATAGGCATCCATTCCAGCCTCCATTGGCTTCTTGCTGTATACCATGAAAGCCTTTGAGGGTGGTGGCGTGAGGTCAATGTAACACCTGTAGCTTGATGTCTGGCTTATTCTCATTGCCACTGTTGCCAATTGTATATTTACATTTTTAATTTTCAGGATTTTAACCACACTGCTGGTCTTGCATATTCATCTGTTCCTTGATTGTCCATCACGTTATCGTTATCTGTACACTCTGAGAAATCTCTCAGCTTTTCTGAAAGGGTGGAACAAGAGCATTATTTGTTTTTGGTCAGTGTACCGCCCTGCGCTCGGCTGCAGCCGAGCCGCTCGGATCCGGGCTTGTTTGTAGGTGGCTCAAGCGCCTCCGGACCGGGGGTCACTTCGCTCTGAAATGGGCTGGCGCTTTGAGGGGGGTTAGGGTTACGGCCGAGGCCGTGGTTTTTGTTTGAGTTCGTGATGCCACCCACGGGCTGTGGTGAATACCACCGCTGCTGTTTACTAGGCACCCGGGGGAGATGTTGCGCAGCAAAGGTGTTAACCCCTCCGTGGGCAGGGGTGATGGCCCCAGGATCCGATTGATGTGATATGTCGGTGCTTGGCGGTGCAGGGCGATGCGTGGCCCGAGGGCACAGTTGTACTCACTATTACAGTTGCACAAGAGTCTCTGGTAAACCAAGATGATGGTGGTCGGTGCCCGCAGCTGGCTGCATCTGGTCTCTCACTCAGGTTGGTGGTCTCCGTCTTTCTCCTGCACCTTCTTTGTAGCTGTGGACAGCCTGTGCTTCAGCAACAGGAGCCCGCTCCCCGGCATTATGTGTTGGGAGGACCCATTTGCCCGCAGACGCTGGCCCGTGGGATCTCTTTGCCTGAGCGGTGGCTTTTTATCCCCCTCGGTGGGCTGTTGTCTTCAGTCGGGACTTGGGTGGGAAAGGACCTAAAGTCCAGACCTCAATCAGTTAATTAACTGGGTCCACTACTTTCTGGACCGAGTTTCAGGGTCTGAGTACCCCCTTTTGTGCTCCGGTTTCCAGTCGGTTCCCCGGTTCGGTACCGGCGGGCCACTACCCTGCCCCGGTCCCTTACGGCTCCACCAAGCCGTCTTCCCGGCTCCTGTAGGCTGAGGGCACCGTCTGCCTCCTAGCCAGAGGCGACTGGGCTCTGACCCAGACACCTGACGTTAGCTGTGGCAGACCTGAGCACAGGTCTGCCTCTGCACTTGAACTTCACCACTCCACTCCACTAACCCACTCACTGTCTTTTCTTGCCTCAGGACTTGTGAACTCAGTGGGCGTGTCCAACCACCTGGGCACGCCCCCTGGTGTGAACATCCAACCCTGAGGGAGGTCACTAGGGTTTTAAGGTTGGCTGATGACACCTTTTTAGGGGATGGGTGTTATGCAAGGGCCTACCTGTGACTACCTGGCTAGTCCAGGGCATCACATCAGCAGAGAGCGTAACTTTTTTTTTTTAATTCAGAATCTTTAATATCGCTCCACTCTAGATCATTAATTGAATAGGGATCTTCCCTCTATAGATGCAAAAGCTGCAAAAGCGTCACGTGTGAACATAATCTTAGGGTTAACGCTAAATTTATGTGGAGATAGATTGTTCTGATGAAGGATCAGCAGATAAATGGAAGGAAGCAT
The DNA here is from genome assembly GCF_048569485.1 of Anomaloglossus baeobatrachus. Lineage (NCBI taxonomy): Eukaryota > Metazoa > Chordata > Amphibia > Anura > Aromobatidae > Anomaloglossus > Anomaloglossus baeobatrachus. The sequence continues at coordinate 649,733,704 of NC_134355.1, forward strand.
GACTGTAAATTCAGACTACACAGGCTGTGTAACAATAGAGACACATAGGTTTGTATGTGAACCGTATGCATAAAAACAGAGTTCTTTCACCCAAAAACGATTGCAAAAATATCAGAAATGAGAAGATCCATGTTTTCCTTATTAGATGTTCGTGTATTGCTGAAAGAAAGTGATGTTGCCGTTTCCCTCAACCGTAATGCTAGAAAATGTACCACCTGCATGTGGATGAAGAACGCCAATGGAATCGTTCCGGTACCGTATGTCATATCTCCTCAGTACTGTAAGTGCCTCATATTTGTTTTCACAATGTATTGTCTCAAGTGTCCAATCTAGCAATATCCACAGTATTAAAGAGGTTTTCCAGGACTTTTATGTATAGATGGACTTTCTCTAGGATAGGCACCCAGCCCGATCAACTGTTCTTGGTGCCGCCTGGAGCAGGCCACCGAGAAATGCTCAGTTCCACAGTTACCCCTTCAACTGATAGCTGCTGCTGCCGGGTACTGCACATCCCCCTTTCATTCCAATCAATAGGAGATGGATGTGCAGTACCTGGCTGCGGTCGCTATCAGAAGATGAGGCAACTCCAGAACGGAGCATTTCTGGTTGCCTGCTGATGTTGATTGGCAGGGTATGTGGTGTCAGATCCCGGATGATCAGATATTGATGATCTATCCTAAAAATAGGCCATCAATGTAAAAGTAGTGGATAGCATCTAAACATTTATTGCATATCCACAGGGTACTTGGGATCCACGTCTGTGTTGCACTGTTTGGAATGGAATAATGTATGTGTATTTTCGGCTTTCTAATTTTTTTTTAGAAAATTGTAATGGAAGTTTGTTTTGTAAGTTTCGGCACTCCCATAACAATCAATAGAGAGACGCTTGCACAGCCATCTCCGCAATGATCACGGCACACGAGGCAGGTCCCTCTGTAGGGGGACCTGCATTTAACCTGGGACATGTGAATATGCATAATTGATTGAGATGTAACAAAGCCGCTTTTACACTTTTTATCTCTCCCCGTTCAGTGGTCCTGTCGGGATTTCCGTCTGAACCTCCCACAAAACGGGTTTTAAGATGTATTCGCCGATGATGTCATTGACTATAAAGTGCACACGGAGTTTACAGTATCCGTATACTCCCGAAAATGGTGCACGACAGAGCACACGGTGACTTGGTCTGCACTATTATAGTCAGTGGCATTATCGGCACATACATCCGTAACCCGTTTTGCAGGGGGTTCGGACAGAAGCCCCAACGGAACAACTGAACGGGGAGAGGAACACAGTGTGAAAGCGGCCTAACAGTCCCTTTTAAATTTTTATCATACCACTTATTAATGTCAGTGGTATGTTTTCTTCTATAATTCCTTATTATTTAATTCTAACTTTTTTATACCTGTATTATATAGTAGAAAATGGTAGGTTTTTGTCATATAAAAAAATCATACCTAGAAAAATGATTGAAAACCAAGTTAAAAACGTTAAGGTTGGAAAATCAAAAACAAAAAGCAATGTGGTTACATAAATGTGCACACCCATAAACTAATACTTTGTTGAAGTTCCCTTTCATTTTATCATAGTACTCAATCTTTTTAGTTAGGAGTCTATCACATGCCACATCTAGAATTGGCAATCTTTGCCCACTCTTTATTGCAGCAGTTCCAAATCTGTCAGATTGTGAGGGCATCTCCTGTGTACTGCGCCTCTTCGGGACACCCATTTATTTTCTAATGGATTCATGTCTGGGCTCTGGTTGGCCCATTCCAAAACTTTTATCTTGTTCTGGTGAAGCCATTTTTGGTGATTTGGAGGCGGCATGCTAAGGGTCAGTGTCATACTGAATTAAGAAATTCCCTCTCATTTTCAGCTTTGAAGGTTTTACTGCATAGCTGATTGATATTTGGAATTGCTCATAATCACCTCCACCTAGGCTAAAGCCCCAGTCTATCTGCTGAAAAACTGCCCATAAATATAATGATGTCTCCACTATGCTTCACTGTGGGTATGGTGTTCTGTTGGTGATGCAGTGTTGGCTTTGTGCAAAACATACCTTGTGGAATTATTGCCCAAAAATTCAACCTCAGTAACATCAGACAATAACACATTTCCCCCCAGACGTTTGGCAGACTTGATGCAGGTTTTGGCTAATCATAGCCAGACTTGGATGTTTTTTGTAGGAATCTTGCCATCCTACCTCACAGGCTAGACATATGAAGAATATGGGAGATAATTGTTATATTTATACACAACCAGTACTTGCCAGAAATTCCTGCTGCTTCTTTAATGTTGCTGCCTGCCTATTGGTAGCATCTTGGTCCATTTCTTTTCTTGTCTTTTCATCAATTTTTAACGAACGTCCAGTTCTTGGTTACGACACTGTTGTGCCACATTTGAGCCACTTCTTGATGATGTCTTCACAGTGCTCCATGGTATATCTAATGCCTGGGAAATGTTTTTGTACTCTTCTCCTGACTGATAACTTTCAACAATGAGATTCCTTTGTTGTGTTGTAAGCTGTTTATGGAATATGGCTTCTGCAGTAAATTGTAACTAAGAAAATGTCAGGAAAACAGAAACAGCTAAACTTTACATGGAGTTAATGAGAATCCCTCTAAGTGATGGTGGCTTTGTAGTGACCAATAATTAACATACATTTAAACGTGATTGTCTACTTCTGAGCACAACCGCCTCCCAATTATAAGAGAATGCTCACACTTATGCAACCACATTAGTTTAGCTTTGTTATTTTTATTCCCTCACTCCCAAATGATTAAAATTTGTTTCCTTATGAATTTTGTACTGTTTGAGGTGTAGACTTTTTATATCCAGTATATGCACACAACTCTACTAGAATACTGTTTAAAGCAGATTTGTCACCAAATGTCTCTGCATACAGTTAGGTCCAGAAATATTTGGACAGTGACACAAGTTTTGTTATTTTAGCTGTTTACAAAAACATGTTCAGAAATACAATTATATATATAATATGGGCTGAAAGTGCACACTCCCAGCTGCAATATGAGAGTTTTCACATCCAAATCGGAGAAAGGGTTTAGGAATCATAGCTCTGTAATGCATAGCCTCCTCTTTTTCAAGGGACCAAAAGTAATTGGACAAGGGACTCTAAGGGCTGTAATTAACTCTGAAGGCGTCTCTCTCGTTAGCCTGTAATCAATGAAGTAGTTAAAAGGTCTGGGGTTGATTACAGGTGTGTGGTTTTGCATTTGGAAGCTGTTGCTGTGACCAGACAACATGAGGTCTAAGAAACTCTCAATTGAGGTGAAGCAGAACATCCTGAGGCTGAAAAAAAAGAAAAAATCCATCAGAGAGATAGCAGACATGCTTGGAGTAGCAAAATCAACAGTCGGGTACATTCTGAGAAAAAAGGAATTGACTGGTGAGCTTGGGAACTCAAAAAGGCCTGGGCGTCCACGGATGACAACAGTGGTGGATGATCGCCGCATACTTTCTTTGGTGAAGAAGAACCCGTTCACAACATCAACTGAAGTCCAGAACACTCTCAGTGAAGTAGGTGTATCTGTCTCTAAGTCAACAGTAAAGAGAAGACTCCATGAAAGTAAATACAAAGGGTTCACATCTAGATGCAAACCATTCATCAATTCCAAAAATAGACAGGCCAAAGTTAAATTTGCTGAAAAACACCTCATGAAGCCAGCTCAGTTCTGGAAAAGTATTCTATGGACAGATGAGACAAAGATCAACCTGTACCAGAATGATGGGAAGAAAAAAGTTTGGAGAAGAAAGGGAACGGCACATGATCCAAGGCACACCACATCCTCTGTAAAACATGGTGGAGGCAACATGATGGCATGGGCATGCATGGCTTTCAATGGCACTGGGTCACTTGTGTTTATTGATGACATAACAGCAGACAAGAGTAGCCGGATGAATTCTGAAGTGTACCGGGATATACTTTCAGCCCAGATTCAGCCAAATGCCGCAAAGTTGATCGGACGGCGCTTCATAGTACAGATGGACAATGACCCCAAGCATACAGCCAAAGCTACCCAGGAGTTCATGAGTGCAAAAAAGTGGAACATTCTGCAATGGCCAAGTCAATCACCAGATCTTAACCCAATTGAGCATGCATTTCACTTGCTCAAATCCAGACTTAAGACGGAAAGACCCACAAACAAGCAAGACCTGAAGGCTGCGGCTGTAAAGGCCTGGCAAAGCATTAAGAAGGAGGAAACCCAGCGTTTGGTGATGTCCATGGGTTCCAGACTTAAGGCAGTGATTGCCTCCAAAGGATTCGCAACAAAATATTGAAAATAAAAATATTTTGTTTGGGTTTGGTTTATTTGTCCAATTACTTTTGACCTCCTAAAATGTGGAGTGTTTGTAAAGAAATGTGTACAATTCCTACAATTTCTATCAGATATTTTTGTTCAAACCTTCAAATTAAACGTTACAATCTGCACTTGAATTCTGTTGTAGAGGTTTCATTTCAAATCCAATGTGGTGGCATGCAGAGCCCAACTCGCGAAAATTGTGTCACTGTCCAAATATTTCTGGACCTAACTGTATGTAATGGACTAGATTTCATAGACTTGATGAGGATGGTGTAGTCACTATAAAAATCTTTTTCAGGATAACTGTCTACAATCCTTGGTCCAAGGATAAACTCATTCTCCTCCCACCTGAAGAGTCCCTCAATTTCCTTCCTCCCTGCTGATGAATCTCCTCCCATCAAGCCTGATTGGCAATCTTTAGTGTCTCCCCTCCCTGTCACTGCTGAGATCTCACATTGCTCCCTACAAGCTGTAGCTGATAGTCAGGCTGGATGAGCAGAGACTTATACTCTTGGACTCCTCAGCACTCCCACTTTTTTAGCTAAACTTTTAAAATCCTGATTTTAATGTCATGATTTTGTAGTTGAATTTTTCAACGTAAGCGCACCATTGTAATCAGGATAAAAATATCTAGTTTATACGGTATGCAGTTTGTATTGTTAAATCTGGTGACACATTTACTTTAAAAAGGTTGTCCACTATTAGGACAACCCCTTCTGATTCCATATGTTTCCTTCAGGTAAAATAATAAAGCCTATACTCACCTCCCGTACCGGTGCTATTCCACCGGTGTCTGGGCTCGTGGTGCTGGGGCTCACGTGAGGTTGTGATGTCACTCAATCCCTGCGTCCAATCAGGGCCGGATTCGTTCCCCCGCCTTCAGACCAAACGAGCAATCAACAGAAAGTAAGTGCAGCACTCACTTCCTGTTGATTAACCCATTGGTCTGAAGGCGGTGAGACACAAGCTAATTGGACATGGGGCTGTTGCAACCCCACGTGACCCTCGGAACCATGAGCCTAGACACCGCTGGAACAGCATTGTTAGGGGGGATGAGTAGGCATTATTATTTTACCTGAGGGAACTGTAGAATCAGAAGGAGTTGTCCTCGTAGTGGACAACCCCTTTAACCTCCTTTGCTATGGTGTCTATAAAAGTATATTCTCTATATTGTTTATAGCCATTGGATTAAATAATACAAAAGATTCCGTCCGTAATACAGCACCATAAAGAGTTACCAAATAAGTGTAAACAGAGTTCATAAGGTACCAAACTGTTGGGGCCCTGCATGTTACTCTGAAGGCACAGTATACACAGATCTTTTTGATTTTACTGGTTCTACAACTGACTCTGAACTCTTCTCACCTTCAGCGGCATCAGATGTATCTCTTATTAATGAAGCCTTGAAGGAGTTTGCGGTGATGACCTGTGTGCAGTTTGTGAACCGGATCTCAGAATCGGACTATCTCAGTATAGAGCCCGGAACAGGGTAAGTGCCAATATTTACATAAGGAAGACCTGTCACCATGTACCACGTGATTAGTGAGCAGTTTTTGTCCTTACATAATTCCAGCTGATCTCCCTGAGGTTTCTGTTTCTTCGTTCTTTTTAAACACACCATACCATACAAAAGAATTGGCCTTTTAATTTAGTGCACGCAATATACTAATTTTTATGTTTCTTACCAAGAGGGCATTGTTCGCAGGGCAATTATGCAGAAGCAGCCTAAAAACAAACCTCCATCCTGAAAGCAATGCCCTCTTGGTAAAGATCATAAAAATTAGTATATTGGTAAATTCTAGCCCATCTTGTCTTGAAAAATTTCAGGAATTACCCATAACAAAAATAATTTTGGTAAGCAAAATGTGTGTGTTGCATCCTGCTGCGACCTCAGGAGGATCGGGGATCACAGATCCATTTTACAATCTGCTCATCGCTTATCCTGAGTAGTAGGAGCCTATTTAATTCCATTTGGTGCTAAAGGGGTAAGATCTTTTTTTTTTATCCTGCTGAGATTGACTTGTAGCTGTTAGGGGTACTTTACACGTTGCGACATCGCTACTGAAATATCGTCGGGGTCACGGTTGTTGTGACGCACATCCGGCGCCAGTAGCGACATCGCAATGTGTAAATCCTAGGAGCGATGATGAACGAGCGCAAAACAGTCAAAAATCATTGATCTGTGTCACGTCGTTCATTTCCATAATATCGCTCCTGTTGCTGATTCAATGTTGTTTGTCGCTCCTGCGGCATCACACATCGCTGTGTGTGACACCGCAGGACTGACAAACATCTCCTTACCTACGTCCCGCCGCCAATGCGGAAGGAAAGAGGTGGGTGGGATGTTACGTCCCGCTCATCTCCGTCCCTCCGCTTCTATTGGCCGGCTACTTAGTTACGTTGCGGTGACATCGCGGTGACGCCGAACGCACCTCCCCCTTGAAGGAGGGATTGTTCGGCAGTCACAGCGACATCGCCGACCAGGTAAGTGCGTATGAAGCTGCCATAGCGTTAATGTTCGCTACGGCAGCAATCACAAGATATCGCATGTGCGACGGGTGCGGGTGCTATCGCGCTGGAAATCGCTAGCCGATGCTAGCGATGTCGCAGCGTGTAACGTACCCCTTAATCTCAGCTGCACCCACTCCCGTCCGCTATAAACTCACTCCTCAATCTCTCCTATGTCGTCGGCTATAGTTCATTCTATGACTGAGCACTTTGAAAGAGCCTGAAAGGCTGAGGTGTTGTTTCTGTTGTAGCTTCCAGCAGGATTAACTGTGGAGAACTATTTGATGTGTCTTTCCCCTGTTTGTCTTACCTTCCTCGTGTTGTTTTATTGGAGAGGCGAGACTAATGTCTCACTGGCCTTAGCACTAGTCAGGGTGACTTCAGGGCCAGCGAGGGTCTAAGCTCTTGACGGACCCATCTATGGACGTTAAGGAATGCAGGGATCAGTCTCAGGTGACTGTTAGGAGGTTACCCCGCTCATCTTTCCAAGGACAATCTGTTGTATTGTTTTCCTGGTGTTCCCTTTGTTTTGTGTGGGTCGCCGATGATCCTCTCATCCCTAGCGTGACAAATTGATGATGTAATCCTCCGGCAAGCCAACAAGAGTGGTGCAGTTATTAGTCTGGATACGGTAATATACCATAGTCAAATCATAGATATTATCTGATAATTGGATTTATTCGAAATTAAATACTGATGTCAACTCTCTTTTTAACGAAGATTTAGGCAAATTAGTAAATGATGGTCTAGCCCTAGGTTGTTTGTTTTTTTTAATATAAAGGCAGCTGAGTGTATTGGAACTGATTATCTTAATGTTACTAATTTTCATTTCCTCTCAAAGATTCATGAAGCCAGTTTTCCCCTGTATTCCACGCACTTGTGGTCGGATAAGGCTCCCTTAATGAAAATCTTTGTTCATGGGTGGAAAGTCTACGCAAGCATTTAATTATATCCATCCCTGGGCATATCCAATATACCTAACATATTATTGTCTTTTGACAATTTTCGTTGGAAAGATGATTTTATTTGGATATCGGCTGATGCGAACCACTGAGCAAATGTGTGGGCAACACGGTGGCTCAGTGGTTAACATTGTCTCCTGGCAGCTAAATTCCACCAAGGACAACATCTTCAAGGAGTTTGTATGTTTTCTCCATGCTTACGAGGATGTCCTCCCACTAATAGGATATTTAGATTGTGAGCCCAAGTGTGGACAGTGATGATGATGTCTGTAAGTGCTGTGGAATTAATGGCGCGGTATAAAGAGTAAATAAAATAAATATTAGTCACTATACACAGCTTTACCACATCATCTAGCACTAACATCTTTACAATGGTTTCTGCGTACTTACAGAACAATAACAATAACCTTCAGAAATTTCTTATTTATGCCACTCATTTTCTATGAAACACATTTTTCCCTTTGAGTCTGATTTTTATTTGCAGATATCCAGTGCTTCGATGGGAACTCAAATCTCCCCATTGATCACCAGTATCTACAGTGCCTTGAAAAAATTATTCATACTCCATTACCTTTTCCATATTTTTCATGTTACACTTAGAATCTTAAATGTGTTTAATTGGGATATTATATGCTATACTAACTCAAAATAGTGAGTATTTGTGAAGTGTAAATGAAATTATACATGGTTTTCTAAATAAAACCAAAATTTTTGAGGTGTTTAGCACATCAGAATGGCCTTTCTCATACCTGCCCAGTAGCCACGTCACGGCAACCTGATTATACTGGGTCCTGCTCTATATTACTACCTCTAAATATTTTAAAACTATAAATCTGAAAATTGTGACCTGCATTTGTATTCAGCCCCCTGTGTCAATACTTTGTAGGACCACCTTTCGCTGCAAGTCTTTTGGGGGATGTATCTACCAGCTTTGCATATTTACATGTGACATTTTTGTCCTTCCTTCTTTGCAAAATAGCTCTAGCAGAGTAAGAATGGACGGAGATATCTATGACAGCAATTTCACACACAAGAACATGCTCAGATCTAAACCAGGGGTGCACGACATCTTTTGGTCCAAGGGTTGAATTTCTATATTGAACCAATCCCAAGGGCCGCAAAAAATATAAATGGATACTTGGATGAATACATTACCATAACCACCATCAGTACATTAGTACATCACCAGAACCAAGTTTTGAGTATTTGAGAAGGATTGGAGATATTATGCTCAGTATTTGTTTCCAAAAAAATAAGTGTGAACATACGGTAACTTACACTGAGTTTTTTGGAGCAGAATCTCACCAAATCTTCCTCAAAATCTCAAAACTCGAAGTTCTTAGAATTTTAAAATGTTAACATAGCCATGAAGTACATTTTGGATTGCTACATGTGTACAATTTCACCACCATCAGTATATGAATGCAGTGCCAGAATCACCATCCATACATGTATGCAGAACCAGAACCACTATCAGTACATGAATGCAGTGTCAGAACTACTGTCAAAACATGAATGCAGCATCAGAACCACTGACAGTATATGAATGCACTGCCAGAACCATTGTCAGTACATGAATGCAGTGTCAGAACTACCATCAGTACATGAATGCAGTGCCAGAATGACCATCAGTACATGAATGGAGTGTCAGAACCACCATCAAAACATGAATGCAGGATCAGAACCACCGTCAGTACATGAATGCACTGCCAGAATCACCATCCGTACATGAATGCAGAGCCAGAACCAACGGCAGTACATGAATGCAGTGTCAGAACCACCGTCAGTACATGAATGCACTGCCAGAATCACCATCCGTACATGAATGCAGAGCCAGAACCACCGTCAGTACATGAATGCAGTGTCAGAACCACCGTCAAAACATTAATGCAGCATCAGAACCACTGTCAGTACATGAATGCACTGCCAGAAGCAGTCAGTACTAATGTTCTAAAACAAATTTCTAAGGCCTCAACAGAACAGCTATAGTTATAATGAGGTAGACTCAATTTACTAATGAGGTGACATCTGGAGGCAATTGGTAGTACTAAAACTAGCCCATTGGTAGTATTAATTTCAGTTGGATGTTTTACAAAAGTTGTATATTTACTCACAATCAGCAACACTCCGTTACAAATAGCTAATTGATGTTTTGGCTAATCATAGACCTTCATCAGAAATTCAAAGAGTTCCTGTATTTTATGAATGTATATCAGTCTCAAGAGTGTCAATGGAGATAAGGTGGACTGTGCTGGCTATGTGGGTATAGGCTGTCTGCACTGAGGTGTGGTGACCTGGTCACTATCAGTAAGAGAGCTTACTGCTTACTACTATGAATAATCATGGATTGGAACCCTACTTGGGTACCTCATCACCCATTTCCGGAGGGTTGTATGCGATTCATCTTCCGGAGACAATTGGTCACTCAGGATTTTATTTACGGGTATCACACTACAGGGGAATGAATACAAATGCACCTTACTATTGGAGTTCTGCCAGGAATGTTACTCCAGGCATTGACTGATGTACACTACTGATGTAATTTGTGTTGTTAAAGTGGTGTACGAGTGTTTATGAATTTGATGGATAGGAATTGTCACGCCCCATCATGCCCTTTCTTGACCACTTTGGTAAGGCTGGCCAAAACATGCGTAAAAACAAGAAAAATCATAATGTTTTGCAAAATGTTAAGGTGTTTTACTTTCTGTCAAAAATACATGAAATAATCAGAACATATAAATTGTATTATATGTGTAAAATACCTTCTCTGCTTCTGTACAGAATCCTGCCTGATAGATTTTATTTTCTGCCATCTACATTACATTTGTTTGTGTGTTTTTTCATCATGGTTGGCTGTTGTTTTTTAGAAATCAACTCTCCTGGGCTCTGCACCTGCCTGCAGAAGATGCAAAACGGCAAATGCTGTTCTGCTGATGCTTATGGCATACGATTATCCTCCGCTATATGCATTAACAGAGCAGCATTTGAAGTTTCAATTCAGTGATCTGTCAGCAGCAAGTAGCAAACACATCTCAGGTCATGTCTCAGCTCTGCACAGCCCAGTTCACTGTATGATTCCTCTACATCCCCCCGTCCACACAGAGTATTATATCTCCACAGCCCACCACACAAAATATGATCCCACCACAGTCACCACGCACAGTATGATCCCCCCACACAGTATGATTCCCCAGAGCCCACCACCGTATCATGCCTCTACAGTCTCTCACTTAGTATGATGCCTACATATCCTTAAGTATAGTGTGTTGCCTCCAGGGTCCCCCCACTTTATGGTATCCCCACACTTCCTCCACATATTATATGATGTCCCAACAGTCTACTGTGCCGCCCCCATGCCAGCAGCTGGGCTGCTCGGATCCGGATCCGCTGTGTGGCTCGAGTGGTCTCCGGACCCGGGGGTCTCGCGGACACTCCGAATAAAAAGGGGACATATATGTATGGGGATTTATGTCAATGTTTTCGTGATGCCACCCACGGTGTGTGGTGAGATGCAGCACCACCGTTGCCGTTAGGGGAGCACCCGGGGGAGATCGTCTGGCAGCGAGATGTTAACCCCTCCGTGGGTAGGGATGGATGCCCCGGGGCCCAGTGTCTCTGTGCTGGGGATGGTGACTGCAGGGGTCGGCGCGCCTGGACGGACCAGGGGAGATTGGTTTACTCACAGTTAGAATAACTCTACACAAGTCCAATCGGTAAACCAAGGTGTCAATGGCCAGCCGCCGCGTCCAGGTGTATTCTGGTCCCTCACCCGGGGTGATGGTCTGTGTCACTTCCCTCTGCACTATGTTTTGAGTTCTACCTGGACTGCCCGGCTTGGAATACGGGAGTCCGCTCCCAGAACTACTGGTGGGAGCCTTACCTTCAGACGCTGACCCGTGGGATCTCTCAGGCTGTTGCGTATGCCCTATCCCTCTCAGTGGGTGGTTGTCTTCTTTAGGGACTTTGGGTGGGACAGGACCTGTAATCCTGTCCTCAACCAGTGAATTAGTGTGACTGGCTGTTCCAGGTCCTCGCTTCAGGGTCCGGGTACCCCCTCTGTGAATGGTTTCCAGGTCGGTTCTCCGGTGTCGGTACCGGCAGGCTCCAACCCTGCCCTGGTCCACCTCGGATCTCCGGCAGCCGTCTTCCCATCTCCTGACAGACACGGACCACCGTCTGCCACCTAGCCAGTACGTCGTCCCCAACCCATACACCTCTTCCTCTCTGACTTGCACTTGACAGCCTGTCACTGTCACAGGTTTCCTTCTCACTCCTCCTCACTTCAACTCCAAACTCAACTTATCTCAACTCACTGTTTTCCCGCCCCAGTTTCTCTAGACCCCTAGGTGGGCGTTCTCCATCCGCATAGTCCCATCCACTGGTATGTCTTTCCTACCCTGGGGGGGGGGTGACTAGGATTTGGTTGGCAACTTGTAACCCTATGAGGGAAGGTGTTGTGTGGGGTGTAATTCTGTGTGGGACCACCTGGCGCTGCCAGAGCGTCACACTACCACAGACAGTAAAAGGCCTTTAGTCCCCAAAATGGTCTGATGTCCTGAAAGTCCCCATACTCAATATAATGCCCCTCCCCCACAGTCCCATGAAAACAGTATGATTCCCTCCCTGTTCCTCCACACAGTATGGTGCCTCTACTGTCCCTCCAACAAAGTATGATGTTTCCCTACACCAAATGATGACCCCCACAGTCCCTACTACACAGTATTATGTTGGATGTTGCAAAAGTCCATCCCACACATTATGATGTCCACACAGTCCCTCCACACAGGGACTCTACAGTCCCCCCACTTAAGAAATTTGCAAAGTCACCCCTACACCATTTGGAGTTCTCAAAGCACCACCACAGAGTATGATGTCCCCACAGTCCACCCAGACTGTACGATGCCCTCAAAGTCCCCCCCATAAAGTATGATATCCTCAAAAGTCCACAAATACACAGAATGATGTCCCCAAAATCTCCCAAAGAGTATAACATCCAAAAAGTACCCCCCATCACAGTGTGATGTCACCAAAGTTCTCCTCACACAGGATGACGTCCCCCTTGCACACATTGTGAAGTCACCAGACCAGCATTACACTTGCTTGTTGTATCCCGGCAAGCTGCTCCTGTGCTATTGGTCTGTACTGCCAGTCTAGGGAATGCTTAAAAAACATGCCATGGCCTTCAGGTCATGTGAATTGAGGCTCTACCTAGGCGGAATGGGGAAGCAAGGACCTCTCAGCTACCTGGTGTGTTCTAGGGACACAGATGGAGATGAAGTCAGGACATACACTCACGGGATAGTGGGACTGCTCCACAAGTTTAATTAGCTTCATGAGATGGCAGAATCACTATTATGATGGATTCAGTCGGCCGCATTTGAAAGTGGGTCAGTCATGACCGCAAATTGTCCTCATTGCGTCCATGTGCTGAAGCTGCGTTTTTCCAGACCAGATTAGTACATGCTGCATTTTTATTCAATGCAGACCATAAACTGTATGTAGGGGCAAACTGGCTATAATTGGTCTGCATTCTGTGGTGCACATGGACAGTAGATGGACCACTATTTATTTATATTGTTATCCACCTGAAAGCCTGATCACAGGTTAAGGGTTGAGCTCATATTTTTTTATTGAAGGAATAGAAATTGTAGCCCAGTCCAACCATTCAGATTTCTGTGTTTATTTTTGAGGCCTTTGAAATACAGCAAGTGAAATAAGTCTTGAACTCGTCACCAATTATAAGTAAATATATCTCTAAGGCCTCTTTCACATGTCAGTCAAAAACACACACATTTTTCACTGACGTGTTAAAGATGCATTTGGCCCTCCGAGTGCAGTGATTTTGGAACACATGTTATCTCCGTGTGCTATCCGTGATGATACAAGGAGATTAGGCACTCTTATACTCACCTGTCCATGCTGCTACTGTCTGTGGTGCTGATGTCTCCCGCACTGCTGTCTCTGGCTGCCGCTTTCTCCCATCTGCTGCTACTTCCGGGTCGCGGTGCAGGGAATGAGCATGAGCATAATTAGCGGGCCCGGAAGCAAGAGACATCAGTGGCCGGAGACAGCATTGCTGGAGACAAGTGAGTAGAAAAATCACTTTATTTCAAAGATACGTGTTTTCTCTGGTACGTGTCACACGGATCACGCCACTGTGTGGTAAAAGTGTCATCAGTGATGCCAGAGAAAAACAAATTTGTCTTTGTGCAGAACACATGGACACACTTGTGAGGTGAGTGAGATCATCCTGTGACGCTGCGCATTCATTAGCATGTTAGGACGCCCACAGAGGTGCACTAACATGCTAAGGGGGCGGACTAGCCAAGGGAAGTAACGCCCAGGGGACTAGTCCCCGCGCTCATTAGCATACGGTAAAAGATCTTTAGAAATATTTTTTCTAAAGATCCCTTTATCTATGCTAGTGTATACAGGGACAGTTAGGCAGGGATTAGCAATATGCACCCAGAACGGCTTGTGGTTCTGGTTGCATATTGGACCTGACAGGTTCTCTTTAAGTTTTGTCTTTAATCTGTAATGTAATAGGATAAGATGTATAACATTTTACAAGATAAATGTTCATTTTTTATCAAGATTGTAATGTGAAATATTTGTAATCTTATACATAGCTGCTGGTCTTACGTTGGGAGACTATTCGGCAAGCAGACAGTAAGCCTGGCCACGCCAAGCTGTATGATGTACGGCGTGATACAACATGAAGCTATGCACAATATTGGCTTCTACCATGAGCATACCAGACTGGACAGAGATACCTATATTGACATCTTATGGCAGAACATGGATCAGGGTAAGTGGTTTTACAAATGTTCGTTGTCAATCCTCTGTTGATATTGGTTGTAGGATCCTCATACATAAACCCACTCATTGTCTCGTAATAAATCCTTACATTCAGTTACTTTCAATCTCTTCCAGAAAACTGGAGTAATTTTGACATGGCTGATGGAAACACCTTTAACCTTCCCTATGATTATACATCAGTGATGCATTATCACAAGTAAGTCCAGATGACAGATTTCCCTTTTTGTACCTTATTACTTTTAGTGTTATTGCCTAATACCCTGCCTCGCATTCATTTTTTTCTTGTAAAACATTGTTTCTTAATATTGAGCTCCTGTATTCATGATTTTTTTAGAAGTATTTCCTAAGGCCTCTTTCACACGTCCTTGAAAATCACGCACGTTTTTCACGGACGTGTCAAAGGTGCGTATTACCCTCGGTGAGCAGTGTGTATGGCACATGTGTATTCTCCATGTGTTCTCCGTGAACTTTCTACTCACCTGTCCCTGGCATCGCTGTCCGTGGTGCTGATCTTCGGTCTCCGGTCCTGCAGACTCCCTGTTGCTGCTGGTTCCAGCCGCAGTGAAGTGAATATGCAATGAGCATAATGAGCGGCGGTCGGAAGCAAGTGACAGCTGTGGCAGAGACTGCAGGGCTGGAGAAGGGGAGTAAAAGGTTTTTTTTTTAATCGCAGACACATGTTTTTTCTCCGGTGCGTGTCACACGGAACACATTCGTGTGGTCTGTTTGTGTTACATGTGACATGTTTGCGTTCCGTGTGACACCCGTGATGCTGGAGATAAAACTGACATGTTGCCGTGAGGAACACACGGACACACGTATGTACGGCACGGACACACGTTCCGTGCGTAAATACATACGTGTATCTAACTCCATAGGAAAACCAAGGTCTACGTGTGTGTGTCTCCGGTACGTGAGGAAATTGACCGAACACGTACCGGAGGGACATACGTGTGAAAGAGGCCTTAGGGCGGCTTTGCACGTTGCAACATCGCACGTGCGATGTCGGTGGGGTCAAATCGAAAGTGACGCACATCCGGCGTCACATTCGACATCATTGTGTGTAAATTCTAGATGATACGATTAACGAGCACAAAAGCGTCGTTATCGTATCATCGTTGCAGGCTCCGACTTTTCCATAATTATGTTGCCGCGACAGGTACGATGCTGTTCCTCGTTCCTGCGGCAGCACACATCGCTGTGTGTTACGCCGCAGGAGCGAGGAACTTCACCTTACCTGCCGCCGGCGTCTCTATGGAAAGAAGGAGGTGGGCGGGATGTTTACATCCTGCTCATCTCCGCCCCTCTGCCGCTATTGGCCGCCTGCTGTGTGACGTCGCTATGACGCCGCACGACCCGCCCCCTTAGGAAGGAGGCGGGTCGCCGGCCAGAGTGACGGTCGCAGGGCAGGTGAGTGCATGTGAAGCTGGTGTAGCGATAATTTTCGCTACGCCAGCTATCACAAGATATCGTACCTGCGACGGGGGCGGGGACTATCGCGTGCGACATCGCAGCTTTGGCTTGCGATGTCGCAACGTGCAAAGCCCGCCTTAGAGTGTACTAAGCACAAGCGTAGGTATGCAAAATTTGAGCTAGAATTAATTTTTCCTCTAAATTTCCTGGTCAGGGGACAGGTGACAACTCCAATGATCCACCATTACCTCTTTTAGAAGTCTTTAGATACTTGACAAAACTTCTTTTACCAAGTGGCTGTTCATGGCCGAGAGAGGAAAAAGTGTCCAAGCTTTGGCCACAAGTCTCAAGAATGAGTTGTGCGCCACTCGTCTACATAGATTAAATCATTTCAATTCACTTTGATATAATTTATGGAAACGGTGTAATGTAGACCACCCAGTTGTTTCTGTAGCTCCAAATTGAATTGTAAAGCGCTGCGGAATATGTTGGCGCTATAGAAATAAAGATTATTATTATTATTATTATTAAATTCATGTGGCTGTCACATAGAGTTATTCCTATCACAGACATGAATGTTATAGGTAGGGTTGTCTTAGGTGGAGAAAAGTTGCCCCAAGTCAATTTTTTAAGATTGCTGTCCAACTACATGGGTGACCATGGCAGAGCAATGCAGGCTTAATGATGCCATTTGCACAATTAGCTCCACCCCATTGTTTTATTACTCAATTTTCCCAGGACTAGAGATGAGCGGACCCATTGAAGTTTGGGTTCGGTGGGTTCAGACAGATGTTACATAAAGTTTGGTTAGGGACCCGAACATGACCTGAACCCCATTGAAACTCAGTGATTGTGCAGTTCGACTCTCGGCCCACATACCGCAAGCCGTAAACAGGGCACTTCCAGGGGTGGGTGGGGTTTTTTCTTTTTTTTGGTACACACTACATCTGATAACGCTTTTTTTTATCCCCAGTGCAAGCAGCTAAAAGACTACAAGTGGCTTGCACTGGGCCAAGCACAGAGTGTACCCGAGCACAACGATGCTCACTCAAGTGGTTTGCACATACTGTATAAAGTACCTGAATTGCAAACTACTGGGTCGAGCACCGAGCGTACCCGAGCACAACGATGCGCACTCGAGTGGTTTACACACATAAAGTACATAAACTTCAAACTAAAGTTTGTTTTTAAAGTCTCTGTTCGGGACAAACACCAAACTTTACTATTTGGGTTCACTCAACTCCACCCAGGACATATGCATGGGCAAGAGACCATCTTGAATAACCTAGTGTAATGAGTATGTTCAAATTTAGGCTCTGTTAACTCTGTTGTGGATTTATTAATTCCATCTCCCAAAGATCGCAGTAAGGTTCAACTCCCATTTATCCTGCACTCTATACTGAACACTTACACTTGGGTTTCCATGTAAATCTCTGAAATACGTGGTTCAGAGAAAACCCCTGAGAGAGGATTACCTATAATGAGGCACCTGGAGTCATTTTGAACTGTCTCCCTTTGGCGTCTGTCTTTTTAGCAGTGCATAAAAGTGCAGTCAACCAGTTTTGTGCACTTCTGAAAAGGACAACACTGAACAGAGGCCAGACTGAGTCAAGACTAAAGGCGGCGTCACACGCTACGATATATCGTGCGATATGTCGTTGAGGTCACAAAATTCGTGACGCACATCCGGCATCGTTTGAGATATCGTAGCATGTGACAGCTACGAACGACTATTAACAAGCAAAAATACTCACCTTATCGTTGCTCATTGACACGTCATTCATTTTCATAATGTCAGTCACATTCCTGGATGCAGATTGGTCGTCGTTCCTGGGGCAGCACACATTGTTACGTGTGACACCCTGGAAACGACGAGCATCAGCTTACCTGCGACCCGCCAGCAATGAGGAAGGAAGGAGGTGGGCGGGATGTTCCTGCCTCTCATCTCCGCCCCTCCGCTTCTATTGGGTGGCTGCTGTGTGACGTCGCTGTGACCCTGAACGTCCCTCCCCCTTCAGGAAGAGGATGTTCGCCGCCCACAGTGAGGTCGTTCGGAAGGTAAGTACGTGTGACGGGGGTTACCGACTTTGTAAGACACGGGCAACGAGGGGGGCGGGTGCAATCGCTTATGTGATCGCACGATATATCGCCCCATGTAACGCCGCCTTTACTCTGTTGCCTCATAGCGAATGGCTCCATTAGGGATGTCATCTGAATCCCTTCATGTAAAGATTTAAATGGAAATCACAATGTAAGTGCTCAGCAAAAAGCACAGGATAAATGTGAAGTAAAATGTTCTCAATACAAGCTTCAACTAAATGAAAAAAAATGTAAGTCCCCACTCAGGTTTGTCATCTGTCAATGGAAATATTGGAGGTTATCATAGGCCTTGGAAAGGCGTTATAGCTGCCCTGAAAAGAAATCCAGCAAAACCTGTACTCACAAATCCAAATGCCCCCATGCTTCTGAGCCACACAGTGTGCCTAAACCACATAATAGAATCCACGTTTGGAATTGTAGTGAGGAGAGGCTGATTAATTTACAGGATGCGTGTCTCCAGGAGCACAACAGGGGCAAAATATACTGGGCACTACAATGTATGGGCACTACAATGTCAGATTTGCAATTTTCACTCAGCAACTTCCACTGAGTATTTGTTTTTGGAAAACACCCATGGAATCAAAACTATCAATATACCTGTAGATAAATTTCCAGAGGCATGTATTTTCCAAAATGGGGTCACTTGCGGAAATTCTACCACTTAGGGGCTTTGTATACGGAGTCTGAAAACAATTCTAGAAAAATGTATGCTCCAAGAGTCAAATAGCGCCTTCTCTCCTGAGTCTCACCATGTGGCTAATCAGTACTGTATCGCCATATGTGAGGTATTGCCATGTTTAGCAGAAATCATGTAACACATCTTGGAGCCATTTTTACCGATTTTCCCATGTAAAAATGTAAAATCTAGGGCTAAAATCTAATTTTTGTAGTTAAAATGTAATTATTTTTTATTCAATGGCCAATGGCATAAAAATCTCTGACACATCTGTGGTGTCAATATCATCACTGCACCCCTAGATGAATTCTTTGAAAGGTGTAGTCTGTAAAATCTGGTCACTTGTGGGGGGTTTTGGTGGTCCAGGACCTCAGTGGCTCTGCCGATGTGACATGGCACCCGCAATCCATAACAGCAAAATTTGCTCTATAATATAGCACTCCTTCCCTTGTGAGCTTTGTACTGTGCCAGAAAAGTAGTTTCACACCTCATATGAGGTACTGAGTACTCAGAAGAAATTGAACATCAAATTGGATGTCCATTTTTTCATATTGGTCCTTTTAAAAACTAAAAACTTAACACTAAAACATTTTAGTGAAAAAAAGTAATATTTTTCTTCACCACCCAACGATTTAAAATTTTGTGAAGCACCTGTGGTGTTAATTTGCTCACTGAACCCCTACTGAAATTCATTGAGGGGTGGAGTTTGTAAAATTGCATGACTTTTGAGGGCTCTGCCGTTCTGGCACCTCAGGGGCTTTGCCAATGAGACATAGCACCACCAAACCACTCCAACAAAATCTGAACTCCAATGTGGCGCTCCTTACCTTTTGATCTTTGCACTGTACCTCAAAAGTAGTTTTCATCCATATATTGGGTATTGGCATATGGAAGAATTGCAAAAATGAAAATAAAAAGGGGCTAGAGTTTATTTCGTGGGAAAAATTATTTTTTTCATTTTCACTGTACAACACTATAACATTCTGTGAAGCACCTGTGTGTTCAAGTTACGCACCATACATTTAAATAAATTCTTTAAAGGGTGTAGTTTCCAAAATAGGGTCACTTGTTGGGGGTATGCACTGTTTAAGCACCTTAGAAGTTTTGCAAGTGCTACATGGCGTCCACTTTCTATTCCAGCCAATTTTGAGTTCCAAAAGGGGAATAGTGCTCTTTCATTTCCGAGCCCTGCCATGCGCCCAAACAGTAGTTTTCCACCACACTTGGAGTAAATGCATAACAAACTGTATCATCAAAATTTGGGGCTAAAGCAACATTTTGTTGGAAAAATTTTCATTTTTTTTTTCTTCCACATTGCTTTAGTTCCTGTGAAGCACCTAATAAACTTCTTGGATGTGGTTTTGAGCTCTTTGAGGGGTGCAGGTATTAAAACAGTATCACTTTTGGGTATTTCCTTTCACCTAGGCCCCTCAGATTCACTTCAAATTTTATGATGTCTCTAAACCAATTGGTTTTGTAAAGTTTGTTGGATAAACGAGAAACTGCTGCTAAAATTTTAACCCTTGTAGCGTCAGAACATAAAAAAATGTGTTTCAAAAATGGTGCTGATGTAAAGTAGACATGCGCTAAATATTATTTATTAGTGATTTTGTGTGACATAGCTATCTGCTTTAAGCATAAAAATTAAAAGTTCAAATATTGTGAAATTTTCAAATTTTGTGCAAATTTTGATTTTTTTCATAAATCAATGAAAATAATATCGACCAAAATGTACCACTAACATGAAGTACAATACGTCACAAAATAACAAATTCAGAATCACTGAGATCCTTTGAAGCGTTCTGGAGTTATTACCACATAAAGTGACACTGGGCAGAATTGAAAAAAAATTAGCCCGGTCATGGTATTAAAACATACAATAGGATAAAGAGTTGCACACAAGTGACAATGTATATGGGAATGATAAAAAGCAAAACTGATATGGGAATACTAGACTGAAAAATACAATGGACTATCTGAAAAAGTGAAAAACATGAAAAATGGAATATGCATAACTGCTATGAATAATAAGAATATAAGAGATGTTGATTGTATTGATTGTGACGATCGTGAGACTAAAGCGGGCTTTACACGCTGCGACATCGCTAGCACCCGCCCCCGTCGTTCATACGATATCTGGTGATCGCTGCCATAGAGAACATTATCGCTACGACAGCTTCACACGCACATACCTGGCTGGCGACGTCGCTGTGACCGCCGAACAATCCCTCCTTTAAGGGGGAGATGCGTTCGGGCTTCACCGTGACATCACTAAGCGGCCGGCCAATAGAAGCGGAGGGGCAGAGATGAGCGGGACATAACATCCCGCCCACCTCCTTCCTATTATGGAAAGGAGTGACGTGTCACCGATCAATGATTTTTGACGTTTTTGCGATCGGTGATCGTCGCTTCTAGGGTTTACACACTGCGATGTCGGTAACGGTGCCAGACGTGCGTCACTAACGACGTGACCCCGACGATATATCGTTACCGATGTCACAACGTGTAAAGCCCCCTTTAGTCCAGAGGTGGATCCACGGGACCATGCACCGGACTCCCCTAGGGCGACCACCAGGAGCGAACCCCTATACAGGGACTGATTGGTGACCACTCCAGAGGGCCTAAATGCACGGCACCCGGGACACAAGCGAACACGGGTTCCGTGTCCAGGAGATGTCCGTGAGGGGAATAACCCAGAGTCTGTGGACAGGACGAAGGCGTGGAACCGGGTACAGGTGCCAACAGGTAACAACGGCTGTGGTTCGGATCCAGTGAGGAGAGTTAGCTGAGGTTGCCAAACGGAATCCAGAATTGGCGATGAGTACAGACTGGCAGGATGCTGGATTCCATGGATGACAGCCACCGGAGCCACTTCAGGAAAACCAGAAGGCTGGACGGATACAGACAGGCAGTTGGAATCTGTGGGTAGAGACAGGGTTAACTTGGGTACGAAGCACAGAGGGACCTGAACACCTAGCGCAAGAAGCAAGCTACTAGAACACGTTGAACAGGCACCGCCCACAAGGAAAAGGAAGTCTTATATACCCTGTACCTGTAATCAGCCATATCCTATTTCCAAAACGCTGGCACTTTAAGAAGAGGTGAGAGAGCGTGCCCTAGTGCGGATGCGCGAGGCCCAAGCGCCGGAGAACAGTGCAGAAGGCAGAGGAGGAGATGCAGGGGAGCCAGCAGCAGTGTCCTGGGCAGCAGCGGGACGCCGGAGCCGACGGACGGAGCACTCGAGGGATGCACCGGAGGGTGAGAGGGAGCGTGGACCGCGGTTACGGCGCCCGGGGACCGGGTTGGTGAGTGCCGACCGGCGGAGTGAACCCGGAAGTGTAACATTGATCAATGCAAAAGAGCCCCAAAACCAACACCAAGGTAATGCTTCTCATACACAGCAAGTTTTTTTAACTACAGGTGAGGTTACATATAGGTGAGGGACCTTAAAAATAGAGATTACCTTGGCGTTGGTTTTGGGCTCTTTTGCATTAATCAATACAATGGCTAAACATCTCTTATATTCCTATTATTCATAACAGTTATGCATATTCCATTTTTTATGTTTTTCACTTTTTCAGATAGTTCATTGTATTTTTCAGTCTAGTATTCACATAGCAGTTTTGCTTTTCATCATTCCCATGTACATTGTGACTAGTGTGCAACTCTTTATCCTATTGTATAGTTATGTTTTTTTGAGTCTTGCACCTTGTTCACACCATTGGTGTTCCAGACATACATTCTTTAGAGCAGTGGTCTCAAACTCGGCTGGGTGTATGGGCCGCACAGAGGAAAAAAATAATTTGGGGGGCCGCATTCTTTGCAGGACAAAGTGACATTTTTATTGGTATCATATTTTTTTTTTTTACACACCTTTGGATCACTGATTTAGAACACTTTTCACTTATTATAACAAATGTGCACATTCTTTGTTTAAATATAAAAAAAAAATGTTGAAGGTAAAAAAAAAGGTCATGCCTTTTTTTTTTTTTTTACATTTTATCCCTTTCTTGTAACTAATAGTGTTACAATTATCACTATATAGAAATTTTGGCCAACATTTTTAGTAATGTTCCCCATCTTGTTGTAATGTGCCCATCCTTGTCCCCTTGTAGTATTGTGCCCCATCCTACTCCCCGTCCTACAGTAATGAGCTCATCCTTGTCCCCATCCTATAGTAATGTCCCCAGCCTTGTCCCCATCTTATCGTAATGTGCCCATCCTGTAGTAATGTGTCCAGCCTTGTCCCCATCCTATAGTAATGTTCCCCATCCTTGTCCTCTTGCAGCAATCTCCCTATCCTATAGTACTGTCCCCATCCTATAGTTGTCCCATTCTATAGTAATGTGCCCATCCTACAGTAATGTCCGCATCCTATAGTAATGGGCCAACCTTGTCCCCATCCTATAGTAATGTCCCCAGCCTTGTCCCCATCTTATCGTAATGTGCCCATCCTGTAGTAATGTGTCCAGCCTTGTCCCCATCTTATAGTAATGTTCCCCATCCTTGTCCTCTTGTACCAATCTCCGTATCCTGTCGTACTGTCCCCATCCTATAGTTATCCCATTCTATAGTAATGTGCCCATCCCACAGTAATGTCCCCATCCTATAGTAATGTGCCAACCTTGTCCCCATCTTATCATAATGTGCCCATCCTGTAGTAATGTGTCCATCCTAGTCTCCATCCTATAGTAATGTCCCAAGTCTTGTCCCATCTTATCATAATGTGCCCATCCTGTAGTAATGTCCCCAGCCTTATCCCTATCCTATAGTAATGTTTCCCATCCTTGTCCCCTTGTAGTAATGTCCCTATCTTATAGTAATGTGCCCATCCTAGTCCCCATCCTATAGTAATGACCCCAGCCTTGTCCCCATTCTATAGTAATATCCCCATCCAATAGTATTATGCCCACCCTTGTTATGT
Source organism: Anomaloglossus baeobatrachus (assembly GCF_048569485.1). Classification (NCBI taxonomy): domain Eukaryota; kingdom Metazoa; phylum Chordata; class Amphibia; order Anura; family Aromobatidae; genus Anomaloglossus; species Anomaloglossus baeobatrachus. The sequence continues at coordinate 649,757,425 of NC_134355.1, forward strand.
CCCCAGCCTCGTCCCCATCCTATAGAAATGTGCCCACTTTGTCCTTATTCTATAGTCATGTGCCCACCTTGTCCCTATTCTATAGTAATGTGCCCACCTTGTCCCTATGCTATAGTCATGTGCCCACCTTGTCCTTATTCTATAGTAATGTGCCCACCTTGTCCCTATTCTATAGTCATGTGCCCACCTTGTCCCCATCCTATAGTCATGTGCCCAGCTTGTCCCTATTCTAAGTCATGTGCCCACCTTGTCCCCATCCTATAGTCATATGCCCACCTTGTCCCTATTCTATAGTCATGTGCCCACCTTGTCCCTATTCTATAGTCACGTGCCCACCTTGTCCCCATCCTATAGTCATGTACCCAGCTTGTCCCTATTCTATAGTAATGTGCCCACCTTGTCCCTATTCTATAGTCATGTGTCCACCTTGTCCCCATCCTATAGTCATGTGCCCACCTTGTGCCTATTTTATAGTCATGTGCCCACCTTGTCCCTATTCTATAGTCATGTGCCCACCTTGTCGATATTCTATAGTCATGTGCCCATCTTGTCCCTATTCTATAGTAATGTCCCCATCCTGTAGTAATGGGTGGGGGTGGGGGGGGGGCAGTGGCGGCGGCTGAAAGGGGCAGTGGCTATACCTTACTGATCGTTCTCCTCAGCTTCCACAGATGCAGGAGTGAAGCTGAGGGGAGCGGTCTCCGGCCCCAGATCCACAGTGATTGGAGAGATCGGTCACAAGGCCAGTCTTGTCTTTCCAATCAGAGCTAGGGGTGGGTGAAACAGAGGTCACCCAGCTCCAGCCAATGATCAGGGCTTTGGCTGCACTGATCATGGCTGGATTTCAATGTTTCAGCCATTTTCAATAGCTGAAACATTACAGTGGCTGTGATTGGCTGATCAGCGTTCATCAGCCAATCACAGCCTCCGTAGGTCCGGGGAGGAGACACCACCCCTCCTGAGGTCCCCTCCTCCCCGAATCTACGGTGTTTGCAAAGCGATCGCAGCCACCAGGGTTCCGGGGCCGTGATTTCGCCATGACGTACTTGGTACGTCATGGGTCCTTATTCTTTAAGTATCAGGGAACCATGACGTACCCAGTACGTCATACGTCGCTAAGGGGTTAATGTGCTGTCCTTCACATACACACACAAAAAAAACCCCACCGTTCTTCTCGCCTGTCCCACTTTCCCCTCGGCTGCCTCATCTCTGCTTCTTGCTGTCTGTAGGCCCATGCCCCCGGTGACTATCGCGGCAGGTGCAGGGGCTACAGTGCCTGGCAGCGATTTATGTCAGATGGTTGTTTTGCCGGCGCTGTGCGCGCAGAGCCCTTAACTCTGAGAGCACAGCGCTGGCAAAATATTCATCTAACAAAGTGCTGACAGTGACTGCGGCCCCTTGATAGTTAACAGGGAAACCGGCCTGGTGACCGCACGAAGCAGCCTGAGGGGCCTCATGCGGTCCGTGGGCCGCGTATTTGAGACCTCTGCTTTAGAGGGTATCAAAAACAAGACTTTGACACGGAAGAGTTAATATGGTAAATACATCTCCATTCATTTTCTATAGGTTTGCCTTTTCCAAAAAGGGGACATTGCCGACCATAGTTCCGAAACCTGATCCTAATGTGTCTATTGGACAGAGATTGGGAATGAGTAGTCTGGACGTGATGAAAATTAATGCCAATTATGGCTGCAGTAAGTTTTGTATTGCCTCACACTAATTCTTTTTATCTTTCACGTGAACTTTACCCTCCTCCCTAATGTCCTTTTGTATCACCACAAAAAGATCTTTGTAGGATAAAACTGATGACGGCAGTAGGATCTCTTTCTGGAAGCAGTTCCATGGCAAATCAAGGTGGTGGAAACTGCCTGTGGCTTATTCAAGTCCCAAGCAACAAGGTAAAGTCCATGAATACAAAAACATACCAATTGGATATTTTGGAATTATTTTTTGTAGCTTATTCCAAACTAATAGCATTTTTTTTGGTTTTGTCTCAGGTTTTATTGCAATTTTCTTTTGTTAATATCGCTTCTACTGACTATGTTAAAGTCTATGATGGTCTTACTAAATCATCACCTGTCCTACTGGAGAGCACCTACGGGTTTGGACCAATCTTACCTCTGAGGTCATCTACGCGTAACATGGTTGTGGAGTTTGTGACCATAGCCGGGTCCATATCCAGTACATTTAATGCCTTTTATATCACCGGTAAGTGTTTAATATTCATCCTGAGATGACCAAGGTATCTTCTGCTTCACCAAAGGCTCTTGTTGTATTGGTAGATGAAATGAGGGACTAAGTGGTGGCCGAACACATCTGACACTTTTTATCTGTAGCATCTAAGGACTGTAAAAATTGTGGTGCTCAACTTGAGGGAAGATTTGCCATTCCTCTATAGACATTGGATGGATTACATGGCGTCCACCACTACAAATTTGGTGCCTATGGTCAGCGTTACTTTTCTGGTTGCTGCTGTCAACTGGATACAAGTGAAAGAAGCACTACCACTCCATTAACACTGTGGATTTTAGGGCCCACCATTATGTTGATTGTCCTCTTCAGAGCTGTAAAGGGGGCTTAACACGCTGCGACATCGCTAATGCGGAGTCGTTGGGGTCACGGAATTTGTGACGCACATCCGGCCGCATTAGCGATGTTGCTGCGTGTGACACCGATGAGCGATTTTGCATCGTTGCAAAAACGTGCAAAATCGCTCATCGGTGACATGGGGTCCATTCTCGATTATCGTTACTGCAGCAGTAACGATGTAGTTCGTCGCTCCTGCGGCAGCACACATCGCTATGTGTGACGCCGCAGGAACGAGGAACCTCTTCTTACCTGCCTCCCGGCCGCTATGAGGTAGGAAGGAGGTGGGCGGGATCTTCCGGCCACTCATCTCCGCCCCTCCGCTTCTATTGGGCGGCCGCTCAGTGACGTTGCTGTGACGCCGCACGGACCGCCCCCTTAGAAAGGAGGCGGTTTGCCGGTCACAGCGACGTCGCCGGGCAGGTAAGTATGTGTGACGGGTCTGCGCGATGTTGTGCGGCACGGGCAGCGATTTGCCCGTGTCGCACAACAGATGGGGGCTGGTACCCACGCTAGCGATATCGGGACCGATATCGCAGCATGTAAAGTAGCCTTAATCCCCTTTTCCAACAATCATAGATTTATCACCTCATGAAGCGCTCGTAAAAATACTAGGACCACCATAGATAAATCTATAATCATTAAAGAAGAGGACCTGCAAGATACTGTGAGAACTTAGGTAGAAAATTGGATTCTACCTAAAGATTTGACTACCCAAAATTAATCTTTGATATTTTATTGTTTCTAATTTTTTTTCTCTTTACTTTTCAGCAATTTAAGACATCAGAAAATATCGAGGAGGATATACTTATTCAACGTAAACCCTTCGTTTTGCAAATTGTGGTAGACGCTGGTATCGATTCATTGCAACATCTAATGGTTGTCCAGCTTCTAAAAACATTTTCACGGGGTGTTTTCAAATATTAAAGTGAGACATAGTCATGAACTCTAACCCCCGTGGATCCGAACAGGCCACTGTGATGACCCTGCCTTAGGGGACCTGACTGCATAGGTCTGTAATTGGCCTCGGCAGTTAGGTGAATGAAACAGAACATCATCCAAGGCACAGCCAAATCTCCTTTCAATCACCTGACCGCAGCAGCCAGTTACATGCTTAGTGATCAGATGGCTCAATAAACGGACGTCATTTCTTTCCGTCTTGTCACAGACCACTGATACTGCCTGTACTGGATCCAAAAATGTTAGATCCAGCTTTTTTTTATACCATCCCTTCCACTTTTTTTTTTTTTGAGTTGGGGAGGTCGGACAATCCATTTAACATGTCTGTTGCTGTTTTTAATAAGCTACAAAATTTTGTTGTTTTTTTTTACTTTCATATGCTCCGACGTAAGTTTCGGAAGGAAGAAATTAATGTCTTCAGGACTGCCAAATTTCACAGTTAGGGCTCATTCAGATAGCATTTTTTTACGCATGAGTTCTTTCCATGCCTATTATAGTCTATGGAGTTATACACATGTCAGTGTATTTTGTGCTCACAATAAAAGACAGTTGCACTCTGAAATGCTAAAGATAGCAAACCATGAATGTAAAAATATAGAAATGCATAACTGGAAATCTAAGAAAAAATAGAGATATTTAGCATATAAAAATGGCCATTTTCACATCTGCCTAGTAGCTGCATCAAGGCATATTTCATATTACTGGGAACCTACACTGAACTGAAGCCTCTTTATGGGTTTAAAAACCTCTATGTGTATGGGTGAGTAGGAACCTGCTATAAAGAATAAAGTCATCTGTGGCTAATAGGGGAAGGGGTGCAAAGTCGGAAGGCATGACCCCATAATCTAGACAAAAAGAATGACGGCACTCCCAAACATGCAGTGTGAACATGTGCATAACTGAACATGACATACAATGACAAAAGAAAAAAAAGACAGCTGCACTCTTAAATGATAAAGCATGCAAACCATGAAGGTAAGACTATAGACATGCATTACTACTAAAGGAAATCTAAGAAAAAATTGAGATATTTAGCATATAAAAATGTCCATTTCCATATCTGCCCAGTAGCCGCATCAAGGCATATCTCATATTACTGGCAACCTACACTGAACTGAAGCCTCTCTCTGGGTTTAAAAACATCCATTTTTATGGGTAAGAACCTGTTATAGAGAATAAAGTCACCTGACATTAATAGGAGGAGGGGTGCACAGTCAGAGGGCATGACCCCATAATCTAGACAGGTGATTTTATTCTTTATAGCAGGTTCCTACCTGCCCATACACATGGAGGTTTTTATACCCAAAGAGAGGCTTTAGTTCAGTATAGGTACTCAGTATACGAGATATGCCTTGATGCGGCTATTGGGCAGATATAGAAATGGACATTTTTGTATGCTCAATATCTCAATTTTTAATTTTGATTTACTTTAGCAGTAATGCATGTCTGTATTCTTACATTCATGGTTTGCATGCTTTAACATAACAGCGTGCAACTGTATTTTTTTGTCATTAGATGTCATGTTCACTTATGCACCTATTCACACTACATGTTAGGGAGTGCCGACAGTCTTTTTGTCCTGTGTATTTTTTGCTGACTGAGTGATTCACGCAAAATCATGTAAAGATGCTCGATTTTGATCAGAGTCATGTACCAAACTCACAAATGCAAGTCTAAGGATCCGTGAAAAAAATGAGACATCACATGAATCCCATCCATGTGCTGTTGTTTTTCAGACTGTTTGCTAAGAAAAAACTTTTTTTTTCATATAAAAACTGATATAAATTTGATGGTAAAAATTGACACTGATAAAAACAGCAATGATGACACTTGGACCATTTTTTGCTTACAAGAAAAACTATTGTCATCTGAATGAGCCCTTATGGTGTGCTATTTGTCAGAAGTTTTAGAAAAGAGAAACTGATGAGGGGTGTAACTAAGTTGGGTTGTCAAAGGGAGAGTCTTTAACTTATGCAGCATTGAATTCTGCTATTTACTCTCGTCTATGAATTGCCTAAATTTATGTATGAAACATTTATATTAATGATGGCTATAAATAAACGAACACTCCAGTAAACCCCTGGAGTTTGTTGGAGATCACATGCTTGTGTATTTCTTCTGTTCTCATGGGCTATTAATAGGGGTGATCGAATACCTCAAATATTCGGCTTCGCGAATATTTGCCGAATAGGTCGCCGCTATTCGACTATTCGCGAATATTCGATGTGCAATGTGGAACAATGTGAAACAATGTGAAACCCAATGTGGAACAATGTGAAACCCAAATAACAACTATTCGGAACTATTCGGGCTTCCCATAGACTTACATTGCGCATCGAATATTCGCATAGCGGCAACCTATTCGTCAGATATTCGCGAAGTCGAATATTTGAGGTATTCGATCATCCCTAGCTATTAACTAAATCCCATAAACGTCTAAGTTGAAATTAGGGCCACACTGGTTAAGTAGAAATTTCAGTACATTACACTTTAAAAGATATGGTCACCTTTAGGTATAATTTTTTAACTAAAGAGGTTTCCTGAGGTCATTTTGAGTTTGAAAAAATAGGGACTGTTTAGCAGAGTACCAGAAAGCCACCCATTTATCGTTTAGGTGTTTTTTTCTATCCACTCTTGGTTCCCCTAAGCCACCACGGCACACCTGGTTTGTTGACATATAGTACACATCCAGTTTGCAGATGAAAACTACATGTTCCATGTTTTTTATTGCTGGTCTCACAAACAGGGTTGTTACCATCCCTCTGTGCTCCAGAATGCAGTGCCTGCCCACCAGAGCCTCTCAGAGTGCTGGTCTGCATAGATTACCTCCCACACTGCTTGCTCATCCACTACATGTGTACATAAGCTCTGAGTTCTCGTGGTCTTTTATGCTCTACTCATCCCCATTAATACTGTCGCGGGCGGAGGAGGGGACGCTGCGCTCTCCCACTGCTCGGGTCCGGCCGCCGCTGCTCTGCGGCTGCTGCTGCTCGGTGGCTCGAGCGATGGGCCGGATCCCGGGGACTCGAGCGGCGCTCCTCGCCCGTGAGTGAAAAGGGGATTGATTTATGGGGATTTATTGTCCGTGACGCCACCCACGGTTGTGGTGATTTTTGGTAACACCACCGCTGCTCTGTATGGGGATCCCGGGAGCGGTGACAGGGAGCAGCAGAGTTGTTAGTTCTCCCCTCCATGGGTAGGGGTTGGTTGTCCCGGGGCCCAGTGATGGGGTGTAGGATGAGAGATGGCAGGCCAGATGCGGGGCCTGGTGAGGTGCAGGGTCGCAGGGGCAGCGCTGTGCCTCATGGCACGGTGGTACTCACTCAGCCTGAGACGGTGACACAGTTCTCGGTAAAACACACGGCTGGAAAGACGGTTCCCATGGACGGCTGCTGTTGCTTTTCCTCGGTAGTTAACGGTGACTGTCTCTTTCCCTGCACTTAGTACTTCTGTTGGTAGCGATGGATTCCCACCGGTAACCCGCTCCCCGACTTGGATATGGGCCGGAGGAGCCCCTCTTTGCCCGCAGGCGCTGGCCCTGAGAAACTGGTGCCTTGGCGGTGGCGGTGTCTCTCTCATACGGTTGGACTGTTGCCTTCAATCGGGACTTAGTTGTTTGGAAACCCGGAGGTCCCCTTCACTGAAGGATTTGGCAAATTCACGGCGACTCCTAGCCTTGCCGGGATCCGAAAGGCCCCTGCCAATGGTGCTGGCTTCTCCTTGTGTACCGGTCCGGTACTGCCGGGCCACCACCCGTCCACGGTCCTTACGGTAACTCCGATAGGCCACTCCTGCAGATGGTCACCGCCGTCTGCTAACCTTGCTGTCTTCGTCCGGGGCACACACCCGGACCAACTTCAGGCTCTCTAAAGCTGTCACTTTCCTCTTTCACTACTTTCCCTCCTTCCACTTTTAACTCCAAAACTAATCTGCCTGGTTTTCCCGCCTCCAGGACTGTGAACTCCTCGGTGGGTGGAGACCAACCGCCTGTCTCCACCCCCTGGTGTGGACATCAGCCCCTGGAGGAAGACAACAAGGATTTCTGGTCTAGCCTTGATGTGCCTAGCCGGGGTGTAGGGTGTGGTGATGTCATTACCTGTGACCCCTGGCTTGTCCAGGGCGTCACAATACAATGTCATAACCATAGAGAGACAACCTGTCTTTTCAGCCATGCCTCATGGAAAAAGAAGGGCTGGAGCGGGGGGCACTGCTATAGCAGAAGAACGGACATGACATGGCTTTGTAAGCACAGACACACATAGGATTAATAGGGAGTTTGAGTAGAAAAGGGTTAATAGGGAATTTGGCAGGATATAGAGTGAGTTATAGGGATTTGAGTGGTCATATGATTAGGGTCGGATATGGGATTAGTTGGAAGTTTGTAGGAAGGAGTATGGAAAAGAAGAAGGAATACCTTGATAAGAAGAGGACGAGCCGTTGGGACATCCTGTCTCGTGGATCCTGGACCGGTGAACGACCTGCCCACCCACCTTTATTTAATGTTTTAAGGAATATCTTAATAAAAAAAAAATAATAATAATTTATCAACAATTATACTTTAGAATTGATAAGATGGTAAGGTGGTGGTCTTGATTGTTATGTTGCAGTAATGTCATGGCAGCTGAGGTGAGGAGGTCAGGGATGGCCTTGGTTAAAGGAGTAAGGGGTCACATCGGAGGTATGCTGAGCCTTCATTCTTGTTTATGGTTAAGTTTTGGCTGGGACGGTTCGCAGGGAACAGGTTAAAATTTGGAAGGGACAGCACTGTGACATTTGTCAGCCCCAAGTTGGAGTGGTGCGACTGGGGATGGTTTCTGGTGCTGTTCAGTCATTTAAGCCATCCAGGATCTCCTCAGAGCAAAGGTTATGGTTATGATGGTTATCAGTTTTGAGTATGTTATTATTAATTGTAAATAATAAAGGCTGCTGTGGCCGTATATCTCCATCGTCACTCAGTGTTTGTGTGGTTATTGTGTATGGGACATTTTACAATACCCTAGTCAAGGAAAAAAATATATAATATATATGAAGTATTGGATAATATTTTGGTCAAAGTACGCAATCTTGCAACCCACGTCAAGGGTCCTCATTTTTTGCGACAGTGCACTCATCAAGACAGACACACTAGTTAACAAAGCCAACATTAATGGACTTGGCTGCATTCTGCATGAAAATATATCGTGCAAAAACAAATATATATTTTATTAAGGTGGTTTTCTGCGTTCTGTTAGTGCATTAGTGTCTGTGACCTGGGCAGGTAAATACTGTTGACATTTTTTGCTGAGTTAATTCTTAAATTTTGGAGGAAATTTTAATTTCTCTCTCTGTGGCTTTGCTTTAATTTTAATATAGGGACTCACAAGACAGTGAGGAACCTTGATGTTGTTTGCGAGCTTCTGTATTTTGGCCAAAATCTTAACTTATACCTCATATATTATATGTATTTTTTCTACATTATTTTTTATGCAGGATGCATCTTAGTCCACTAATGTTGGCCTTGTAAAGCAGAGAGTCTGAGGTAGCAGGACACACACATTAACAGCTCCTCCAGAATCCACTTTATAATCCTACTTACCTGGAGAATGGGGACATACTTGTATTTCAGGCTTGTACTGATGGCACAGAGGCAGTGGCACACATGGAACCTGAAACTGCCGGGGTCCGGTATGATGCTCCAAAATAAGAGACTTACCGTAAACAAGCCGCGGCCCAGGTGGAGAGCACTCAGCAATATGGCGCCATGGGGTGCTCTGCACAAATGGCGGTGGATAAGAAAGAGAGTAAGACCCCTGGTATTGCAGCATGCCTGGAACAATATGCTGAACCCCAAATCTAAGGGAAATGTTCACCAATCTGGTCCCTCAATGCCTGATGCTTGTGGGTCAAAGAGTAGAGGAGATGGTGTTGGAGCAAGATGGTGGGCTCTAATACTATAATCACAATGTGTCCTCAGGCTCATAAAGGTGACATGGCTGTTGAGGAGGGAGGCGCAAAGCCATCATTAAAGGATGTGTTTCATACAGTTTCACAGTGCAATTATGCCTTAACAACTCTAAATGGACTGCTTAAAGATCGATGTTTCTATTATCAGACAAGGCATGCAGAAAATGAGGGAGCATCTTACTACATTGAAGGCTGTATGGGGTAAATGGAGGATAAGCTGTGATCAATGTATAAAGAAGTCAAGAGAGCTTCCACTAATATTTTAGTGTTATCCAATAAAACCGGTGATCTAGATAATAGGCTGTGGTGTAATAACATTCATCTGGTAGGGGTCCCGGAGAAACCTGAGGTGAATGGTCCAGATGACTTCTTCGAGAAATGGCTGTTTACAATAGAAAGGGCGAATAGACTTCCCTCCAGACCCTTACCACCAGCACGAGCTCCACCAAGATCGGTATTAATAAAAATGCTATATTTCAAGGACAGACACAAACTATTAACATCAGCATGACTCTCTCTTGACTGTCATGTTGAGGGCTCAAAAGTGTCCATCTTCCCTGACATCTTGGCGGAAATTCAAAAAAGACAGGCACAGTTTTAAGACAAGCTACAGTAATCCATGCTGTTGTACCCAGCGTGACTGAGGGTCTCAGCCTTTAGTGAAACTCACTTTTTTGATAACCCAAAAGATACTAGGTGGTGATTAGATCTCCATGAACACCAGCTAAGAAACCATTGAATATTGTGTCCGCAATTATTTTGTATATTTCTCTCCTTTGGGCTTTATTTGATGTTTGGACATAATAATCCACCGAACATATTTGCCTAACGTGTTTATAAAGGTGGTGCTGTTTCAAATTGCTATTATATCCCTGGCTAAACTGAAACCGTTTATTCCTATATTTCAGGAGCTTAATTTCCTCCATGCATAGTTATTATGGCATATAAATTGGTTTACAATGCCCTCTAGTTACTGTTTTGGGGGCACTGACTACATATCCCACCTTCAGGGATTGATATTGCTCATAGTGGATGGTGAAGGGTGGAGGTAAGGGGGGGTATCATGATTCTGCTCTGTGTGCTCTGCTTTCTTGCAGAGGTTTTGCTGGTCCCTATGTTTTTCCCCGGGTTCCGGTTGTGTACTTGTGGTGGGGGAGGGGTCTTTCCTTTTAAGCCTCGGTTCGAGTATTGCTCCGCTTTATCTGGGAGCTGTTTCCTCCAGAGCGCCGCCAGTGATACTTCCTGCTAGGCAGTGCTCGTCTCTGGCTCCTGTGAGTGTCTTACGTGATTATGTCCCCGTACCTTGTTTCCCCATTCCTCCCCCGACTCCTTCCTATTGACTTCAGTCCCTCATACCCTGACCTCGGCTTGCTCTCAGACTCCATCTCTGTCCACCCCCTTGTACTGATGTAACCTCTCCGTGTACTGACTCCTGGCTTGTTTGACTACTCTTCACTTGACTTTGCTTCACCTAGCCTATTAAGCCGGCAGCTCCTGTCTATTTCTGTCTGGCAACATCTAGTGGTTTAGTGGTTAACTGTACCCTGGTAAACATTGTCACAGGCGGGTTGTTTTACTTTGGTTGGGCTATCTCTGGAACTAGTGTGTCGCCCAGGGATAAGGGGTACTCAGATCCGGGGCAAAGGGTCACTTTTGTAGGTGTACGGTAGCGTGACCCGGTCTGTGATCCCAGGCTCCACAGCAAAAAGGGGATTATGTACAGGGGAATTGTCCGTGACGTCACCCGTGGGTTGCGGTGATGAGATGGTGGCACCACTGCCTCTGGGGACCGTGCCCGGGGCTGGTGTGGGGCAGCAAGGTGGAATCCCCTCCACGGGTAGGGGAGGTGTAGTATCGGGGCCCAATTGGGAGTTGTGGTGGTGGCAGGGATTGCAGGGAATAGTACACTCACAGTTCGGTTATCGTGGTGCTGGATGAAGCTGAATTGATGTGGAGTGTCAGGAACGGAGATGGAAGAAATACACAGTCTTTTATTGCTGGTAACTGGTGCCCACGGCTGCTGTGAGGATGGGTCTCCTGCCTGAGGTCTGTGTCCGTGTCTGCTCCGTGCACCGGTCCGGACAGGGTCCCGACAGCTGGCAGCGGGGGGGGGGCACTACCCTCTCCCGGTCCACTTTGGGTACCCACAAGCAGCTGGCCTATTCCTGAGGCCCTTACTACAACTCTTCCTAGCTCCCCACTGGAGCTGCGTCCAGACTTCTCTCCTCCTGCAGACTGACTAAACTCTGCTCTCTCCAAGCTCCTCCCTCCCCTTTCCATTTTCCTGAGGAGGGGGCGAGTGGGGCCTGATTGGTTGGTGTGTATTGGTGTGGGAAACTCCCCAAGGGAGAGTGAGCTCTGCACCATAAAGATGTATGCAGACCTCTGTGACACCCTGGTTTTGCCAGGGCGGCACACTAGATATAAGTTCTTCTCTATCCTCTACCATGCCTGATGAAGAGACCTGAGTAGTCTTGAAAGCTTGCAATTATTACCATCTTTTCAGTTAGCCATTAAAAGATATCAACCACTGAGGACTCTGTTCTTTTAAACAATTTTTTTATCTCTATCCTGAAGTATTTTATTAACCATTTAAGTGAATATGATAATGTCAGGTCAGGTAAATCTGGTTTTGCAGAAAGTGTGAGGCATGGGGGACCCCAATAAAAGATATGCCCTTTTTAAATAGCTTAATAGTTTGATTTGCTTTTAGGAGACACATATGATTCCTTCTCTGTATAGACGTTGGAGGGGACCAGTTTTTTTTCATTCTACATTTGACAAGTGGATGTACCTATGGTTTTTTTACGTAGCCACAGCAAGGTCTATAAGGTCTGTAAGGCTAGAATCCCTGCCTGCATGGCTACAATACACTAAAGGCCGCTTTACACGCTACGATATATCAAACGATATGTCGTCGGGGTCACATCGTTAGTGATGCACATCCGGCGCCGTTTGACATCGTAGTGTGTGACAGCTATGAGCGACTGTGAATAAGCAAAAATACTCACCTTATCGTTGCTCGTTGACACGTCGCTCATTTTCAAAAAATCGAACGTCCTTCTGTGCGCCAGTTGTTTATCGTTCCCGAGGCAGCACACATTGCTCCGTGTGACACCCCGGCAACGATGAACTGCAGCTTACCTGCCTCCCGCCGGCAATGCGGAAGGAAGGAGGTGGGTGGGATGTTTACGTCCCGCTCATCTCCGCCCCTCCACTACTATTGGCCGGCCGCTGTGTGATGTCGCTGTGACGCCGAACGTCCCTCCCCCTTCAGGAAAAGGATGTTCACCGCCCATAGCGAGGTCATTTGGAAGGTAAGTACGTGTGACTGGGGTTACCGACTTTGTGCGACATAGGCAACAAATTGCCCGTATTGCACAAACAATGGGGGCGGGTGCGATTGCACATGTGAACGCACGATAAATCGTCCCTTGTAAAGTGGCCTTTACCCTTCTTCAGCAACTAGCCCTATACTAATTTTAGCTAAAGGCTGCTTTACACGCTGCAATATCATTATCAATATCGCTAGCGTGCATACCCGCCCCCCATCGTTTGTACGACATGGGCAAATCGCTGCCCGTGGCGCACAAAATCGCTCGGACCCGTCACACTACTTACCTGCCTAGCGTCATCGCTGTGACCGGCGAGCCGCTTCCTTTCTAACGCTCAATAGAAGCGGAGGTGCGGAGATGAGCGGGCCGAACATCCCGCCCACCTCCTTCCTTCCTCATTGCCGGTGGACGCAGGTAAGGAGATGTTCGTCGTTCCTGCGGTGTCACACGTAGCGATGTGTGCTGCCGCAGGAACGACGAAAGACATCGTACAAGCAGCAGCAACGATAATTGGGAATAGGGGGGCATGTCACCGATTAGCGATTTTGCACGTTTTTGCAACGATTTAAAATCGCTCATCGGTGTCACACGCAACGACATCGCTAAAGCGGCCGGATGTGCGTCACAAATTCCGTGACCCCAACGATATCATTTGAGCGATGTCGTAGCATGTAAAGCGGCCTTAAGAGCGGTATTTTTAGAGGAATAGAATTGATTTGAATTAGCCCTGATCAGGACTTTTGGGTTAATGTAGCAGCAATAAGATCTGTAAGGTTAGAATCCCTGTCTACATGCTTGTAATACACTATCTCTACTTCAGAAGCTTACTCTACACTATTTGCAGACTAAGAGCGGTATTAGTATAGAGTAGAACCTATTTCAATTACCCCTTAAAAGGGGGCCCTGTTGGCAGGGCCGGACTGGGACTGAAATTCAGCCCTGGAACTCAAACCAAAGCAGCCCACATGTGGTGGCGCACTGGCGGTATAATACTGGCGGCGGCCAGCAGCATTGCAAATTGGCGGCGGGGGCCGCTCACCGGACCCCGCCGCTATAGTGGCGGCAGCCACAAAATAATTTTAAACAGCAGGCAGTGCGGGCAGGGCCGGCTCCAGGTTTTTGTGGGCCCCGGGCGGAAGAGTCCCAGTGGGCCCCATCCACACGCAGACACACACATACGTACACATACATATACATATTTAAAGACAACTTCACAAAAATACATATAGAACTGACACATCTATACAGTCATATACACTGACATACATAGATACACATCATACATGCATACAGACACACACAGCTCTGCTGCATACATACACACATAGCTCTGCTGCATACATACACACATAGCTCTGCTACATACATACACACATAGCTCTGCTACATACATAGCTCTGCTACAAACACACATAGCTCTGCTACATACATAAATCTGCTACATACATACACATAGCTCTGCTACATACATACACACATAGCTCTGCTACATACATGCATAGCTCTGCTACATACATACACACATAGCTCTGCTACATACATAGCTCTGCTACATACATACATAAATCTGCTACATACATACACATAGCTCTGCTACATACATACACACATAGCTCTGCTACATACACGCATAGCTCTGCTACATACATGCACACATAGCTCTGTTACATACATAGCTCTGCTACATACATACACACATAGCTCTGCTACATACACGCATAGCTCTGCTACATACATACACACATAGCTCTGCTACATACATACATGAATCTGCTACATACATACACATAGCTCTGCTACATACATACACACATAGCTCTGCTACATACAGACACACAGGTGGCTCTGAGGGGCCCACACACAGCTCCAGGGGCCAGCACATACAACACCGGGGGGGGGGAACGGGGAGCGCACATACCGCTCAGGTCACGGTGGAGAGGGGGCCCACACAGCGCCGGAGAAGAGCTGTGCTGGGGGTCGCTGGCTGGCACTGCAACTCCTTCATCTGTGGGACTGAGCAGGCTGGTCGGTAGCTCCGCCCACAGATGAAGTTCAAACCAGGAAGTCTGCGCGCTTTAAAGGGACGGCGCTGCAGATTCCTGGCGAGGACTGCGGACCCCCGGAACTCGGCCCGGGGGCAGCAGAACTAAGGCGAGGGGGCCCCGGCCAAGGGGCACCAGAACTGACGAGGCCGAGTGGGCCCCCCCGGCTCTCCAGGGCCCCGGCATTTGCCCAGGTATGCCGCGTGCACTGCTGACGCCGGCCCTGAGTGCGGGAGAGGCGGGGGGCGGCCCCCCCACCCCTCCACCGGCCAGCCCCCCGGGAGAAGTCCCGCCCCTCCCGCCTGTCAGTCCGGGCCTGACTGTTGGTTTAATGTTGCACCAGCAGGTATTGTGTGACCCTATAGGACACTATCCCTTCTTCAGCAGAAACTTTCTCTACAGTATTTTTCGGTGTAGTGCACCAAGTATGGTATCACCAGGTCTTATATACACCCTATGCAGCCAGGCAATCACAGTAATGCCAGTAGCCAACGTACTTGATTGAGTACTTAACAGTGCCCAGCACACTTTCCCATCACTAATAGTTACCTTTGAATCACTGAAATAAACTTGCTATTGATTTTCACCTTATCTATTTCTGAATACAAGTATCCAAATCTCATACATTTGGTAATGTGGCAAAAGGGTAACAGTGACAGTGTGCACATTGCACACAGTGACTTTTCTTTTCAGGCTGGAACAATCTGCTCAATGGCTCCATTCTGGTTACATTCCCTGAACCAGAGATTTCAAGACCATTCACCAGCTCAGCAATAGCTTTCTTTAGACAATAACTTTCTCTAGATTTTTTTTTAGACAATGTACTTGCCTGTTTCTTTTGCAATTTGGATATCCTATCAAGATAAAATTCTACCTAGACAAATATTAAAGAGATTGTCTACTATTCGAACAACTCCTTCTCAATCACTATTTCATCAAGTAAAAATAATGACACCTATTCTCACCTCTATTTTCTGTTCCAGCGGTGTCGGTGTAGCACCCACGGGGAAGGGGGTTAAAGGTACTCGTCGCTGGGCCTGTGATGTCGAGTCCGGGATGTCACGGGTGGCCCTGCCTGGCTTTGTGGCCCCGAGGTGTACAATAAAAGGGGGAAGGAGGGATGGTGGCTGATGGGAGTGGTAGTTGTCTTGTGACGCCACCTGCGGTATGCGGCCAGGGATTAGCCGCCGCTGCGGTCGCTGTCCTCTGGGGCGGGTGCTGTCGCAGCTAGGATAGTTCAGCTTCCCGGAGGTGAAGCTAGGCCCCAGGGAGGAGGATTGAGGTAGTTTTGGCTGTTGGTGCTGAAGCGAGGGGTGCCAGCAATAAGAGGCTGAGTCAGCTGCTGCGGTTCCAGGTCTCTTTACTCACAGTTCAAGTGCTGTCCTCTGCCGTCATGGGCACCAGTCGATCCCGGATCCTTTGGAGGTCAGAACCGGTAGGGTAGTCTTTCATGTGCATGAAAATATCGATTTCCATGGCCTGAAGCTGATTGAGGACCCCGGTTCTTGTAGTGTTAGCTCCCGTCCCAAGTGCAGGTGATGCGGGTCTTGGATGGGGGCCTGACCTTGATCACGACTCCGGACTCTATGTGCCACTGTGCTCCGGGATCTTCTGGGGGCCAGAGAGGGACATAAAATCCCCCTGTCCTGCAGATTCTGGTGATACAATGTGAAGTCTGTTCCACCCTAGGGCTCTGCACCCTGAGCTGCGCCACTCCCGAGGGAGCAAGGAAGCTCTCCCCTCAGCGACCGTATTGTCTCCTACGTCCCACAGGAGCTACCGAAAAACCCATCTGCTCCTGTCCTCTCCTGCTGGAGAACTCTTCTTGTGTCAGCTCCTAACTCCTCCTGGTGGCTGCTCCTCCCCTAGTTCCCTGTCACTAGTAAGTGGCAGCCCCTCCATGTTTGGTCACTACCGTAAGACCCGACCCTATCCCGGTCCCCAATGGGGAGGGCAACCTGACTCTATGTATGAGATTGTGTGTTGTGGAACAGGTACCGACCTCCTCTGGACCCAGGATGAGTACCGCACCTTAAGTGAGGTGCAGTACCCTGTGACGACTGAAGCCTCAGGGGTGCGACATCGTTATAAGGCTATATGCGCAGACTGCAGATTTTCTGCACACAAACTGCAACAAAAACTGCACCTTGTCACAGTGAGCCTGGAAATGTAAAAAATGCTTGTAATGATGGTGTGTTTTTGCCATGATTTTGTTAATGCATTTTTTAAAGGAGAAAGAAAATATGATAGGATAGGATAATTGATAGATAACAAGAATAGATAAATAGATAGAAATGTTAGATAGATAGATAGAACATATAAAATAGAAAGAAATAATAAATAGAATGGATAAAAAAGAAAGAATAGATAGAAAGAAAAACAGAATAGCTCAATAGAGGGATAGCTAGGTTGACAGCTGTTTTTTAATTTTTTTGGGGGTAAAAAAGTTAAGTGGGGTCACTCCCCATTTTTCATATGCAGCACAGGAACAGCAGCAGCTATGTGCTGTACCTTGGCTGGTTATGGAAAATAGAGGGGAACCCACACTTTCTTAAAAAAAAAAAATATGACGTGGAGTCCCCCCGTTGCTCTAAACCCAGCCAAGGTACAGCAGACAACTGGGGTTTGATATTATTAGGGTGGGAAGGGCAATCGTTATTTGGCCCTTTCTAGCCTAACAATAGCCCACAGCCGCCCCAAAAGTGGGGCATTCATAAGATGTGCCAATTTTTGATGCTGGACACGGCTCTTCCCGTTGCCCTGGTGCGGTGGCAATCGGGCTAATTAGGAATTAAAATCAGCCCACAGCTGCCACTAAGTCCTAGATTAGTGATGGCAGGCATCTATGAGACCCTGCCCCATCACTAATCTGTAAGTGAAAGTAAATAAACAAACACAAACACCCCAAAAATCCTTTATTTGGAATAAAATACAAATATTCCCCTCTTTCACCACTTTATTAACCCCCAAACACTCCTGCAGGTCCGACGTAATCCAGACAAGGTCCCACCATGATTCAGCTCTGCTACATCTCTGTCCTGTTTCAGCGAGCGCCATAGAGCATGACTGCCTGCTCTGAGTACAGACAGAGCCACGCAATCACAATGAACTCGGGTGAACCCCTGACTTCACAGTTGCGGGCCCCGCAATACCACATGTGTCGCAGAAGTGACGTCACGGGTTCACCATTGTGGGGTTCAGGCCGTGACTGAAGTGAGCTGTGCGATCAGCGGTGACATCACTCAGGTGAGTCCTCCACCTGCAGCTCATTTCAGATGTGGCCTGATTTGCAGTCACAGGTGGAGGACTCCGAGTGACGTCAGCACTGATCGCGCAGCTCACTTCAGTCATTCGGGTGATTTGCTGTCACTGGTGGAGGACTCCAACTATGGCCGCGGCTATCCTGAGTGATGTCACCGCTGACTACGTGGCTCACTTCAGTTGCTGCATGGACTTCACAGAGGGTAGTCATGTTCTATGGCACTCGTTGTGAGCGTCAGATGTATCAGTGATGGAAGTGTCGTGGGACCTTGTGTGGATTATGTCGGATCTGCAGGGGTGTTATTGGGGTTAATAAAGTGATGAAAGAAGGTGGTTTTTCGTCTTTTATTTAAAATAAAGGATTTTTGGGGTGTTTGTTTACTTTCACTTACTGATTAATGATGAGGGGGTGTGACATAGATGCCTGCCATGACTAATCTAGGACTTAGTGGCAGCTATGGGCTGTTATTAACTCCTTATTGTTGGTATATACAACAGTTGAAGGACTTTTTTATTTGTGTGAAGGAGGACTTTGTTCTGATCTGGCAGTAGATGGCGATGTTCTGCTGTTTCCTTAGTTACTGTATTGTAGAAAGTCTCTTGTTGTTCTTTCTTTCTAGTTTAATTTTCTCTTCCTGATGCAATGCTGTATCACTGTACATAATTTTACCTTATACTCAGAAGTAAAGAGCTTGCAATTCCATCTAATCTACTCTGTAAACTTTCTTCTGCAACTGGTAAGCTAGAAGCTGTGCTGTGCAACACTTATTACCCAGATTGCCACTGCACCAGGGCAATCGGAAGAGCTGGGTAAAGTGCCGTGACTGTCACATCTAATGGATGCGGCAATTTTGGGCAGCAACGCAAGAAGAATGAACTTGCTGCTTCATTTGCGTCAGACGGTTTTGACAAATAAACTGCAGACAAAAATACTGCAACGTGCGCACAGCTAATCTAAATTCTCATAGACTTTGCTGGGAAGTCAAAAGTCAGAACTTGATGACAACAAAACTGCACCAAAAAATGCAACAAAAATGAAGCAAAAAGCACAGTGTGGGCATATAGCCTGAGCTGTCCTAAGGCTTGCGTGACATTATGTTTCAAGAACCCTGCAGGCAATCAGGGTCCGATTCACTGTCTCCTCCTTCGGACAACTGGAAAATGTGAGTCACTGCCAATACCACTGGAACAACATTGGCAACAGAGGCTCTTGGACAATTCTTCTGATATCCTTTTCACCCCTCTGTCTGAAATCATGTAGGGATTATGGTGCAATTATGTTCTTTCCACTTCCGTGAACAGTGATCACTGGTATCGACAGTCATTTAGAAATTCTTCTGTAACCAATACTATCAGTATGTTTTGCAACAATAAGATTGCAAAGATCTTGAGACTGCTCACTGGTTTTATCCAACATGAGATGTTTCTTGTATGACAATTTGGTAATGAGACATCTTTTTATAGGCCATCAGTTGAACCAGCTGATATTATTTTTCAGTAAGTGGCAGGATTACTTTCTAATTACTGATAGATCTTAGCTGGTGTCATGACTTTCCATGGCTTTTTGCACCTCTCTTTTTTCATGTGTTCAATTATTGACACCTTTAGAAATATATTTACTTAGAAAATTGGTGACATCTTCAATACTTATTTCACCTGCTGTATTTATGGCAAGTGATGGTATATTCTCTAATTCTCATGTTCATCAGTACATCAGCAGGGAAACAGCCTGTCCTTGGCCAAGTTTCCACATAATGGTCTAGAATAAAAATTGGCAGACAAATCATCTTTTACAGTCCCTGATTCAGAATCTGCCAGCTTTCATAAGAAACACAAAATGTGTTGCATCTGTTTTTTGATGTTAATGGCTTAAAGTATCTGCTAACATAGAATACTTGCAGCTGTAAAATCTGCTGCAGATATTGCTGTGTAGGCAGGAAAAATGCATTTTTTTACTTGTGTTTTTTCCCATGCATCGAAGTGGGTGAAAAATGCTGTCATTTGAGGAGGGAGTTAGAAGCTGTGGGGTGGCACTGCTTTCAGCATCCTTACTGAATCCAACACTCACACACAAGGTTTGAATTACGAGCTATGCCTGATTCACCTATGACTCTCAGTTCACAAAAGGCAGTATCTGCACATATAGAGGCAAAAAAAAAAATTCACAAAACAGAAAAACCAAAGACGAAATTAAAATAGATAAACTTTATTGTAAGCGCATTTAAAACATCACGGGTGTAATAACAGAAAAGGTACACTAGATGGCAGCACAAAATAGCAGGAGGAGATAGAGCAGAGATACCATGTAGCGATAAAGTATAATGAAACAATTTAATATATAATCAAATCCATGTAAAAAAATTGCCATAATGAATCCCAAACAACAGTTGGTGACTACAATATAAAGCAATGGGCATGCAAGTGAAAAAAAAAAAATCAAAATTAAACAGTATAAATACGATAAAACTGACCTGTAGACATCTCTTCCCGCTGGAATGGCGCCAATCCCTTCCCAACGTACGTTTCAGCACAAAGCACGTTCCTCCATGCCAAATATAGCGAAAGCAATACCAGGCTTGTTGCATGGTGATTCAGCTTCTGGAACACTGCTGTATGCTATCTTCGTGTGTTGTGGAGATACCATTGTCGTTGGGTGTTTCCTTCCTTTTCTTAATCTCCCCCTGTGCACATATTGTCTTCACCTCTGTTATGACGGCTGTGAGTTTTAGATCCTCCCTGTTTGTCTATTTGTGTGGACATTTATCACTCCAGTCCCGGCCCCCTCCTGAGGAGGGAGTGAGGTGGTATAAGACCAGAGCTTTTCAGGAGTTAGGGCTACGCTGGCGGTCAAGACCTTGCCACCATCAGACATACCTTTTTGATAAGGGACAGTTAGGGGCTTCCCCTAGCCTAAGGGCCACTTTAGGAGTCCCGATTGCCAGTCACTTCATTACTATTGTGATACTGCCATTCATCACTGTAGGCAGAATTGAAAGCCCTCAAAGCTTCACCGTAGGCATCACCGAGCCCCAACCATGCTTCACTGTAGAAATTACAGAATTCTGGCCATGTTTCGTGATAGGTTTAACTGAGACCTTCACTGTAGGCATTGCCGAGCCCTGTCATGTTTCACCATAGGCATCACTGATCCCTGACCAGGTTTCATTGTAGATATCACTGAGCCACCACCATGTTTCATTGTTGGTGTCACTGAGTCAGTACCATTATTCATTCTAGGCATTACCGATTCCTCACCATGCCTCATTGTAGGCATCACTGAGCCTTCTGCCATGCTTCACTATAAGTTTAACCAAGCCTTCGTCATGCTTTCCCTAGGCAATGCTTACTGTAGGTTAAACCAAGCTCTCACTATGCTTACCTGTAGACATCACCAAACCCCTTCCATGCTTCACCGTAGGCATCATTGGGTTTCCATCATGCTTCACTGTAACCATCACAAGCCACTGCCATGATTCACTGTAGGTATCACCTGCATCACTGAGGTTTATCGTTAATCACCAGCTAATGAAGCAAGTTGTGAATTGATGTGTTTATGAGACCAGTATTTCTGATAACAAGCCTTTAGATAAGATAGAATTTATATATTTAAATACATGTGTGAATTCCTGACGCAGTGTTATATTGACAGGGCTGATATTAAGAGTGTTTACAAATGTATTAGTCTAAAGTAATTCTAAGCAGTTGTACTATACGATAATACTGATTTCTAGAGATGGTTCAGTCCTAAGGTCAGTTTCTTTTGCCCCTGGTTGTGAATCTTGTGAACTGGCTCCTACCTGTCGACATCTCCGGCTTCCAGTTTAGATTACCTGGCCTAGTGGAACGTCATGGTTGTGGCATTATGCACACACAATATTGTACCAGGTCGACTAATGGAAAAATAAGTCGTGGATGACGACAGGTAGGAGGCAGTTCACATGGCTCCCTTCTAAAAGCTAAATAATACTGGCCTGACAGCTGCAATAGGGTCCTGCAAATTTATTCACTTATAGGGCTCATCCAGAGGGTTTGTTTTTCATGTATTATAGTCTATTGGGCCCTTTACATTTTTGATTTTTTTTTGTGGATTGAGTGGTCCGTGCAAAATCGCGGAGACATGTTCATCCAAGTGTTGGGTGAAAATGCGAGTCTATGGATCCATGAAAAAATTGGACAGCACTTGGACATCCAAGTTCTGTCTGTTTTTCATGAACTGGTAGATAGAAGGTACAGAAATGTTTTTTTTCTCGCATGAGAGAAAAACTGATGAATCTGCTGAAAATTTTTTGAAACTCTAAACAATATCACTGAAGAAACTAACCATGAAAATAATGAACGCGTGAATGAGCCCTTATACTAATATCTGAACTTTGTGACTGTATGTTACTCCTCACAACTGCTAGATAGTTATACCTATTTTTACCTGTTAGTTTTAGTAAGGCTATACTGCCCCCTTCTGCTTGTCATTTGTACTGCAGATTGCCTTGATAGTTTGATAGCCGGGACATCAGTTCTGGTGACACGACACCACAAACATCATCCTTTTTCTTCTTTCACGGGGCCTGAGGCTTGGAGAGAAACGCTCAGCCCGGGGTCCTCACTACTGCAACTCTTAGAAAGGAAACTTTACAAACACCGGTGGCTTCTTCCAACTTATCCGATGTCGACAGGGTGTCACAGCGTGTGACCAAAACTTCCTGGGCTGGCGGCAAGACACCTGGAACCAAAGCAGCCAACTCGGAATCTTTTTACCGTCGCTTCGCGCTTTGGTGCCAACGGCCACCGTCACCACTACTACTTCCCTTATCATCCTCCCAGGTGCCCACTCCATCTGTGGGGAATGAAACCATCTTTGCTGCTACTACCATCCGCCCCGGAGGACAGCGACAGCAGCGGCGGCTAATTGCTGACCGTGTACCGCAGGTAGCGTCACGACAACAACCGCCATCATCATCTCCTATCCCCTTTTATTCTACACCTCGGGGCCACGAAGCCGGGCAGGGCCACCCATGACATCCCCAGACCCGACAGGTGATGAGTAACAGTTTAACCCCTGCCCCATGGGGGCCAGAGATCCTTATACACAGGACACTATATTTGGGGAAAAAAAGGCGCGTTTGCAATGCAAATATAAAAAAAGGCAATTTTTTAATTGATGTGAAGTTAGTTTTCGACCACACATAGCATTTTGCATTTATCCCAAAAAAGTTCTACTTTGGTCTCACCTGTACAGAACACCTGCTTTCACATTTTTGCACTTTCAAAAATGTCTTTCTTCTTGCCACTCTTCCATAAGGGTCAGATTTGTGGGGTATACCATTAAAACGGGCTTTACACGCTGCGACATCGCTAGCCGATGCTAGCGATGGCGAGCGTGATATCACGCCCCCCTATCGTTATGCCGATATGTGAAGATCGCTGCCGTAGCGAACATTATCGCTACGGCAGCGTCACATGTACTTACCTGCTCGGCGACGTCACTGTGACCAGCGAACCGCCTCCTTTCTAAGGGGGCAGTTCGCTCGGCGTCACAGCGACGTCACTAAGTGGCCGCCCAATCAAAGCAGAGGGGCGGAGATAAGCGGGGCGAACATCCCGCCCACCTTCTTCCTTCCTCATTGCTGGTGTGTGGCAGGTAAGGAGAGGTTCCTCGTTCCTTCTGCGTCACACGTAGCGATGTGTGCTGCCGCAGGGACGAGGATCAACTTCGCCCAAGCGACAGCAGTGATAACTGGGAGAGGACCCCCATGTCAACGAGGAGCGATTTTGGACATTTTTGCAACGATCCAAAATCGCTCCTAGGAGTCACACACAACAGGATCGCTACAGCGGCCGGATGTGCGTCACAAAATCCGTGACGCCAATGAGATCGCTGTAGCGATCTCGTAGTGTGTAAAGCCACCCTAAGGCTGGGGGTCACACAAGTGTATACATACCTCCCAACTTTTAAAGAAGGGAAAGAGGGACAAAGTTTGCAGCAAATTTTTAGGCCACACCCATGGCCACGCCTCTTATTACATACAGTGGGTGCTGTCGTCCGCTGATCCGGCCGCCTTTAGAAAGACAGCAAGGCCCAGGGCTCTTCCCAACTGAACGCCTGACATCCTTAATCCCTCCCTCTCCTCCTCAGCTGTGATCCGACGGCAGGATCAGATCACAGTGTAATGGCTCACGCTCACAGCAGGAGCCGAGGGTCATTAGCATATCATATCACATGTGATATGCCAGTGTGACCTCAGCTTGGTATGTGCACACATTGCGTTCTGTGCAGTGTGGAAAAGAACACACCCTCTGGCAGACTGGACAAATGTAAACACTGCATTTGTAAAAAAAAAAATGCATTTTGGATGCATTTTCCATGCATTTTGGATGCATTTTTGACAGTGCGTTTCCCCGTCAATTCAGCTCTGTTATATGCCCACTGACAGCAGACACAGACAGAGTTGCGCGATGAGAATGAACTCAGATGAACTTCACCCGACTTCATTGTCATCCCGCAGCTCTGTCTGTGTGTCGCGTCCTGGTTAGCGGTCACCCTTGAAGGACGCATCGGTGACCACAAATCCTGAGTGACTGAAGTGAGCAGTGCCATCAGCGGTGCCATCACTCAGGTTACCAGCGGCCAGCTGGAGTTCTCCGGCAACTCACCTGTGATGTCATCGCTGATCGCGCAGCTCACTTCAGTCACTCGGGCGACTTGCTGTCACAGTTGGAGGATCCAGCGGTGGCCGCGGGTAACCTGAGTGATGTCATCGTTGATCATGCAGCTCACTTCAGTTGCTGCGTGGAGCTGACAGAGAGCAATCGTGGTCTGTGGCCGCTCCTGTCAGCTTCATGTAGCAGAGCTGGATGCGTCGCGGGACCTCATGTGGATTACATCGGACCTGGAGGGGTATTTGGGGGTTTAATAAAATGGTGAAAGAGGTTTTTTTTTTTGTCTTTTATTCCCAATAAAGGATTTTTGGGTGTATGTGTTTATTTTCTTTAACCTACAGGTTAATCATGGAAGGTAACTCGGGGAGACGCCTGCCATGATTAACCTAGGACTAAGTGGTAGCTATGGGCTGCCATTAACTCCTTATTACCCCGATTGCCACCGCACCAGGGCAATTCGGGATGAGCCGGGTAGAGTCCCAGGACTGTTGCAACTAATGGATGCGGCAATTCCGGGCGGCTGCTGGCTGATATCGTTAGGCTGGG